>NW_028258473.1:606250-909375 GCF_053883595.1 Heterocephalus glaber | reverse complement strand
CAGACACAAGTGATCTTTCCATAGGAGTCTGGTGCCACCATCCTTTTCTTAACACAGGCCAAATCCCCCCATCACTCTTGCTCCACAACTGTAGATCCTGTTGGCCCTGCTTTCTAAAAGACATCCGTAATCAAACCATTTTTTAACCACCTTACCACTTCCCCTTTGGTTCAAGCCACCATCATTTCTCATGGGGTGATGCCAAGAGCCTCCTAACTGCTTCATTCCGCTTTGTTCATTCCTGCCCTCCATGCTATCTTTTTTTGTTGTTGTTAAATTCTTTTATTGGTACATTGTAGGTATACAACACAATTACATTTCTCATTGGGAATTCTACCTTTACATAATGCATCTTGGTTCTTATGTTTTCCCCATTCCTAGCCCTCCCTTCACCCCCTCCACCCTTCCCTACTTACAAAGACTTTATTTCCATTTTTTCCATTTCTCATCATTTTTCCTTTCCCTTCTTTCCTTTCCCCTGCCCCTCCCACTACCCCTACCCCTTTGGACCTTTTCTTCCTATTTTGCACTATCGATTATTCATTCTAATCATTGGTACATTTTAGGTATACAATACAATGACATTCATCATTGGAAATTTGCACCTTTACATAATCTCTCTTGGTTCTTATTTTTCACCCTTGCCCAGCCCTCCATTCAACTCCTCCATTCCTCCCTATTTACAAAGATTTTGTTCATATTTTTCCATTTTCTCATATTAATGCCATTCCCTTCTATCCTTTCCCCTAGCCCTCCCACTTCCTTCCCCCTTGCCCCTTTTCTTCCTATTTCACATTACCTATTATACATTTAGTCCTTATTTACACTTTCAGTTTCTCACATCAGAGAAACTATTCAGTATTTATACATGTGTGTCCTATTTATTTCACTTAAGAGTATCACTTCAATGTGCATCCATTTAGCTATAAAAGTCTCTAATTTCTCATTTTTTATGGCTGAGTAGTACTCCATTAAAAAAAACCACCACATTTTCTTTATCCAGTCTCCAGTTGATGGGCATTTGGGCTGTTTCCAAGTTTCAGCTATTACAAACTGTGCTGCTATGAACATGGGCACACATATATCACTGTGGTATGATTCTTTTTAATTCTTTGAGGAAGATCCCCAGCAGTAGAATAGCGGGCTCAAATGGGACTTCCAGTCCTAGTTCTTTGAGGTATCTCCATACTGATTTCCACAGTGCTTGCACCAGTCGACACTCCCACCAGCAGTGGAGCAGGGTTCCTCTTTCCCCACAGCCCTGCCAGCATTTGTTATTGGTTGATTTCATGATAGCAGCCATTCTTTCTGGGGTAAGGTGGAATCTCAGCATTGTTTTCATTTGCACCTCTCAAATGACCAGTGATGTTCAACATTTTTTCATGTATTTATTTGTTATTTCTACTTCTCTGTCTGAGAAATGTCTGTTCATTTCAGATGCCCATTTTTGGATTGGGTCTTTAAATTTGGGAGGTCTGATCTTTTTAAGTTCTTTATAGATTTGAGATAGTAGACCTTTGTCTGAGGAAAAGCAGGTGAAGATTTTTTCCCACATTGTGGGTTGTCTCTTCACACTGTTGGTGGTTTCTCTTGCTGTGCAGAAGCTTTTTACTAAGAAGAGAACCCACTTGTTGATTGTTTGTGCTAGTTCATGGGCAACTGAGGTTTTGTCCATAAAATCTTTACCTACACTGATGTCTTCAAGAGTTCTACCTAACCTCTGTTCCAACTGGTTCAGAGTTTCTATTTTAATATTTAGATCTTTAATCCATTTTGATTTTAGCTTAGTGCATTGTGAGAGATATAGGTCTAGTTTTAATCTTTGGTAAGTTGAAGCCCAATTTTTCCAGCACCATTTATTAAAGAGGCTACCTTTCCTCCAGTGAGGGTGTTTGGTTCCTTTATTGAAGATGAGATGGCTGAGTGTGTCTGGCGTTGTTTCTGCATCTTCTAATCTGTTCCACTGGTCCTCAAGTCTGTTTCTTTGGCAGTACCATGCTGTTTTTATCACAGTAGCTTTGTAGTATAGTTGCAGGTTGGGGATTGTGATACCCCCTGCCATGTCTCTGTTACCTAGCATTGCTTTTGCTATTCTGGGTCTCTTCTTGCTCCAAATGAATTTTTGGATTGTTTTCTCAAGGTCTATGAAGTATGCTGCTGGGATCTCAATTGGAATTGCATTGAATCTATATAGCAGTTTTGGAAGTATGGTCATTTTCACTATGTTGATTCTTCCTACCCAAGAGCAGGGGATGTCTGTCCATTTTCTGATATCATCTTCAATCTCTTTTTTCAGAGTAGTATAGTTTTCAGAGAAGAGGTCTTTGATTTCTTTCATTAGGTTGACTCCTAGGTATTTCATTTTTTTGGATGCTATTGTGAAAGGAATTATTTGCCCTATTTCTCTCTCAGTGAGTCTGTCATTCACGTAGAGGAAAGCTATTGACTTTTGTGTGTTGACCTTGTAACCAGCTACTTGACTGAATTTGGTTATTAAGTCTAGAAGACTTTTGGTGGAGTTCTTGGGGTCTTCTACATACAGTATCATGTCATCTGCAAATAATGACAATTTGACATCTTTTTTTTTCTCATTGGGAACTGTACCTTTATATAATGCATCTTGGTTCTTATTTTTTCCCCATTCCTAGCCCTCCCTTCACCCCCTCCACCCTTCCCTATTTACAAAGACTTTATTTCCATTTTTTCCATTTCTCATCATTTTTTCCTTTCCCTTCTTTCCTTTCCCCTGTGCCTCCCACTATCCCTACCCCTTTGGACCTTTTATTCCTATTTTACATTATCGATTATTCATTCTAATCATTGGTACATTTTAGGTATACAATATAATGACATTCATCATTGGAAATTTGCACCTTTACATAATCTCTCTTGGTTCTTATTTTTCACCCTTGCCCAGCCCTCCCTTCAACCCCTCCAGCCCTCCCTATTTACAAAAATTTTGTTCCTATTTTTCCATTTTCTCATATTAATCCCATTCCCTTCTATCCTTTCCCCTAGCCCTCCCACTTCCTTCCCCTTTGCCCCTTTTCTTCCTATTTCACATGACCTAGTATACATTTAGTCCTTATTTACACTTTCAGTTTCTCACATCAGAGAAACTATTAGGTATTTACACATGTGTGTCCTATTTATTTCACTTAAGAGTATTGCCTCAATGTGCATCCACTTAGCTATAAATGTCTCTAATTTCTCATTTTTTATGGCTGAGTAGTACTCCATTTTATTAAAAAACCACATTTTCTTTATCCAGTCACCAGTTGATGGGCATTTGGGCTGTTTCCAAGTTTTAGCTATGACAAACTTCACTGCTATGAACATGGGCACACATATATCACTGTGGTATGATTCTTTTAATTCTTTGGGGAAGATCCCCAGCAGTGGAATAGCGGGGTCAAATGGGATTTCCAGTCCTAGTTCTTTGAGGTATCTCCATACTGATTTCCACAGGGGTTGAACCAGTCTACACTCCCACCAGCAGTGGAGCAGGGTTCCTCTTTCCCCACAGTCCCACCAGCATTTGTTATTGGTTGATTTCATGATAGCAGCCATTCTTTCTGGAGTGAAGTGGGATCTCAGCATTGTTTTCATTTGCATCTCTCGAATGACCAGTGATGTTGAACATTTTTTCATGTATTTATTTGCTATTTCCACTTCTTTGTCTGAGAAATGTCTGTTCATTTCAGATGCCCATTTTTGGATTGGGTCTTTAAATTTGGGAGGTCTGATCTTTTTAAGTTCTTTATAGATTTGAGATAGTAGACTATTGTCTGAGGAAGAACAGGTGAAGATTTTTTCCCACATTGTGGGTTGTCTCTTCACATTGCTGGTGGTTTCTCTTGCTGTGCAGAAGCCTTTTAATAAGAAGACATCCCACTTCTTGATTGTTTGTGCTAGTTCACGGGCAACTGAGGTTTTGTTCATAAAATCTTTACCTACACTGATGTCTTCAAGAGTTCTACCTAACCTCTGTTCCAACTGGTTCAGAGTTTCTATTTTAATATTTAGATCTTGAATCCATTTTGATTTTAGTTTAGTGCATGGTGAGAGATACAAGGCTAGTTTTAATCTTTGGCAAGTTGAAGCCCAATTTTTCCAGCACCATTTATTAAAGAGGCTATCTTTCCTCCAGTGAGGGTGTTTGGCTCCTTTATCGAAGATGAGATGGCTGAATGTGTCTGGCGTTGTTTCTGCATCTTCTAATCTGTTCCACTGGTCCTCACGCCTGTTTCTTTGCCAGCATCATGCTGTTTTTACCACAGTAGCTTTGTAGTATAGTTGCAGGTTGGGGATTGTGATACCCCCTGCCATGTCTCTGTTACCTAGCATTGCTTTTGCTATTCTGGGTCTCTTCTTGTTCCAAATGAATTTTTGGATTGTTTTCTCGAGGTCTGTGAAGTATGCTGCTGGGATCTCAATAGGAATTGCCTTAAATCTATATAGCAGTTTTGGAAGTATGGCCATTTTCACTATGTTGATCCTTCCTACCCAGGAGCAGGGGATGTCTGTCCATTTACTGATATCATCTTCAATCTCTCTTTGCACAGTGCCATAGTTTTCAGAGAAGAGGTCTTTGATTTCCTTTGTTAGGATGATTCCTAGGTATTTCAGTTTTTTGGATGCTATTGTGAAAGGAATTATTTGCCTTATTTCTCTCTCAGTAAGTCTGTCATTAGTGTTGAGGAAAGCTATTGATTTTTGTGTGTTGACCTTGTAACCAGCTACTTGACTGAATTTGGTTATTAAGTCTAGAAGACTTTTGGTGGAGTTCTTGGGGTCTTCTATATAGAGTATCATGTCCTCTGCAAATAATGACAATTTGACTTCTTCATTTCCTATCTTTATTCATTTTATTTCTTTCTCTTGTCTAATTGCTGTGGCTAATTTTTCCAGAACTATATTGAACAAGAGTGGTGATAGTGGACATCCTTGTCTTGTTCCTGATTTGAGTGTGAAGGATTTCAGTTTTTGACCATTTAGTATGATATTGGCTGTTGGTTTTTCATAGATGGCTTCTATCAGTTTGAGGTAGAGATCATCTATTCCAATTTTTTTGTAGGGTTTTTATGATAAATGCATGTTGGATTTTGTCAAATGCTTTTTCTGCATCTATGGAGATAATCATATGGTTTTTGTCCTTGGCTCTATTGATATAATGTATTACATTGATTAATTTGCATATATTGAACCATCCCTGCATCCCTGGGATGAATCCCACTTGATCAGGGTGTATGATCTTGATAATCTTCTGCACTCTGCTTGCCATTATCTTATTAAGGATTTTTGCATCTATGTTCATTAGTGAGATTGGTCTATAGTTCTCCTTTTCGGTTTGGTCTTTCTCTGCTTTGGGGATCAAGGTGATGCTTGCTTCCAGGAATGAATTTGGGAGTATTGCTTCCCTTTCAATATCATTGAAGTATTTAAACAGTAGAGGCAGTAGTTCCTCTCTAAATGTCTTGTAGAATTCAGCAGTGAAGCCATCAGGACCTGGGCTTTTCTTAGTTGGCAAGTTTTTAACTATGTTTTCAATTTCATTGGTTGATATTTGGTTGTTTAGAATTTTTAGGTCTTCTTCATTCAACTTTGGTAATTCATACATATCTAGGAATCTGTCCATTTCTTCTGTGTTTTCCATCTTTATTGGCATATGGGTTCTGGAAGTAGGCATTGATGATCCTCTGGATTTCTGCTGGGTCTGTTGTAATTTCACGCTTTTCATTCCTAATTGCACGAATTTGGGCCTTTTCTTTCCTTTTTCTGACAAGGTTGGGTAAAGGTTTGTCAATTTTGTTGATTCTTTCGAAGAACCAACCCTTGGCTTCATTGATTTTTTGTATCATTCTCTTAGTCTCCATTGCATTGATTTCTTCTCTGATCTTTATAATTTCCTCCCTTGTATGAGCTTTGGGGTTGTCCTGCTCTTCTTTTTCTAGAACCTTGATGTTCAGCATCAGATTGTTTAATTGGGCTTGTTCTGTTTTCCTAATATGTGTATTCACTGCTATGAATTTCCCTCATAAGACTGCTTTCATTGTGTCCAATAGATTCCGATATGTTGTAATATCATTGTTATTTAATTGAAGGAACTGTCTGATTTGTTCTTTAATTTCCTCTGTGACCCATTGGTTATTCAGAAATGTGTTGTTCAATTTCCATGTGTTTATGAAAGTTTTCCACTTTCTTTTGCTATGGCTCTCCAATTTCCTGGCACTATGGTCCTATAATACACAGGGGATAAGTTTAATTCCTTTGCACTTTCTTAAACATGTTCTATGTGTGAGTATGTGGTCTATTTTGGAGAATGACCCATGTGCAGCTGAGAAAAATGTGTATTCTGATTTTGTGGGATGGAAGACTCTGTAAACATCTGTTAAGTTTCATTTGGTCAAGAGTTCAATTGATTTCTAGTATTTCATTACTTATTTTTTGTCTAGTTGATCTATCTATTTGTGACAGTGGGGTGTTGAGGTCCCCCACTACAATTGTATTAGTGCATATATGACTTTTCATGTCTGTTATTATTTTTTATATATAGTTGGGCGCACTAGTGTTTGGTGCATAGATATTTATGATTGTCATCTCTTTCTCTTGGATTGTTCTCTTTAAGAGGATGTAGTGTCCTTTTTTGTCTCTCTTTATCAGTGTTGGTGTGAAATCTACTTTATTTGCAAAGAGGATAGCTACTCCTGCTTCTTTTCAGGTTCCCATCGCATGATGTATTGTTTTCCACCCTTTAACTTTCAGTCTATTGGTTTCACTTTGAATTAAGTGTGTTTCTTGTATGCAACATATTGTTGGATTTTGCTTCTTGTCCCATTCTGCCAGTCTATTTCTTTTGATTGGTGAAGTGAATCCATTAACATTGATGGTTATAACTGAAACGTATTGACTTGTCATTGCCATGACTTTTTCTTTTTGTTGGGTTCTCCCCCTTTACATTTAATTTGTTGTCTTGCCAGATGGGTTCAGTCTGCTTTGCTTCCTGGGGTTGTGATCCTCAATGTCTGTTCCGAGGATATGGTGTAAAATTTTTTGGAGTGCTGGTTTGGTATTCACGAAGTTCCTAAGGTGCTCTTTGTCATGAAAGTATCTTATTTCTCCATCCATTTTGAAAGATAATTTTGCAGGGTACATCAATCTGGGTTGGAGGCTCCTTTCTTTTAGGGCTTGGAATATGTCACTCCAAGCTCTTCTTGCCTTGATGGTTTGTGTTGAGAAGTGTGCTGTGATTCTGATGGGCTTTCCTTTGTATGTGATTTGTTTCTTTTCTCTGAGTGGAGAACTTTGTTCTTCTGTTGTGTTTCTGGAATCTTAACAATTATATGCCTATGTGCAGATTTTTTTTTGATCAAGGCTATTTGGAGTCCTATATGCCTCACTTATCTGTATGTCAAGTTCTTTTCCCCTGCTTGGGAAGTTTTCTGCCATTACTTCTGTGAAGAGATGTTTTATGTCATCTGCACTCTCTCTTGTTTCTTCATTCACTCCAATCAGTCTTATGTTTTTCTTCTTTGTATCGTCTAGCAGCTGCTGGATTGATTTCTCATGTTCCCTTATAATTTTGAAGCATTTTTTCTTTTCCTGGTCATTAAGTGCAATCTTATCTTCTATATCTGAAATTCTGTCCTCACATTGGCTCATTCTGCTGTGTAGACTTTCAGTGGAGTTTTTCATGTCCTGGAAATCTATTTGCATCTGTTTTATGGATTCCATTTGTTTCCTATGTTGTGATTCCATCATGTTCCTCAGCTCCTCTCTAGATTTATTAATCATGTCTTGCACTAGGAGCACAATCTGTCCTGTTATCTGAGAAATTATTTCTGATTTCATTTTTTCCAGATCCCCTTTTGTTGCCAGTTCAGTGGGTCCAGGTGGTTGAGTATCAGAGTGTTCCATCTCATTTCTCTTTGGGGTTGCTGTAGGTGATCTGGAAGTCTGGTTTTGAGACTTATTTCCGTGTTTTCTCATTTTGACTGGGGCGGCGGGGTGTGCTGTTGGCACCCGGGTGGATCACCTCCTCTGAGCTGGGAGAGGCTGGACAGGCCGGGAGTGGCTATAGGGATGGTGGCCCGGAAACCCCTTCCTCTGGGCCAGGAGCGGTGGGACAGAAGGCCACCCAAATGCCCTTTCCTCTGGGCTGGGAGCAGCAGGAGGGATAGTGGCCAGGAAGCCCCTTCCTCTGGACCAGGAGCAGTGGGACGGCAGCTCAGAAGCCCCTACCTCTGGGCCAGGCACGGCAGGATGGATGGCGGCCCCAAAGCCCCTTCCTCTGGGCTGGGAGCGGTGGGATGGGTGGTAGCTGGGATGCCCCTTCTTCCCAGAAGTTTTTCCTTTTCTTTTCCAAGAAATGCAGAATGGTAAATCCTTCCACAAAGAGAATCCACAGAAACTAATAAATAGTAGTTGCAGCTCAAGAGCACCATCTGAATGGCACCATGACCATCTCTAACTTCTTCTGACCCTGCAGCCTTATGCTGAGCTTTCCTTCTCACCTCCTTGCTCAACTTGAGAGACCGTTTGCAGAGGTTTCAGTCCATAGTCGGCTGGTGCCAAGGCAAGGCCGCGTGGTAGAGAAGAAATAGTCTGAGTCAAGGCAGGCTGAAAAAAGCCCCTCCATGCTATCTTGTCACCTCGCAGTGGCCGTGGTATTTTTGTTAAGATGCAAGTCCAAGCTGGGCATGGTAGCCCATACCTTTTATTCCTGCAGGAGGATCACAAGTTCCAGCCCAGCCTGGACAATTTAGCAAGACCCAGTCTCAAAGTAAAAAATTTAAAAAGAGCTAGGGTTGGGCATGTTAGCACATGCCTGTACTCCTAGCACTTGGGAAGTTGAGGCAGGGCAGCCTGGACTACATCGTGAGTTCAAAGCCAATCTGGACTATAGAGGGAGAACTTGTCTCAAAAAAACAAAAGAAAAAAAAAAAAAGGGGGCTTGGGATGTAGCTCAGTGCAAAGGCCCTGAATTCATCCCCCCGCACAGATGTGAGTCAGAACCTGTCACCTGCCCAAAACTTTTCAAATGCCCTCTTCCCCTCAGATTGAGAGCCAACTAAGTCACATGGCTCTCCATGATCTGACCCTACCCATCTCTCTGCCTTACCTCCTGCTAGCCATTCTCTGCCTATTTGCTCCCTCCTCTCCCACTGGCCCTCTTCAACCTCACCTAGCACATTCCTGCCTCTGTGCCTCAGTACTAGCTCTTCCTTCTCAGGGCACACTCTTTGCAAAGAATCTGACCTAACCTGAATCCCACTTCCTTCCATCTCTGCTCCAAGGCCACCTTAATGGAAAGACCTTCTCCATGTTCACATTATACAAAATAGTGGCTTTACCCCCCCACCTTACCCAGCATTCCCTGCTTCCCTCATCTGAGTTCTTTCTTTCATGTCAAGATGGTCTGCAAATGCCTGAGACCATGTGTAGTGCTGCCATAAATATACTATATTTTTTCCTATATATACAAACCTGTGATAAATTGATTTTATAAATTATAATTTTGATTATAACTATAATTATAAACTATTTTATTTTATAGATTACAGTAAGAGATTAAAAATAATAACTAAAAATAAAATAGAACAATTATAATACAGTATAATAAAATTATTTAAAACTTATGAGTTATTTATTTCTGGAACTTTCCATTTAGTATTTTCAGGAAATGGATAACAAAAACCATGGAATGTGGAACTGTGGATAAGAGAGGACCACTGTATCTGCACAGCAACCCTATTAAGCAGGTACTGTAATTGTCATTCCCATTTTATGAATGGAGACTCAGACTGCTACGTTTGGATTTGAAATGTCTCCAAGAATGCACGTGCTAAAAGCTTTGTTCCCCAGCTGGTTGGGTTTTTGGGATGTGATTATATTGTGAGGGTTCTAACTTAATCAGTGAATTAGTTCATTGGTAAGATCCTAATTTGATAGCGTTATTGGGAGGTGAGGGAAATTTAAGAGGTGGGGTTAATTAAAGGGAGTGGGTGAAGGGGGTGTGACCTTGGGGACTATATCTGGTCCCTGGCCCCTTCTTCTCTGGTTCTCTTCCTCTCTGCTTCCTGCCTGCATGATACGAGTAGCTTTCCTTTGCATACCTCTCCATCATGATGTTCCTGCCTCACTACAGGCCTAAAAGCAATGGAACCAGCTAACCATGGACTGAAACCTCTGAAACCATGAGCCAAAAATAAATCATTTCTCCTTTAATCTGTTTTGTCAGGTATTTTTTCACAGCTATGAAAAGCTGACTAATATACAGACCCAGAGATTTAGTAATCTGCTACGGGTCACACAGCTGGCAAGTGGGGAAGTGGGGATTGACAAGTCAGGCTGCCTGTTCCTGCTAAGCTTCACAGTTCCCTGTCTCTGTTCTCCACTCCCATCTTTCCTCTGGGCCCCAGGAGAGCAAGGCCAAGGCCCCACCCCAGGGAGCAGCAATGTCAGCTCCCGAGCATGCTCTAGCTCAGCCCCACCAAGAGGAGCTGCATTTGTTCCCAATTACAGATGATTTGTTTTGAAACTCAAATCGTTTATAATCAGAGGGGCCAGGTAGAAATAGATGCTTCTTTTTCTCTAAATGAAGCCTTTGGCTGGGCTTCCTTAAGGGATTTAATTTTTTCTTTCTTTTTCTTGGCCCCAAGGAGGGCATGGTTCTAGTCAGCACTCAATGAGGTTTAAAGAAAAGCAAACAAGGGCTAATTCAAAACTGGTGGTCTATGCCACCTGCACCCTCCCATTCCCTACCTTCCTGCCTTCCTTTTCACCATTCTGGCCTTGGTTGGTGACAGCACAATGATAGCCCAGAGGTGCCATGAAACTCTCCTCTAATTCTCTAAGCAAAATGGATTTGAACTTCCTTTTAGCTGAAACATTAATGGAAACCATATCCTCTTTGACTGGGGGTCGGCGGCTAGAGAAGGATTCTCAGTCCCCAGAGTACCAGAAATCATGGGACAGACCATGACATAGTGAATTGAGGCAGTTTTCTAGATTATGAGCCCCCAAACCACCCTGGCCTCAGTTGGGCTGGGATCCACAGGCACTAAGCCACCCTCTGTGGGAATTACTTCCTTGGCTTCTGTTCCTTGTTCCCCCACAATGCCCATCGCCCCTTACTTCCTCCCAAACACTAGATATCAACAAGGTCGCTCTCATTGGTGCTATGGAGGGTGGGGAGCTCTCTGCTTTCTGTACAGGAAGAGAAAGTGAGGGAGCATTAAGCTGCATTTAGATCAGCAGAACCTCACCTCAGATTACCCTTCTCCAGAGAGTTCCAGGTTGGGGTTGGCTGCAAGAGAAATTTGTGTAAGATCTGGAAGGCAGAGATATAGCAGCAGTCACTGGGCCCTGCAGCCATTGGCTCCCCTCACTGGTGTGGGGCAGCAGAATGTCCCACAGCCCACCTCCCTCCCCAGCTGCTCCTGAGAGCTTCCATGAGCCCTAGGCTGAAGAATGAGCAGCATGGTGGTGTAGGACACCAGCTGCCTCTGCGGCTCTCCCATCCACCCAGGATAGAGGCCAGGAGAGAAATTGCAGGGTCTTGTTTGTCATTACTCTTTCTCACTTCAGCTCCAGATTTCTTCCTGTCTGCCAGCCCTGTTCACCTACAGCACTTCAGTCCCACCTGCCGTCTGTCATGGCCACTGGCTTCCATAGGCTTCTTCAGCAGCTCCCAAGATGTAGAAATTCTAATCCTCATAATAAATTTCTCATTCCATGTCACTCACGGTGGTTCTGCTTCCCTGCTCACACTCTACCAGATACAGTGCTCAGTGAATGTGTTTTTATTAGAATTGTTAGCTTGGGGGTTTCACGGGCAGAAAGCAGTGTGTTTAGTCTGCATATGAACTGAGGGGCCAGCAGAAAGCCTTTGAGGTCCTTCCATGCCTTGCTAACTAGAAGGGGATTGAAAGAAGGCTTGGACAATTGGCCAGTCCTTGCTGAGACCCATCATGAGCTAAGTCCTGGACAGGGCATGGCATGATGGATATGCAAATGTAATTGGATATATAACACAACCAAATGAGGATCTGAGGGCTACTGAAAATAAGAAGAGCTAGTATTCACCTGGGACCCCCTATTTCATTCTATTTTTTTTTTTTGCTTAAATTCTTTTATTGGTATGTCCAATATAGTTCTGGAAACATTAGCCACAGCAATTAGAAAAGAGAAAGAAATAAAAAGAATAAAGACAGGAAAGGAAGAAGTTAAACTCTCATTATTTGCTGATGATATGATACTTTACACAGAAGACCCAAAAAACTCTACCAAAAGACTTCTGGACTTAATTGACAGATTCAGTAGAGTGGCTAGATATAAGATCAACACTCAAAAAACAATAGCCTTCTTATACACAAATAGCAGACTCACTGAGAGAGAAATTAGGGAAACAATTCCTTTTTTTTTTTTTTGGTACCGGGGATCAAACTCGGGTCCCTGCGCTTGTGCAGCAGGTGGCGAAACCACTGAGCCAAATCCCCGGCCCGAAACAATTCCTTTTACAATAGCATCCAAAAAAAAGAGAAATATCTAGGAATCAATCTAACAAAGGAAGCAAAAGTCCTCTACACTGAAAACTACAGCACCCTGAAAAAGGTCCTATTTCATTCTTGATCAAGCTTCTGAAGCAGGTAGGAAGTGGGGCCCACAGAAAGAGATTAAATAGCTTGCCCAAATTCACACAGAATGGAATTCCAAACAGAAGCAATTAGGCTCCCAGAGCCCAGGTCAGGCTGTAACTGCTGTTTACAGGGGCTTTCCTCCAGAGGGAGTTCCCTGGAAACACTAAGAGCACAAAAGAGCCACAAGCAAACCCTGTCCCAAGGCTGCCAAGTACAGCGGGAACTCAGAGGCTGGTGGGAGGGAGCCTGGGAGCAAGGGGCCAAGGCTGAGAGAGGCTTCCTGCTGTGACTGTGGCCTGGAAAGCTAAAGAAAATGGAGCCAAATTCCCCCAGCTAGAAACCTGGCCTTGTCCTCCATGGCCCTTCTTTGTCACCCCCTCTACCCAGCTGTCTGTCACTGAGTTCTCTGGATGCTTCACTGGATATGTCTTTATCACCCTCCCCCTCTAGCTTCCACTCCTCCTTGGCCCTGTGAGATTTCAGACTGTTCCCATTTCTGGCCTGATCCCTCTGCTGACCTCTTTCTCCCTGGCCTCTTGACTTACACTCTTACCTGTTGAAACACACACTGGTTTCCATAAGCACCTTTTCCATGCTCAGCTCTGATCATGCCATGCTTCCACTCAAGATCTTATCATGGCCCTACCATCTTTAAGGGTCTCAGGGAATAAAATAATCATATTAAGGCTGAACCATGTGAAATGACTGATATTCAACTGTTTGTGACCTACAAAAACAGCAATTTCCTATGGTTACTGTAATACTGCATGCTTGCAATTCGGTTGCAACTAAATTGTGGAGAGAATTGAGTTCATGAACTGAGGTACCAGTGTACCACTGTAATTCATAAACTGGAGTTTATGAAGCCCTCATACTTACACATGCATCCAAACACATAACACATATGAGTTTCCCTGCTCTTGTACCCCTGTGGTCTGTCAGCCTCTTTGGGCCTTTGCTTCTGGATGGTCTCCTCTACATCTTGGTCTCACTCTTTTTGTTGTGCATTCTGTGTGTGGCTGTTTCCCTCCCAATGTTGATTTCTATCTCTTTGTCCCTATCTCTCTGATTCTTTCTGTCTCTGTATCTCTGTCTTTCTTATAGGTGTCTCATTACCCTGTAAGCATCATTCTAACTTTCCCCTTGTCAGTATTTTCACCATCCTTGGCTTGCTATCTATGTTCATTTTGTATTCTATATGAGTGTGGGCATGTATGTGTATATATATATATATATATCCCCAAGAAGTGTTTGTTGACCTCGCAGGTGCTGGTCTCTGATGCACATTTGAGGCTCAGGGCTCCCTGCCATAGCACTGGAAGGACAGAACAGACTGGAACAGGCAGTGGGCTTGGGGGCTAGGTCTATCCTCAAGCCCAGAGCATCCTTGCAAAGGCAGCTCCTGGGGCTTGCAGCCTCATCCTTCCTGCAGCCAACAAAGCAATTGGTGCAGATGGCAGTGACTCAGATGTAAAACCCAGCTGTGCAAATTAGCCCAAGGCCTGTAAAAAATTAGACTGGATGTAAAAGAGATCAGCCTGTGGAAAAAGAAAAATGTTAGTTAAAAGAGAAAATCCTTGCCCCCGCCTCTGGGTCATAGATCACAGTAGAGAATCCTTCAGCCAGGAGGGACTTCAAGGGGCCATCTAGCTTGGCCACATCTCTGAACAGGTCAGGCCCCAGCCAGCCAAGACAATGGCTCTCTATTTCCATCTTTCAGGGACATAGCCCAGTGATTTTTTAGTATCATCCCCAGTACCTTATTCTTAGAACAAACCCTTGCACTATGGTCTTCACATGCTGTGTCCCCTCAATTCCAATCTCTACTCAAAAGTTGCCTCTTCCAAGAGGTCCATTCTGACCATCCTAGCTAAACTAGCCCCTGCCTCACCTCGGCCCCACAGCACTGTAGTCCATAACTTGCCGTTATTTCTCTTCAAAGCATTTACAACTTCTTAGTGTTAGATTTTATATATTTAATAATTAGCTGCTTCTGTTACTGCTCCCCAGTGCCTAGAGCTGTGCCTAATGCTTTCTAGACACTCAGCAGTGGTTAAATTCATGAATGAAATTCTGTTGCTTATAGGCTCTATGACTTTGAGGCAAATTACTTAACCCTTCAGACTTTTTGTTTCCTTATCTCTAAGATGGGAAGAATTACATCTACCGTGTGAGCTGTTGTGAGTAAGAAATGAGATAGTGGATATAATGCTCATAGTGCCTGGCACTAAAAATTACTAGTTATTAAAACAGCTGGTAAAGTTTCCACCTAATTTTTCTGGTTCTGCCTTCAGTAGAAGCAGAGAGCAGCTACTCACTCTTTCCAGGTTGAATGATCTTAATCCTATTCATTTTTGTTGTTGTTGTTGTTTTAAAATAGGGTCTTGCTATGTAATTCAGGCTGGTCTTGAACTCACTATGTCACCCAGGATAGCCTTGAGCTCCTGTGGATCCTCTTGCCTCAGCCTCCTGAGTACTGGGATTATAGGAGTGCACCACCATGCCCAGCTAATCCTATTCATTTTTGTGATGTTAGACGTGTTGGCATAGGATGCATGGGCACCAAGGTGACAGCTTCTTCAAATTTTTCCAGGGCAGGAGTGAGCCAAAAAGACTTTAAGTCAATATGCTAAAGGGCTAAAGAAAACCGGGGACTAAAAACCAACAGAAATAAAATGAAAATATTAATAAAGAGATAGAAATTATAAAAAGGAACTAAGTAGAAATTTGGGGACTGAAAACTATAACTAAACTGAATGTGAACCACAGATCCCCACTTTCCTCTTCTGAGGGACCATAGGAGAGGTGGCCTTTGCACCTCTGACTTTGAGGTACAAATTTCATGAGACTCCAGGAAGAAGAATTTCATTATCATTAAGAGCACAAGATTTGGAGTCAGAGAGAGCTGGAGTCCAATCCCAGTTCTACTGGGCAGGCTATTACCCTTTCTGGCTTCAGCAATGGTAAAATTAGTGGTCTGCCAGGAGGACAAAATGAGAAGCACATGAAAAGTGCTTAGGCCAGTTCCTGGCCTGTGGTCAGGGCTCTTTAAATGGTAGCTATTATTACTAATATTATCATGATCTCATCCATCTCTGTCTTTAGTCAGCTTTGCATTCCAGCCATTCTCCTGAGCTCTGGCTTAAACTTCCTAAATCATCCCACCTTCCTGGCAAGGAAATCACTCCAGCTTCGGACTAGAGATTTTGTCATGCACAGAGCAAAAGGGCACCAGCTTTCCCCCTGGCCAAGTAGGTCCAAGCCGAAAACACAGGCTCCACTGTTTGGTGCCTATGAGCAAGAAGCAAAGACCTAAATAAAGTCAGCAAGGGTAGGTAAATGCAAACACTCATCCTTCCCCAGAAATACTGGGAAAAAATGCAGAATGGGTGAGTACCAACTTTGTCAGAATTCCAGAAAACAGGTAAAAGTTTGACACAATCAAGCAAACATTGAATTGAGAAAAAGACTAATTTAAAATTGTGGGCTGGGGATTTAGCTTAGTGGTTCTACCACCTGCCTCACAAGCACAAGGTCCCAAGTTTGATCCCTGGTACCAAAAAACCAAAACAAAACAATAAAATGGTCCTGGCACTCAAGGAAATCTCTATCAAAACACTAGTGGAACATAAGATGAAAGAACTGAGACTTCAGTGACCACATGTGACAAGAAATAGTCTTGGTAAATTAATATGCAAAAGTCACTAGACAAAAGGGTGACTGCAACCTTTAATAACCAAGAATGACAAACTATGGGAAAGGGGGGAGAGTCTGACTTCCAGATTTATAACATTATACTATTCAAGTCTAGCTTTCAACAAAAATCTTTAAGCATACAAAGAAAATATATCCCATTCAAGGGGCAGGGTTCAGGCATTGGACTAACTAGCAAGACTTCAAAAACCTAAAGAAAGCCATGGACAAAGACCTAAAGAAAATCAGGAAAAAATGTAGGAACAAAATTAGAATATCAATAAAGAAATGGAAATTATTAAAAGGAACCAAACAAAAATTCAATGGAAAATTATAATAATTTAAATTAAAATTTCGCTAGAGGGGTTCCAACAGCAGATCTGAGCAGGCAGAAGAAAGAAATAGTGAACTTTAACACAAGACCATTGAAATTATCCAGTCTGAAGTATAAAAAGAAAAAAATGAAGAAGAGCAGTGAACAAAGTTTGGGAGACCTTAGGGCACCATCAAGTGGTCCAATATACACATTATAGGAGCCTCAGAATGAGAAGAGAGGAAGAGAGAGTGAAAGAAAGGGATTGAAATAACAGCTGGAGATGTCTCAAACTTGATGCAAGACCTGAGTCTACACATCTAAGAATTTCAAAGAATTCCAAACCATAAAAAGACAGTTTTATAGAGAGAATCTTGAATATAAATAATCTTGAAAGCAGCAAGACAGAAACAATTCATAATATACAATTAATCTCAATAAGAATATTTGTTGATTTCTCATTAAAAATCATGCAAATCAGAAGGTAGCAAGATGACATATTTAAAGAGATTACTACAAACATCAATGAATTAGGTAACCTTGATGAAATGGACATATTTATAGAAACACACAAATTACTAAAACTTACTGAAGAAGAACAGAAAAATCTTGATAACAAAAAATAGAACCAGAAATTTTAAAACTCCAAATAAAGAAGAGTTAGGGACAGAGGGCTTCTTCACTGGTAAATTCCATCAAGCATTTAAAATTTTGACATTGACAGTTCTAAAACTCTTCCAGAAAACTGAACAGGAGGGAACACTACCAAACTCATACAATGAAGGCAGCATTACAAAGCCATACAAAGGTATAACAAGAAAAGAAAATTATAGATAAATATCCCTTATAAATATATATGTATGCATATATATGCAAAAATACTCCACAAAGTACTAGCAAACTAAACACATTGATATAAAAGGATTATGCACACAGCTAAGAGGGGTTTATCTGTGGAATGCAAGGATGGTTTAACATCAAATCAATCAATGTAATACACCACTGTATTAGAATATAGTAAAAAAAAAAAAACTCAGTTGATGCAGAAAAAACATTTAGCAAAACCCTACAGCCTGTCATGATTAAAGAAACACTCAGAAAACCATGAACAGTAGGGAACTTTCTAAATATAAAAGCTACCAGTATCTATGAAAACCTCATAACTAACATACTCATATCACCATTAACAGATGAACGGATAAATAAAATGTAGTATTTATACACAATGGAATGCTAATCTGCTATAAAAAAGGATAAATTTGAATAATTTGTAGGAAAATGGATGCACCTCAAGACAATAATGTTAAGTGAAATCAGACACAGAAGCTTAAATATCACATTGTTTCTCTTATATGAAAAACTCAAAGATGAATAATTTAAAGAGCAAGACAAAAGATATATGATAGGAAATGAGGGATAGATCTTTTGCAAATGAGAAGGGGATCTAGAGATGGAAGAAGAGGGGAGGGGTGGGAAGGGAAAGGGAAACAGAAAGAATTCAGATGTGTTACGTATATGTACCAACTCTCTAAGGTGAATATAATCTGTATGTACTGAAAATGTATAATTTTTTAAAAAGAAAAAACTAACATCATACTCAGTGGTGCTATTCCAAATGCCTTTCTCCTGTGATTGGGAATAAAACAAGGATACTTGCTTTCACTGCTCTTCTATTGTACTGGAAGTTCTAGCCAAAGCAATTAGACAAGAAAAATAAATAAAAAGCATCCAAATTAGAAAGAAAAAGTAAAATTATCTCTATTTATAGGTTGCATAATCATATATATATATATATTCTAAAGAATTCACAAACAAGTTATTAGAGCTAGCAAACATTCAGCAAAGTTTCAGGGTACAAGTTTGAGAAGCAAAAAATCAGTTGTATTTCTATATATGACAAAGAGCAATCTGAAAAAGATAAAATATCTACAAATAAACTTAAACAAGAAGATGAATGTTACAAAACATTGCTGAAAAGTAATAAAGAAGACTTACAGAAATAGTAAGATATTCTACGTTCATGAGTAGGGGGACTTTATATTGTTGAAATGTCAATACTACCTGTCTCACTCAGTTTGGATTGCTAAAACAAAATAGCACAAACTGATTAATTTATAAAGAACAGAAGTTTATCTCTCACAGTTCAGAAAGTTGGAAAGTCCAAGATCAAGATATCAGCAGGAGTGCTGTCTGGTGAAAGCTATCCTGTACATCTGAGATGGCACCTTGTTGCTGCATCCTCCAGAGGATGGTGGAAGGGATGGAAGGTGGAGCTCAACCTCTTTTATAAGGCACTAATATCATCCATGGAGTTGGAGACCTCATGGCTTTCTCACCTTCTAAAGGACTTACTTCTTAGTATTGTTGCATTGGGGATTACGTCTCAACATGAATTTTAGAGAGAACACAAATTTTCAAGCCATAGCTCTACCCAAAGTAATCTACAGATTCAATGCAATCTTATCAAATTCAAATATGGTACTTTTGCAAAAATGGAAAAGTCAATGCTGAAATGTATATGGAGATGCAAGTGAGCCCAAATAGCCAAAAAGTTCTTGAAAAAGAACAAAGTTGGAGGACATACATTTCCTAATTTCAAATCTTATTCCAAAGCTACAGTAATCTCTGGACTAGGGAGGCAGCAGCTCAGACTGGGCAAGAACCATACCGCCCAGTTTCCCTGCTCACATAGGATGACTCACTCTCAGAGTGGCTTGCTAGTGCCTTTCCATTTCTTCATTTTTTTAAAGGATAACTCTGGCAACAACTTGGCCTCCAGCTGGGAAATCAAGTTCTGTATGCTTTTATTAGAAAATAATGAGATGGCCACAGAGAGACTCAGGCTGTGCAGCAGGCTAGAGTCAGAGAATAGCCAAGGGATGGGGTTGGGGATGGGCAAGGGTTACTGCTCTGTCCCTCCCACACCCCAAAGACTACGGCCTCAGACTAAGCAAATGACATAACAAGGAGGACCCTTAGAGAACAAAGTCCACCCAACCTCATTTTACAAATGGGAGGAGATTGATGTCTGGAGATGGGTCAGATAACAGTTGAAATTAGTACATAGCATAGAGCTATTGGGATGGAATACATCTCAAGTGTAACCCAGCTTTCCCACTCAACCTCCAATGCTTTCAACAGTGTCTTTAATGACAGGTAATTGTCAAGCTGTGGCTTAAACATCTTTAAAAACTGTGCCAGGCACAGTGGCTCATGCCTGTAATCCCAGCCCTTGGGAGGCTGGGGCAGGAGCATCGCTGCAAGTTCAGGGCCAGCCTGGGCTACATAGTGAGTTCAAAGCCAGCCTGAACTGCATAGCAAGACCCTGTCTCAAAAAAAAAAAAAAAAAAAAGATGGGGCTGGGGATTTAGCTCAGTGGTTCTGTGCCTGCCTTGCAAGCACAAGGTCCTGAGTTTGATCCCTGATGCCAAAAAAAAGGAGATGAAAAACAGAATGCTCATTCTCTCCCAAGGGAGACTGGTGTTTGTGACCTTCTGAGGACAAGTGGGCTGGTTGAGAAAGGGCAGTTCCTTTCTGTCCAGCAAACCCTGAATGACTCGTGGTGACATCTATCCTATGGGATCCCTATAGGGAGAGAGTTTTATTGCAGAAAAGAAGCAAAGGGTCTCCATTTCCAGCAGCTGGTTCAATATACACTTTTTGAACATCACTAACCTCTAAATGCAGCTGAATGGCTTTCCTCCCAAATGCCCTTTTGGGCAGAGACCAGAAATGGAAAAATTTCAGGGTCCTTTTGGGTATTCGAAGGGCTTGCATCCAGGGTGGCCTAAGTCTGAACTCACAGACCCACACTTAGGCTGGTGGAAAAAGATGTTCCCCAGCCCCCGGGACCCTGGAAATTGTGAACAACCCCAGGGACCACCTTTGCTTGGGGAAAAGCCCCTCCCTATTCTCCTCAGACCCCATCTCTGGCAACCTAATGTCCCACTTGGTATGCTCCCACTTCTCCCCTACTGATACATCAACAACAAGGTCCATTGTGTATTGTAGTCTAAACACTTCCATCATTTCACAGGCAGGAAAATTGAGGTTCCCAAAGGGCTTGGGCTGCTGCAGATGCATAGATTCAGCACTCTGAGTCTCCTGGGAGCTTGAAGGAATGCCATCCTCACTGACTCCACCTCTCCTGAGTCCTTGGCTTGACCCTTGCACACTCTGGGCATTTCTTGTCTCACCTGATTCAGGCATGTGAGCCTTGAGGAAGACCTACAGAAAGCTCAGAGCCTTGGACTCCAGCAAGGTCTCACTATTAACAAACCTAGCAACACTCACAATCATTATCAAGCACATTTCCTGCCCATGCACATTTGCCTCTAGCTCCACGTGCCCACCTCCACACATCCCTGTGCCCACCATGAGGTTGACACCAGTGCCAGAGACACACGGGGATCCATCCCAACTCAGGTCAGCCTGCCCAGGCCTCAGTAGCCCCTGGCTCCCCACTGATGCCAGGTCTGCTTCTGTGGCCAGCATGTGTAGGGGAGCAGAGGGTGGGAAAAGGACAGTGGGCTTTGCCCTTAGCTCATTCCTCTTGTGCTATCCTGCTTTCTTTCCTCCATCTCCCTTCTTTGCTAGTGGAACTTACTTATAAAAACTGAAAAACCCAAGCCCCCATAAATTCTCAATTCATTCTGCAGATATTTCCTGTGTTGGGGTTTTCAGCAGCATCTGCTGGTTTGAAGTTCCCTCTTTATTTGTCCTGGGGGCACCATTACTCTCAACTTTAGCAGTTTTCCTGCTCTGTAGTCCTTGCCAGACTCCATCAGAGGAAGAGAAAATTGGTGAAAGAATAATAATTATTATTATTATAAATATATTTCATTTTGGTTTCTTTCTTTTTTTCCTCTCTTGGCTTTGATGAGAATACCAGGCAGGGCTGGCAAAGGGGTGGCTTCTTCCGTGGACCTTGGGGCAGTGGGCTTCCCCGGTCAGATCCTGGCACTTTGCCCTTCTGAAAAAGGCATCTGCCAAAAGTCCATTCCCTGCTCTTCTGCCCACCTGTGCCCAGTTCTCCAGCAGCTTTCTTCACACTAAAAACTCCTGACTCAAGTTTCCACCTCAAGGACGTCTCCTAAAGCAAAGAGAAAAGCACCTACTACATGTGAGGTGTTTTCAAATATAGTGACACCTTGGTTGTCAAACTCAATTTGTTCCAAATTTGTGTTTGCACATTGAAAAGTTCAAGAACCGAACATATTTTTCCCATAAGAAATAATGGAAAACCAAATAATTGGGCTTGAAGCCTAATTATTACACTTATAAGTTCATTTTTCCAGGACGTTAACAAATTTTGCAATAATTTTTTTCTTTAATTCTATCATGGGAGCTTTACTGCCGTTATCACTAACTTTCTTTGGAGCCATGGCTATCATATTTTACACAAAGCACACAAAAACACAATGATGAATGTTTTAATGCACTAACACAAGCACTATATGTTGTCTGGGCAAGAGCAGCACTTACACTCTGAAGTGTCCCCTTTTGTGTCCGCTGTGAGATATGACATGTGACTCATGCTGGGCCTGTACAGGTTTTTTCAAGTTGGATTTTCCATTCAATTATCAGCAAGTTATGAACACCGAGCAGATTTTGTTTTCTAATTTTGCTGTTTGAGTAGTGGAAAGTTCAAGCTTGGAGCCATTCAACAACCGAGGTATCACTGTGCTTGGGCTTGATTATTTCTCAGTGTCCTTGTAAGGATGTTTCATCCCATTGTACAGATGAGGATACTGAGGTGCATGGAGGAGAAGTTAGTGTTGCAAAGTGATCCAACCACCAAGTGGAAGAGCTGGAATTTTTTTTTTCAGTGCTAGGGGTTGAACTCAGGGCCATGTGCATGCTAAGCAAGGAGCTCTACCACTGAACTACACTCCCGCCCATGAGCTTGGATTTACATCCAGATCTGTCTGGCCCCAAAGCCAGTCTTCATTCCACTGGACTCCTCCCCTTCCTCCCAGCTCCTGAAGAAGTTCTTTTATGACCTACAGTATCTCACACTTGGAACCAAGTTACCTTGGCTTGCTCTCTACTTGTTTCCAGAGTGTACATGACCATATAGAAGCCCAGAATTTTAGAGCCTTATATAGCTATTCATTTAAGGTCTTAATACTACAGTAGAGAAAATTGAGGCCCAGAGAGGGCATGTAGGAGACACAACACATTAGTGTTTTGCTTCAAGACATGCAAGTCCCTTAAAGACAGGAAGTGTCTTCCTCCTTAAACTTTTTATACATATCCCCACTGCTTGCATGTGTTTCTGTATTGAATATGAATGGACATCCTTGTCTTGTTCCTGATTTTAGCATTTAGGTTTTCAGTTTTTGACCATTTGGTATGACAGTGGGTGTTGGTTTTTCATATATAGCCTTAATCAGGTTGAGATAAAGACCTTCTATTCCAATTTTCTGTAGGGTTTTTATCATGAATGAGTGTTGGATTTTGTTGAATACCTTTTCTGCATCTATTGAGATGATCATATGGTTTTGTCCTTGACTCTGTTAATATAGTGTATTACATTTATTGATTTACGAATGTTGAACCATCCTTGCATCCCTGGGATAAACCTGACTTGGTCAGGGTGTATGATCTTCTTGATGAACCTCTGTATTCTGTTAGCCAGTATCTTGTTGAGGATTTTTGCATCTATGTTCATTAGGGAGATTGGCCTGTAGTTCTCTTTTTGGGTTGGTCTTTCCCTGGTTTTGGAATCAAAGTAACACTTGCTTCCAGGAATGAATTTGAAAGCCTTGCTTCCCTGAGTAATCTAATTTAATTTTTACAACAACCCTATGAGGTCTCTTACTTTTACAAATGATAAAACTGGGACTAAATCAGCTGAGAAACTTGCTCAAAGTAAAAAACCCAGTGAGTGGCTGAGCCAAGTTGATTTGATCAAAGGTTGATCTTACTCCTCTAGAAAGGATCCTCTTCATCTGCAGATAATTGGTGCTGAGAGAAAAATTTCTGCTTAAAGTGAATCTGTTCTACTATCATAGGAAATAGTAAAAAATAAGTGCATTTGAAATTATCATAAAAATGGAACAAAATTTATGTCAGTTTATCTTGTATTTCACAAATTTAGGCTGAAATTACAGTTCTATACTTCTTGGGCAAGAAAAGAATAACTCAAATATTAGCTGCTTTGTGGTATGATTTTTATGGTAAAAATGTATGACATCACAGCATAACATCTTTTACTTTGTTTTTCATAGCATGATCATAAAGAAGGCCTTTTTATAAAAAAAAAATTCAAGGGCTTTGGTTTTTTCCAAGATATTGCTTAATAATTGGACTGTCAACTCATTATTTTTTGAAGTCTTTATCTTGTTCTCAGTTTGCTCTTGTTCAGCTGTTAACTAGTCTAATTCCACCAGGCTCCCATGTGTCAATGGCTTTGCTGAGATTCCAGCGGCTTTCCAATATCACTTTTGTTGATTTCATGAACTCCCGAATCTTTTCTAATATTTGCAGTTTTACTCTGTAAACTGATTGGTATTCTATTTGCTCTTTACTCTCTCATGTTTATAATATTAAACAATCAGAAAAGACTGGTTCAGATGCTAAGGTTAATCTGGGAGTAATGCCAGAGTAATTTCATAACTGGTCAGTTCACTAGTGAGTATCTTAATGGTCCTTGCTTTTCTACCCAACCTTATGACTGTAAAGACTCAGAAAATGAACAGTTGAATCATAAAGACCCTCTTGTCCAACTTCAGTAAGCACTTGGCAGTTAAGGAACATTTAGTAATTAATAAACACAGCAAAATAGGGAAGCACTAGATTTATTTCTCAGTTTTGTCACTTACTAGGTGTATTACTTTGGACAAGTTACTTTGTTACTTCATCTCAGTGAGCCTCAGTTACCTTCCCTGTAGAGTGGGAACATGGTAATGTTTCAGCATCCTTCTCTTCACTCAAAATGATTCAGCTACTTCATATCCTTTTCATTCCCCTTGCCAGTGATGGGTCAGGGATGAATATGGGGTCCAATCCTGGCCAATGAGACATGAAGGGAAGTTCAGTTGGGTTCTTACCACCTAAAGAGACAAAGAATATCTCTTTTCCTTCAGATGATGAGTGATGAAAGTGATATTTGACACGGTTGCAGCCATCATCAAACATTAGGAGAATCAGCTTTAAGATGAAGTTTTGCTGAAAATGGCAGAACAGAGAGATAGAAACATCAGAGTTCCCTGATGACATTGTTGAGTTTTTGATTTAGCCATGCCTGAGCCCACTCTAGTAGAATCCTGTTATTTGAAATAACAAATTTCTTAGTGATTTAGGCCTGTCAGAATCATAATTTCTCTTAAGTTGCAGCTGAAAGCATCTGAATGTACATAAATAACTATTTCACACAGACTTTAGAATAAAATAAGATAATCTATGGGAAGGGCATAGTATTCAATACATATTACCTTCAAGTACTTAGAAATTAGAACTTGTGGAGGATTGCTGTGAGTTCAATGCCAGCCTGAGCTATGTAGTGAGTTGAAGGCCAGCCTGTACTACAAAGCAGGACCCTGTCTCAAAAAACCAAAAATGAATAAATAAAATGTGTTTGCTTTTTATTTACTACCAATATGAGGTTCTCTTTGACAGTAAGAACAGGTAGTAATTATACGTCTTCCTGTACATCCTCATGGTTACTATCTTGCTGGGGCTGAGGTGGATGGAGAGGACAAGCCTTGGTCCTGCCCTAGAACAAATCAAAGGTTGGTGTCATTCTGAGGAATTGGATGGGTTGAGTGCAACGTGGCTCTTTTGACCTACCAGTTATGTCAGAAACTACAAAGACAGAGACTACAGAAACAAAGAATTAGCAAGTCTTCTGCAATTCAGAAGCTTCCAATATCATGGGATACATCCACAAGACATTCTAGAGTTTTCAAAACAGGCCTCACAAAAAAGGCTTACAAAAACTGGAATATTTCCTCCTACAGAAGAGACAGGCAAGGCCAGAGAAGAGTTTCTTCTCCAGTGTCTTCATCTAAGAGAAAGGCACCACCATCCATTCAGAAATAGGAGTCATCTTTGAGACCTCCCTCTCTCATCACCCTTGCCCATACACAGTAAAACCCCAAGTCCTGTTAGGAGGACTCAATGAACTAATAATGCCTGAAAGTAAGCACTCAGTTGGTGCCTGGTACATATTAAGTGCTCCATAGGTGGTAGCTGCTATCATTATCATGCAATGTACCAGGCTTGGGATGGGTGCCCAGATATTCCCATGGTTCCCTCTAACATATTAGTGCTGGTTGACATTTTCACAAGGAAAATGAACGAGAAGGAAAGAAAGGAAATGCTGTGATTTACAAAACTATAGGCAACATAAAAAGAATGCAATTGAACTTGTTCCAGTTTAATTCTAGTAAAAAAGCTAATGAGTGGGGAGGACCCTTAAAGTTTGTCTCTTGAACAGTCTCACACCTGATGGCCTGATATAGCCCTGGCAGTACCTTGGCCTGGTGCCTTTCCCCTAGCTCCCTGCCCCTCAGTCATGTGGCCCTCCCAACCCATGTGGTTTGACTCTGGCCTCATTCTAACACAAGTGTCAACTTCCCACTCTTCCATCTCCAACCCCTCAGCAGCTCTGGCCAGTGAGACACATCTACCTCATAGCTGATTGGTGGAGCCACAATGATTGAAATCCTCTAGCTTCGTAGGATGGCAACCCATAGATAATATTGGTATCTGGTCTAGATCCCTCTTTTCACCCATCCTTCAGCTTCTACAAGATACCTTGGTATCTTAATTGATTTCTTGTTGCTGAGACAAAATACCTGACACCCAAAGTTAGAGGAGGAAAGATTTATTTTGGCTCAGTTTGTAGAGGTTTCAGTCCATAGTTGGCTGGCTCCAAGGCAAGGTGGCATGACAGAGGGGCATCTCAGAGGAGAAAAACTTCATAGGGGGCAGAAGGCAGTAAAGCAGCAAAGTACCAATGAAGCACTCACACCCAGGGTGGAGCACCTTTAATCCCAGCATCATACACTCTAAATCTGGTCACCTCCAAAAAGCTCCATCTGTGATGGCACAAGCTTTGGGGGGACATCTAGATACAAGCCGTAACACTTGCTAGCAGCAAGATCTCAAGACCTGCCCTTGGCTGACAGGAGCCACTCAGTTCAGAGTTGCATGGGAGAGTACACCTCCCCCTCACTTGAATGTGGGATAAGAAGTGACTGATACAGGGATATGAGAGTCCAATCCCCTTCTCAAGATGGAGTGACTCTGCAGTGAGATTTATGCTCCATAGGCCCCATATTCACTGTGGATCAGGTCAAGGCAACACTTTACCAGAAACTCAATCTTTTCTTGTCTCCTACCTCTTCCCTACTTTCCTGCTTCATGGGCCTTTCCAGAAAGAAAGGCATGCCCTTGATAAATCACATGCCTTAAATTCCAGCTTTAGGCTCCACATCTCAGGAACTTGACCTAAGATACTCACCACAGAACTTGTCTTGGTTGTCTTCCTTGCAAGCAGAAGTATCTCTTGGAGAAATAAACAGGTTCCAGATTGAAAGTAGAAGTTGGCCTTAGCCACACAGAATTCCAACATGCACATAAGCCACAGCCAGGTATTAGTGCAGCCATTTATTTTTTTGTGGTACTGGGGATTGAACTCAGGACCTTGTGCTTGTAAGGCAGGCGGTGACACCACTGAGATAATTCCCCAGCCCCTAGTGCAGCCATTTTTGCACTACTCCACAGACTCCTGGTATGTTAGCTTTCCAGTCACTGTGACAAAATACCTGAAAAAATCAACTCAGAGGAGGAAGATTTATTTTGGCTCATGGTTTCAGTCCATGGTCACTTGACTTCATAGTTCTAGGGCCATGAGAAGGCAGAACATCATGGCAGAAGGGCGTGGTGGAACAAAGCTGCTCACCTCATGGTGGCTAGGAAGGAGAGAGGTGGGGGGGAGAGGAGAGAGAGGAGGGAGCTGGGAGGAGCTGGGGACAAGACATAGTCCTCATGACTCACTCTTTTCAACTAGGCTGTACCTCCTAATAGCTCATTTGGGTATGAACTCATCGGTGGATTAATCCAGTGATGAATTAGTTCTCTCATGATCTGATCATTTTCTTGAGCCAAAAGGCTGGCCTTTAAGGGACATTTTAGAACCAAACCATAACACCTGGCTTTTCCCAGTTGGATAAGCTGTTCTAGGCAAATGTGCCTAAACCAGGGCTCTCTCCTTAGCACAGCTGTCTGTGAACACAAGGATGGAGAAAGTATATTTGTAAGGTAAAGGAGAAGAACAACATTAGAGAGAGTCAGCACATCCAGAGCAGAGATGCTAGCTCCTTGGGCCAGCATCCTCTGGGTACTGCACACATAGCCAGTAAATTGATATTGACCTAAGTAGTAAAGATTCAGCAGAACAGAGAGAAATCAGATTTGATTCAGCAGAGATGGGGCATCCATCCATTTCAGCCCAAACTTTCTTAGTTCATGACATCCTTCTGATCTTGTCAGGGCCATCATCAGTCTCTCACACCTTCTAGCCATCTGACTGTGCACTCAATAGAACATTATGCAAAGTTAACATTCAACAGTGGTCTGTTGGCTGTGAAATTGACATCTAGATTAGCCCTAAGAAAGGATTTCCTGACATTAGCAGGAAAATGTTCAGCATTACCTAGAGTAGGTGGCAAATGGCATATTCCAAATAATGAAAATGTAACTCTCTATCCCCACCACTTTTCAAGTGTTAGCAACTTGACTCACAAAATCAATCAGTAAAGATAGTATCGTTAAAGAAAAAGCACGTTTATTCCCCAAATGAATGCTTTACCCCCATTCGTCACTAGCCATCTGTCAGCTCAATGTATGCTATTTAAGAATTGTTCTCCTAGCCAGGCATGGTGGCACATGCCTATAACCCCTGAACTCTGGAGGCTTGAGGCAGGAGGATCACTGAGTTTGAAGCCAGCCTGGGTTACATAGTGAGTTCAAGGCCAGTTTGGACTGCATAGTGAGACCCCATCTCAAAAAAACCTAAATAAGTGAATAAATAAAATAAAGAATAATTTTCCTCTAGGTCTCTGGTGACCCTGCTTTGCAGCCTTCTCCACCCCTACTCAGCAGCCATACCCCCATGGATCTAAGAATGATTCTAATAAGAAGAATTTAGGTAAAACTTAAGCAGAGAGTGTCTAGCTTTAAAAAGATGTAAAATGCTGGAAAAACAGTAATGAAATGAATGCAAGAGCATCCAGCACTTGAGCCTTCTCTGCAGCATTTCTATCAAATGCTTAGCTTGACCCAGTTTGCATGCTACTAGTGGTATAGAGCTCACTCTCTCTCAAACCAGTCAGTTTTATGACAGGATAGCTTGGATTCTGAGAAAATTCCAAATCTATCTCCCTATAGCTATCACCCCTTATCTAAGTCCCATGGGATCACACAGAACATGCCTGTGCCCCATGTCCCTTAGAAGTCTCTGAAGTCACATCTGCAGGCCAAATCACTGCTGTTCTTTCAACTGTTGGTCATAGGAATTGGGCTCCAAGTCCCTCTCCCAATCTTCTCAGTCCCCTGAGGCCATGTACCAGTGTGCCCTCAAGATACATGGCCTCTACGCTGCATACATATTCCAGAGGGTGAAGACAGACAAGGCTGTGATCTACTTTATTTGGTCTCTTTATCTCTATTGATATGCTCCAAATTCATAGTCACTTTCAGGGTGGCATTTCTGCTTAGAAGGATTTTTTGTGTTGGGGAGATCATCTCACTGTGCTAGAGTCATGGAGCTGACTCTGAGACTGGCTTGATAGTTGTGTGAACTTGAGTAGGAGTCCAGCTATCTGAATCTGTTTCCTCATCTGTGCACTGAGTGTGATAAGAGGACCTACCTCATACGGTTGTCATGGAAGGTAAATGAGATAATGGACAGAAAATTCGTGGCACATGGCAAGAGCTCAATATATATTAGCTCTTTCCTCTTCCTCATTCTTAGCCCCAGAGCCTAGCTAACAGCTGGGGGCATCTCCAGGCCTGTATGTGAAGCTGAAGCCAATGGGTGGAGTGACAGGACAGTAACCAGATGGCCCAGATTTCCAGGGACAAGTCTAATTTTAAATATTCTTCTCTGTGATCAGATCATGCATTAGACAATCTGGTCTGATTTTTTTGGTTTGAAAAATGTGATCACTAGAGTTGATAATGACATAGTATCGATGCCCTAGGGTAGACCAGCAGGCTTAAGATGGCAGTGTTTGCTTCCTACTCAGAAAACAACGTGTCTGTCCACTCTGTGCAGTGAAAGCAGGCAGTGATCTTATAAACAGTAAGTAGCAGAGGTGAAAAAAAAATCAAGGCTCTTCAAGTCTGTGGCAAATAGTGAGCAGATTCCCCTGGTGGTTATCATGCATACTGTCTAACAGGGAAGGGTTTCCACAAAAGAGTTGGCCTCTGTGATTCAGGGAAGAATCCAGACAGGGACTCAATCCTTTTCAATCACAAATTTGCTATGTGACATCAAGCAAGTCACATCTCTGAATCTGTGTCCTCATCTGTAAGATGAAAGGTTTGTATTAGGTATCCCCTAAAAGTCTTCACAGTTGGAAAATTCCATGATTTCAGTATGCATGTGTGTGAATGTATACCATAGAGTCTTTGAACATCTTTGCTTTTCTCTGAACTATCTCTCTCTGTGTCTTTCCTGTTCCTTCTTAGGCTCTGTCCAACTCCCTGTCACAGATGTCCTTTCCTGCCTTTCACTATTGCTTGCTTTAGGACACTGCTACTCAACAAGCCCCACCCTGTAGCCACTCTGCCACACAGCAGCCCCACCTAAGTACCAATCTGGCCAATTTGGGGCCTAAAGAAAGGGGGCTGGGCAGGCGGCCTAGTCAATTCCCACATTGCCTATCATGATCCTTTGCTGCCACCTGTCGTTAGTCTGGAGTGACATCGCTCTGGGGGCTGTCTGGCTCACAGGGACCACAAATGCTGCTCCCGCCAACAGGAATCCATTACAAGCAGTGTCCTGCCAGGCGTGATTTAAAGCTCATCCTGTAATCCGTCTTGCACCCCCTCTGGGCCTGTCTCCGGTTTCCTTGCCTGTGAAATGGATGGAAATTGTCTTCAGCTCTGGCAGAGATCAGTGAGGAGTGAGGGCTCAAGGGACAAGGCTTCGAATCCTGCCCTTGCCCTTGGCCTAGTGGATGACCTAGGGTGAATCCTTCCTCTTCTTTGGAGCCTGTTGCCTTGAAATGGATGACGCGGTAAGACACAGTTGAGAGAAAAGGGGTGAGACGGACTCTTGTCTGTGAGGCAAGCAGTATGTGGCTGAGAAGCTGAAAATGGACATATCCACTGTGCCTACAAGCCTTTGGCCAGGCCACACCTCCATCTCAGCAGCCCAGGCTTTTCATTCCTTCATCTGTTCACTTAATTACTCACTCATTCATTCCACCAAGCCACCTGGGACCGTGCGGAAATAGCACTTACTCAGTGAACAATGAGCACAGCCTTCTCCCTCAGCTCTGCCACTGGCTCCTTATCCCCCTAACCTGGACAAGCCTATTTCTCTCTTTGAGGCTCTCCTCCTTCCTCTGTGACAAGATGTGGATATCCTCTCCTCCATCCTGCCATTCTAAGATGATGATTTTCCAATTGCAGGTGCCTTGTCACACATGGTGGACAATCAGCAATAATGCCCCCAACCTGGTCTCTCCCAGGAATATCCTGCCCCATACCCTCCAGAGTTTCTCCATCCACCTCCTAGATCTCTGGATGGCTTTTGTCACCACACCCTCATGGCACTTACTGACTCCCCCTGTCACTCCTAGAGCACTGTTCTGGGGCTGAACATTAGGTCACATGGCACACAGAAGACTAGATGTTATCGAGCCCTGCCCACTTAAGTGCTTGAAGATCAGCAGTTCCTGGCACATAAAAGTCCCTTTAGATTTCCTCCTGGTAATGCCAGCCTCAGGGTCCCCAAAGACTTGAACTGAGGCCAGGATGAGCATGCCGGAGCTGGGCAGAATTAGACCCAAAGTCCCAAACTCCTCCCTCCTCAGGTTTTGAAGCCACTGAGACCTTTGCTTCTCAGTAACTACATTTGAAGACACAGTCTTCATGGGGTGCAAAAGAGCCCAGCCTGTGGGGGTGGTGGCCTCTTGGCTCAAGATCTCTCCCAGAAACACTTAGCTGAGACCAGAGTCACATGTCAGTGCAGCCTCTCAGCCTGGCTGCACCAACGTGGGTGAGGTGCCATGCATAGAATGGTAGCTAGGTAGCAGCTGCCCAAAAGGAGCTGCCTGGTACTGTCTGGGAGCTGTTCCTCGTCTCCCTCCCCTCCAACTCCCCTACCCCCAGTTGCCCATGAGGGAGGTCCTGCACACATCTGCTGCTGGCCGTCACATCTGCAATGGATTACAGGGCTGGCCCCAGCTCAAGCTCATCCCAGATGTGGATTCCCCTGGAATGTGCCTTCTCTCTAATTGTCCAGCCTCTGAAGGGTCCTGGCCCCCTCGTCTCCATCTGCCCTTGCTGCACCCCAGTGAGCCTGCTGAGGCCTTCCTTCTTTCCCACAGTCTGTGCCGGAACAGCCACAGCTGGGACCAGGGCCAGCTCTGTGGGGGGCCCCACTCTCCTCTAGCCTGGTCCTTGGGGCTGGGGAACAGGAGGTCTCAGCCCATTCCCTCCTCTTTTCTTTTCTGGGCCCAGGCACTGGGGGGGCAGAGGGAGAAACTCTGGAAAACTCACTAGAGGTGAAAGAATTTGGCTCTGAAGTGCAGGCTCCCCTAATCCCTGGCCCTTCCTGGGAATGCCATTAACCTCTCCAGTCCCACTGATGGAAAGAACAGGTCTTCCCTGGGCCAAACCAGCCCCTCAAAGGCTCCCAAATGACAATGGTCTGACTAGGTAGAAGGAGTTCTCCTGGGTCCCAAACTGCATCTTCATGCCCCATGGGTTGTAACAGCTTCCCAAGTGGTGGTGTGGACTCTGCTTTCTCTAGCTTTAGGCAATCCCTTGCAGGGCCTCCAGAGACATTTTTAAGGTACAAATCTTACCTGGTCTTTGGTTTTGAAACCTAGTGCTGCCACAATCTGGCTGTGTGGTCTTGGGCAAGTGATTTCACTTCTCAAGGCTTCAAAGTCTTCCTGCACAAAATGAAGATACCACCACCATTGTTTCTAGCTGAGATTTATTGAGTGTTTACCATGAGCCAGGCTCAGTGTTAAGCACTTTCCATGCTTACCTCAGAAAAGCAAGGTGTTGTTATTAGTTCTATTTTACAGGTGATGAAATCTAGCTGTTAACAAAAGTTGCATACCATGCTCACAGTCACACAGCTAGTAAGTAGTGAAGCCAGGATTTGAACCCAGGCTGGCTGACAACTGAGCCCACAGATGAGGATTCCATTCATGGAACTTAACACAATGTAATCTGTATTATTACTGAAAAAAATAATGATCTGATAATCTCCTTGCTTAAAAACCAATAGCTCCCTAATACTGCTAAAATAAAGCTCTAATTCCCTAGCCTGGTCTTAAGGTCTTTCAGAATCTAGTTCTGTTTCAATATTTTAGCCTTTGCCCTGCCACTTCCTTTGAGCTACTTGAGACCATGTTAACATTTTCTCTCATTTGCATTTGATAATCTGAGTCCTTCCTTCGTGATGGTCTCAGCTTGGAATCCTTCCTCCTCATATACCTGCTGCTCTCCTGCACATTCTTTAAGATTGATACCAACTGTCAGTATCTGCAGAAGTCTTTCCAGACAGTGGATTCCTCTTCTGTGCACCTATAATATTTTGTCTGTGCATTTATTATTTTATTTCTTATACTGCATTCTAAGAGGCAAGTCTCTGCCCCCCTCTGGGCCTTGATGGCCCCAGTGGATGGGTGGATGGATTGGAGAGGCCCTTTAATTTGCTTTCCTATGACTGAGAGGCCTTGAACTGAGTGAGCTCTGGGCTGGCTTTGGCCTTGTCAACACCTTGGGGTGGAGGGCACATTCAGAGAAGAGATGGCTTAGGAAGGATGGGCGAGATTCCAAGTCCTGCCATCACTTCTCCCTTTCTCCTTGCCAACCTTCTTTCCTCACCCTTCACAACCCACTTGGAAAGCCACTTCCTCCCAACAGTCTTTCCTGCCCCTCTAGCAGTACTGGGAATGGCTCATCCATTCCACAATGCCCCAAACAAGAGACAGCTCCCACCACTGAACCTACCTAGATCAGATGTTGTAGTTGGTTCTTCAGCTGAAGAATGCTGCAGCCAGGGACCTGTGCTCATGTATCTGTTTGTCGGTATGTCTGTCCCTGTTTCTGTTAGGATTGCTGTCCATTGTGTGGAGGGCCTATGCCCAGAGAACTGACCAGGCCAGAAAGCCCAGCTGAGAGCCCACATCAGGTCTCAGGAGGACAGAGTCCATCCTCTTCCCAGATACACACCAGAGAAAGAACCAAGGTACATTAGAGCTGGTGGATGGCTCTGGGGGCTCATCTAAAGCACTACTGTCCCCACTTATTGTCCCCCACCCCGTGGTGCTGCTGGGGAGCAATGGCTCCGAGAACTTGTCCCAGGTTCCCCAGATAATCAGATGCAGAGAGCTGGGAGTAGAGCTCCCTCTATGGCTCCACCAAATCCTCAATTCCTAGCCCTTAACCCTTTCACTAAGGGTTACCCTGCCCCTAGCTGCTTTGCTTGGCATCTAGGAGAGCACTGAAAAAGTCCAGCCCAGTCAAGGATCATTTTTAGATGGCTTCCGCTGGGATGCTTGCCTAGTTAGCCCTGCCTCATTCTGTCTACCTTGCCTGCTGGTGTCGCATTCATATCACATCATGACCCTGCTCCCCCTCTTCCATGAAGTGTGAGATATGTCTTTCCTGTGGTCAGTGTCCAATCTCCCCTCCTAAAATGACTGCCTGCTTGTCTGACTGACTGACTGACAGATCAACTGACTGATAGACTGACTGACTAGCTGATTTCCTAGCTGGCCACAGCTGACTGACAGATGGACTGTCTGGCTGTCTGATTGACTGACACAGCCCTGTTGGCTAATAGAGAGTGACAGCTGATGGACAGACTGACTGACAGACAGATGAACTGACAGATAGATGAACTGACAGACTGACCAATTCTGAGAAGACCCCCAAGTGTTGAAGAACCTCAACACACCAAGCAGAGGGGCAACAAATACTGAGAGTCCCTCAGCAGGGCTTTTGTCAAGACACCTCCAAAAGTCTGTCACCAATGAGAACAGGAGGGAAGTCGTGGAGGAGTGGGGGGCACAAATGGAGTAATGGAAAGCAGATGTGCTTCTTGCCCTCCTCTGTGAGGGTGCCCAGGTAGGGACTTGACCTGGCTCTGGGTGCCGGCGGATTCCTGGTGGGCAACTTGCAGAGGAACAGGGAGGAGCCCAGAGGGTTAGGAATGCAGGACACCTTCCCTAAGCAAGCTGAGCCTCCTTGGGCCTGCAGGAAGGGGAGCCTCATCCTTCTCCCTGTCATATCTTCCATCCATTTGACATTTAAAAATAATAGACCCCGTCTGGCTTTTTACAAAGGAACAGGGCTCTCAGTAGGCTCACAGGATTTCAAGCTGGTTCCTATTAAGCTCTTTGCAATTGGAAAGCACTCCATTTCTCAGGCAAATCCTGGTTATTTTGCTGACAAGTGGAAGTGTGTCTCGGGGCTGCTTTCTCGTGTTTTTTAGGGCTGGTTATTTCATCCCCTTGGGCCTGTCATTGCACTCCTGGGATGGGGCAGGAATCCATACTGGAGGAAGAAAGATGGGACTTCTCTAAATAGATCCAGTTGCCTACAGGGAAGCAGGCTTAGACACCACAGGCAAAGGCCTGGCGTGAGCCTCCAAGAAACCCCCTACCCTCTGCATCCTTGCAAAGAGGGACAGGGTGGGGTTGCAAGGAAGGACCTGGAATTGGGGAGCACAAGTGAAGGAGGACATCCCACTTCCAGACTACTGGGTTCATGGTCAGTCACACATAATTGTAGTCATAACAAACACATTTGAAGCTCACAGGCCTATGCAAAACAATGTCACTAATAAAGGAAGACATGAAGCAAATTAGCACGCCAGACAAGAAAATTGTTTTTAGGGCAACGGAGCCAACAAGATGCTGGGTTGCCCTGTTGGCTGCCTCATGCCCCACCCCATGCCTGTCCCACCAACTCCTGGTCTTTCACATTGATCTTCCTCTGATAAGAGCCATCTGTTACTGTCGAAGAAAGAAGAAGAAGGAGAAGGAGAAGGAGAGGAGGAGGAGGAAGAGGAAGAGGAAGAGGAAGTGGAAGAGGAAGAAGAAGAGGAGGAGGAGGAGGAAGAAGAGGAAGAGATAACAAGGTAACAAGCCCCTGGACAGTTGCAGTTTGCAGTGAGGGACACTGGAAATACCCTGTCTGGGAGTGCAGGTAGTTCTAGGCTTGGCTTTGTTGTGGATCAGTTTTGTGGTGCTGATAGGTTAACAGGACACCATTTCAACTCAATGTGAGGAAAAACTTTTTGGAAGTGTGAGGGGTCCAAGGGCAAAATAGTGAACTCTTACACAAGAAATGTGCTAAGAGAGCTTGGGCTTAACTTATCCATTGGTATGTTGTTGAAAGAACTCAGGAAAAAATAGGGAAGTGAAAGAAGCCTTCTTCCCACACTGGGTCTGTGGTTCTGTGACCTTAGGCAAATCACTTGGATGGTCTAGATCAGTTGTGGTGAACTTATGGCATGCATGCCTCAGCCAGTTGTTTGTTATTATTGAAAGCTTTAAAAGGTTTGCCATCACTGGTCTAGATCTTGAGTTCCTCATCTGGAATGAGGGAACAATAAAAAGCCCTGTCCTACCTCCCTCACAATGAATTGAGCACCCTAAAGGCGATGCTGTACACACAGGAGCGCTGTGAGAAGACAAGAGAGTTTTGTTCTTCTAGGACATCCTAGGGATGCTTCTGGTAATCACAGCTTCTCAAGCGCAATGGTGATTGGTGCTACACCATTGGATGAACAGGTTGCCTCCCCCATGCAATGCTGCTGCATCCCCTAGAAATTCTAAGCCCCTGGGGCCCAGATGAATGTCCACCTCATCTCCATGCCTTGAATGATTTACCTTCCCGGACCTTACCAGCTTTCTGACTGCTCTCTGTTCTTTGAGCTGCTGCAGAAGGTGGCATTTGTAGAATGCACTATTCAGTTACCTGCTGTTTCTCTAATGTCATCTTGAACTGCTTCTAAATGTTTTCATAGTTGCTTACCTCCTCCTCATCTGGACTGTATTTAATTCTTCATCACATACTTTGTTCCAAAAGGTATTCAAAGCAGAAGCCAGACTTCGAGCTCCATGGGGGGCAAGACTGTATCTTATGCCTCTTGGACAGAGTAGGCATTGGATCATCAGGGTATTGGATTATACACACCAGAAACAGTGCTTGCCTATTCCCTCATATTGGAAGAATCTAGCTTGGAGAATCATCCAGAGGTTTGAGATCTAATCCTTGGGCAAAGGAAATGAGGCCCAGCCAAGATCCTCCACTAGCAGCAGACTGGGATTCACTGTCACTGACACTACCACCTCTGGACACTTGCTGCTGTGCCAGCAGACTCTTGGCCTTGTTGCTGCCACCACAAATACTCTCTTGCTCTTTTAGTTATTTTCTCATTGCTGGGACAAAATACCCAACACCCACAAGTTAAAGGAGGAAAGGTTTATTTTAGTTTGTAGAAATTTCAGTCCATAGTTGGCTAGCTCCAAGGCAGGGTGGCAAGGCAGAGGGGCTTTACAGAAGAGAAACAACCCATGGTAGGGCAGACAGAAAGCAGCAAGAAGCAAGTCATCCTTTCCCTTTTATCTCATCCAGGGTACAAGCCTATTGGCTGATGTCACCCATATCCAGGGTGGGGCTTCCCATCATCCACACCCAGAACTAAACCAATCAGTGGACTAATGAAGTTATTATGCACCCTTAATCCATATTCACACACCCTAGATCCATCCACCTCTGAAAAGCCCTACCTATGAGTGCAAGAAGCTTTGGGGGATATCTAGATACAAGCCACAACACTTGCCATGAGATGGGAGTGTCTGACTGGCTTTGCTTAGATCATAGGACTGTGTCTGTAGCTGCCAGGGAGCTGGAACCGAAGGAGGATTACTTGTGCCCCTTTGACTTCTGTGCTTTTTCTTACCTATTTTTGAGAATGCCCCAAACACACTAGTCAGTCACCACTGCCCCCTCTTGCCCAATAAATGCTATAACAATCATTCAGTAGTTGTGGGCTGGATTTGATTCTGGTGTTAACAGAGGTATTCAGAGTCCTCTCAGGCTCCAGCCTATACCACTGACACATATCACACTGCTGTAGTCAGCCCCTCCAACTTGCTTTCCCAAGAGGCAGGGTTCTTATCTCAGAGAAGCTCTATACTTAGGCCAGAAGTGGGACACAAACTGCCCAGTCTCAGTCGGTCCCCACACACCTTCACCCAGGCTTCACACTCCATATTTGACCTACCTTTATCTGTTTAAGCTAAAGACTTCATGGTTTTCAACTTCCCCTCAGCCTTTGACTCAGATATTCTTTCCCATTTTCCAAGCTGTGACCTCTTCACACTGACTTCTGCCTCCATTCCAACAATATTGTTGTAGGCTGCTGCAAACCACAAGCTACTCCACTCCCACCAGAGCTACAAAGCTCTCAATGTAACAGCAGGGTTCCATCCTCTTTGTGTAGGGGAGCACCCACACTCCACATCAATAGCAGTGCAGCCTGGCAACCTGTTAGGTAGGACAGGGAGCAGGGCAGGGGCTGTTAGGTAGATAGTCAATAGTGGCCACCTGACTTGGGTCCTATGTTGTTTGTGAGAGGACTGTCAGAACTCTTTCTATTTTTCCCTCTTCCTGGGGAATAATGCCTGAACCTGCTGGGAACTTCTAGAGAAGAAGTCTTGGAGAATCTACCCATGAGTGAGTCCTGGGCTACCCAGCAATTAGCTGAAGGCAGACTGGGTCTCCTCCTGGTTGGCTGGGGTTTCTCTCCTCATCTAAAGCAAGGCTTAGTGGTTCCTAAGCCCCACTGCCAGCCACTCCATATGCCTCTCACCAGCTACCTCTGCATCAACAACCAGGATTTAAGTTTGGGCCTAAAACAGCCTCAGCTACTCTCACCTACCTCTAATGACTTCTAAGAATCTCAACTTTGATCTCATAGCACTGGGTAATTGTGTCACAGGCATAGTTCCTGCTGTCCAACAAAGATATATACTTCCAAAGTAGAGAGTTTTTTATAAGAACCAATCACTCAACCAAGGACTACATTTCCCAATATTCTTGCATAAAAGTTAGGCCATGTGACTTGCTCTTTGGTAACAGTAAATGAGCAGAAATAACAGGTGTTACTCATGGGCTGAGCTAGTTAAGTGTAGGTGTGCCTTTCCTTCACTCTTCCCCTTTCCTTGCACACCAGGGACCTCTGTTGGGGATGGCAGTATTATAAGGTAGATGAAGCTGGGTCTCTGAATGACAGCAATGAGTAGAGCACCTCTATCTTAGTTACTTTTCTTGTTGCTGAGACCAAATACCTAACACCCAAAGTTAAAGGAATAAAGGTTTATTGTGGCTCACAGTATGCAGTGATGTCAGTCCATAGCTGGCTGGCTCCAAGGCAGGGTGGCATGGCAGAGGGGCATCACAGAGGAGAAATAGTTCATGGCAGGCAGAAGGCAGCAAAGAAGCAAAGGAGTGGAGAAGCAGCAAGCAACAAGCAACCTCAGCAGCCCTCTTTCTGTCCCTTATATTCCATCTGGGCTACATGCCCTCATGGTGGGTAGCACTCACACCCAGGATGGGCCTTCCCATTATCCACACCTAGAACAATGCCAAACCAATCAGTGGACTAATTTAGTTTTTTAGTAATCACACACCCTTAATCCTAGGACCACACACTCTAGATCCAGCCACCTCTGAAAATCTCCATCTATGACTGCATGAGGCTTTGAGGGGATATCTAGATATAAGCCATAACAACCTCCACCCCTGCAGACCTCATTGGTAGCATTAAGCCTTTATTATGTTAAGCTTTTGAGATTTTGTAGTTGTTCCTACAACAATGAGCCCACCCTAAAGAATACCTTAAGGCAAACATATAGCCCAGAATTGTCTCTCATACCCTGGCTTTAAGAGGCTCCAGCAGTTTTTTGGGGGAAGGGGGTTCTGTTTTTTGGGGGGGAATTGTTAGTTTTTTGAGACAGGGTCTTGTTGTGTAGTCCAAGCTCATCTTGAACTCACTATGTAGCCCAGGCTGGCCTCAAACTTATGCCTCAGTCTCTTGAGTGCTGAGATTACAGGTGTGCAGTGCCACACCCAGCTAGAACAGGTAGAAGTTTTGACCCATGCCTAACTCTGCAAGGCTTTCAGGCTCCCCTCTCCATTTCCTTCTGTAAATAGGTGTCCACTCTAATCCAAAATGCAGAGCTTTGAATCTTCTCACTGCCGGCTGGCCAAGAACTTGGCATATGCTTTCTCAGCACTTTCCTTTCTTCAAATAATTTATATTAGTTCTTCATGATCTGCAGGGAATCTGTTCCCTCAGTGGATGCATAAAACTTCAGATACCAAATTTTACATATATTATGTTTTTTCTATACATATATATCTATGATAAAGTTTAATTTGTAAACTCAGCACAGAAAGAGATTAACAATGTTAGCCGACCATAAAATAGAACAAATATAACAATATATAGCATCATTCTCTTGTAGTTTGGGGGCTTTATTACATAAAATGAAGGTAACTTGAATACTAGCACTATGATACCATGCAGTGACCCTGAGAACTAAGATGACTACAAACTGGTTAATGAATGGGTAATGTGAACTGTGTGGATATACTGGACAAAGGGATGATTCACTTCCCAAGTATGATGAAGTGGGGCAGTTTGAGATTTTATAACATAATCAAAATAGTAAGCAATTTAAAACTTATGAATTGATTGTTTTAAGGGTTTTCCATTTAGCACAAAAAGACCACAGTTGAAGGCAGGCAACTAAAACTGTTAACAAGTGAAACCACAGATAAAGGGTGGCTACTGTACACAAAAATCAACTACCAACATAGCTGAAGGATTTTGTGCCTTCAATCATTGTACCACATCTGAATAGTACCTTATAAGCTCTCTAATATGTCTCTTCATTATAATCTCTAAGGCATCTCTTTCTTACTTTCATTCTCTCTGTTCCTTCCTCCCTTCCTCCCTCTTCCCTTTCCTTCATTTCCCTCCCATTCCCTACCCCCTCCTCCCTTCCCACCTCCCTTTCTCTTTTTCTCTGCCCCAGGGCTATACACATGCTAGGCAAGCAAGCACTCTACTACTCAGCTTTTTTTTTTTTTTTTCATTTCATTTTGAGACAGAGCCTCACTAAATTGTCTAGGCTGAACTTGAACTTACACTCCTCCTGCTTCAAACTCCTGAGTAGTTAGTATTATAGGTGTATCTTAGACATTTTTGTTTAAAAAATACATATTCTCTTTCATGGGGGCATTGGGGTTTGAACCCAGGGTCTTTGCACTGGGATACGTTTTCAGTCCTTTTTTATTTTTGAAACAAAGTCTCTTGCTAAACTCCAGGCTGGGACTGACTTTGCAAGCTTCCCAGAGTGCTGGGATTACAGGCATGCACTACCATGACCACTTTAAAAAAATACATATTATTTAGCTTGTCTGAGACACTCTCACTCTCCTTTCTCAGGAGGTGGCTTTGGATCTTCTCTCTGCTAGGTGGCCTAGAACCTGACATACGCTTCCCCAGTACTTTCTCCACTTCAAATGACTTTAGTAGTTATTCATGATCTGCCACATGTCTTCTACAGCATACTCACACCCAAACAGCCCACAACACCCCAGAGTTTTTGATATCTGATAACGTACAACACAGACTGTGCCTTTTTTTGATACTGAAGATTGAATCCAGGGCATTCACACTGAGCTACATCCTCAGCTTTTTAAAAAATTTATTGTGACAAGGTCTCACAAAGTTACTAAAATGCTCAGGCTGGCTTTGAACTTATGATCCCACTATCTCAGCCACCCAGAGTGGAACTGGAGGAGTGTGTCTCTTGTTCTGTCACCTGTTTCAGGAGTCTGTGTCCCACAAACTTCAATGTCTACTTGGCTTTTCCAGTCATTTCTGCCATATCCATCAGGGAATAAGGAAGGCTTCACATTTAAAAATTATTTGTCTATGTCTGATTTCTTGAGGGAAATCTTAGGCTTGAACCAGTCCAGAAAATTTCCAGTGTAAATTGTCCCAGCTCGTCAGTGAAGCATATGTTCCTGTGATATAGGAGAAGTGTAACTCCTAACTTGCTAGATGTCAGAGGTGCCAAGTTTGTGTCCCTTGAAATCAATAAATTGCAAAGGGTAAAGGAGATTAAGAGTAGGAAAGCTTTATTGGGGAATAGGAATAGCAACTGAGGGACAGAAGGGGTCCCAAATGGGTGGTCAAAGAGGCCCTTTTCAGGAGTAATTTACACAGCAAAGTCACAACATGGGTACAATGCGAGTCAAACCATAATCAACCAATAAGATTGTAAGTATAGCTTCTTAGTTAATATAGATCCAGTAAGGAAGCAGGGCACATAGCAAGGGTATGTGGCTAATATCATTAACCTTGGCTTATCTATGAGTTCTAAAACAGGAACATTTTTGGGAAGGGATGGGTCCAGGTGTTCTGGCCACTCGTCTGGGTGTCTGATGCATATATGCACTTAATGGCCTGAGTGATACTAACTACAGTTCTGTTTATCCCCTAGAGAAGTATATAAGTTGTGCCACTGTGACTTTATCTTGAGGCCTGGCCTTCATCAGATGTGCCTCCAGCCACATTTCTGATATCTGTATTTTTCACTAACTTCCTTGAGAGCCCAGTCCCTCTCTGACTGTATATTAATTTCTATCTAACTTAGCTGCCTATAATACTTGAACATGCCTGTTTTCTGGGGCTTTAGTGCAGAGACCACAGCTGTCCTTTAAACATCCCTGTCCTACCACAAAAGGAATCCTCAGCACCATACTGTCTATGCTGCCTCCACATTATCTCCAGCTCCAGGTTCATTCTACTAACAATTCAGGGGCACAGAGGCCCATGTGCACTCAGTTCTTCAGTATGCTTTCTTTTGGATGCAGCCAGAATCTGTCACACTCCAACAATCCTAGGTGGGTCTTGTTCCCTGACAATCCCCCCCCCAGTAATCCCCTTATTATGCCCTGCAATATCAGAAGAGTTGGCTAGTATGGCCTTTTACTGGGGAAAAAGTTTTACTATTACCTGATCAATCACACACACAGAGCCCAGATCAATGTGAAGAATAGGTCTTTACTCTCAGTTCTGCTTGCTTCTCTCTGCCCTTTCCTCACCTCTCTTGGATTAGCTCCTCTATCCAAATCAATGGCCTCTGTAGGCCTTTGTTCTTCTGTTTCAGGGCCACCCGCAGAGTTACCCTCTCTTGGTGTCTCTAGGAGCCTCTCTTCTGAGATTCTCTTTCTCCTCTCCTCCCCATCAAGGATCCTTGGCCTTTTAAGCTCTTTGTCCCTGAAGATATCATCATTTTTCCTTCTTGGTCTGAGCTTTTTGGTGTCAGTTATACTCTTCAGTCTAGTTTGCCTGCCCCTGGGTGGCACTAAAAAGAGCTTTGGACCTTGCAGGTAGAAAAGGAGATGAAGAAATCCTGGCTAGTCTAGCTCCAGGGTCAGCACTTACAAGACAATTAGACCTTTCATAGTGACAAGAGTGACCGCCTCTTAGCATGCCTCCAGTGTGTAATGCCGCTAAAGAATCTCCTACTGATTTGCTCCACTTTCAATTGCATCACAAAAGTCCCTTTCTGTTAACCAAAAGCCTGTCAGGGCCTAGGAAGGATGCTGAGGTAGAAGACCCTTTTAGTCACATTGTGCAGCTCTACTCATGGACTATTACTATGGATTTCTTGTCAGTTTTACCTCATCTCCATCATTTCATTCATTCATTCATTCATTCATCAAAATAAATGAAAGGGAAATGAGAATAAAAATCCAATTCAGGTTGATTGGCTGTTTCATTATCACCATACCAGGCCCTAAGCAAACTATTGGGGTAGAGACAAATAAGATGTAGTCCCCACTCTGGTTGCTCCCAGATCTGTAAGAATGACACAAAATGGAAACAGACAAGTACAATGTGCTGCAATTAGTGCTATGAAGGAGAAAGCCAAGAGGAGTGAGGAAACCCAGAAACACTGTAAATTCATGCATGGTGGATATCTGAGCTAATGCTCATACAGCCTGAGAGGCAATACAGGCAAAGGCAATCCCTAGATGAGTGTAGACAGGCAACTCTGTATTTTAGTGTAGCTGGAAGAGAAAGTGCAAGGCAGGGTGTAACAAGAGACCAGGCTGAGAAGTAGGTTCAGGAGAAAATTGGGAACAAACTAGGGAAGCTGGAATCTCACATGACTCCTACAGCCCAAGGGTGGTGGTCAAATATTTAACAACTGAAAGGGCACACTCTTCCACCAGCTAGAATGAGGCAAAGAACAATCAGGGCAGAGGCTGAGGAAGAGAGAGGGCTCACCAAAGTCCTTGACAACATAAAGTTCAAGGATTTGCCTAATCCTGTGATGGGGGAGAAGACCTGGCAACAACTGAGGCTAAATTTCCCCCAAAGTCCACTGGGCAAAGAGAATAAATCAGATTCAGGAGCCAGGATTGTTGACTCACACTTGATCCCAGCACTCGGGGATGCTGAGGCAGGAGGATTGCAAGTTTGAGCCCAGCTGGGGCAACACAGCAACTTAGACTCTGCCTCAAAATAAAAATTAAAATAGGAAAATGGCCATACTTCCAAAACTGCTATATGGATTCAATGCAATGCCAATTGAAATTCCAACAATATATTTCACAGAACTAGAGAAAATAATACAAAAATTCATTTGGAACCAGAAGAGTCCTAGAATAGCAAAAGCAATTCTATGCAACAGAGACATCGCTGGGGGTATCACAATCCCCAACTTGAAACAGTACTACAAAGCTACTGTGATAAAATCAGCATGGTACTGGTAAAGAAACAGACCCGAGGATCAATGGAATAGATTAGAAGATGCAGAAACAACTCCAGACATGCTCAGCCACCTCATCTTTCACAAAGGAGCCAACCACCCTCACTGGAGGAAAGATAGCCTATTTAATAGATGGTGTTGGAAAAACTGGATTTGAACCTGCCAAAGATTAAAACTAGACCCATGCCTATCACCATGCACTAAACTAAGATCGAAGTGGATTAAAGATCTAAATATTAAAACAAAAACACTAAACTTTCTGGAAGATAAGCTAGGTAGAACTCTTGAAGACATTAGCTTAGGAAAAGACTTTATGAACAAAACCTCAGTAGCATGGGAACTAGCAGAAAGAATCAACAATTGGATCTCATCTTATTAAAAAGCTTCTGCACTGCAAGAGAAACCACCAACAGAGCTAAGAGACAACCTAAAATGTGGAAAAAAAATTTTAGCAGCTGCAGCTCAGACAAAGGACTACTATTTAGAATATATAAAGAATTGAAAAAAATCAGACCCCCCCAAATTTAAAGACCCAATTCAAAAATGGGCATCTGAAATGAACAGACATTTCTCAGACAAAGAAGTAAAAGCAGCAAATAAATATGTGAAAAAATGTTCAACATCACTGGTCATTTGAGAGATGCAGATGAAAAACAACACTGAGATTCCACCTCATCCCAGAAAGAATTGCTGCTATCAAGAAATCAACCAATAACAACTGTTGGCAGGGTTGTGGGGAGAAAGGAACCCTTCTCCACTGCTGGTGGGAGTGTAGACTGGTGCAACCACTGTGGAAATCAGTATGGAGATACCTCAAAGAACTAGGACTAGAGGTCTCATTTGACCCAGCTATTCCCCTGCTGGGTATCTTCCCCAAAGCATTAAAAGAATCATACTACAGCGATATATGTGTACCCATGTTTATAGCAGCACAGTTTGTAATAGCTAAAGCTTGGAAACAGCCCAAGTGCCCATGAACTGGAAACTGGATAAGGAAAGTGTGGGTGTTTTTCATAAAGTGGAGTAGTACTCAGCCATAAAGAATGACAAACTAGAGACATTTATAGCTAAATGATTGCATATTGAGGACATACTCTTAAGTGAAATAAATAGGACACACATGTGTAAATACCAAATAGTTTCTCTGGTGTGAGAAACTGAAAGTGTAAATAAGGATTAAAATGATTAAAATGAATAATTGATCATTTGAAATGGGAAGAAAAGGTCCAAAGGGGGAGGGGAAGTGGGAGAGGAAGGGGAGAGGAAAGCAGAGAAAGGAAAAATTATGGGAAAAGGAAAAAATGGAAACAAAGTCTTTGTAAATAGGGAAGGGTGGAGGGGTAAAGGGAGGACAGGTAATGGGGAAAATATAAGAACCAAGATACATCATGTATAGGTACAAGTACACAATGATAAATGTAAATGTATTGTATACCTAAAATGTACCAACAAAAGAATTTAAGGGAAAAAATAACAATAAAAATAGGACTGGGGGATACAGCTCAGTGCTAAGGCCCTGGGTTTACTCCCCAATACTGCAAGGAAAAAAAATCTGATTTAGGTTGATTTAATGAAAAGGAGGAAACTGGGCTATTTCTTGTCAATATAACAGAGTAAGACAGCTCCTAAAAAGAGTTATATTGTGCCCAGAGTCCTCAAGTGCTTGCCTGTTGGCATGGAATAGAGGCAAGGTTAATAATGCTAACCATATGACTTTGCTATGTGCCCTGCTTCCTTATTGGATCAATATTAGTTAAGTGGCTATGCTTGTAATCTTATTGGTTGATAATAGTTTGACCCACATTGTATCCACATTGTGACTCTGCTGTATAAATTTCTCCTGACAAAGGGCCTCAGTGGCAACCCACTCGGGACCCCTCCTGCCTCTCAGGAGCTATCTTTCAATAAACCTTTCCTACTCTTAACCTTCTCTGTCCTTTGTAATTCATTCTTTGATTTCAGGGGGCACAAGCTCAGCATATCTGACATCTAGCAGGTTAGGAGTTATATTTTTCCTATAACAATCCCAGCACTCTGGGAGGCAGAAGCAGGAGAATCACAAGTTCCGGCCCAGCCTGTGCAATTTAGCAATTTAGCAAGATCCTCTCTCAAAGTAAAAAAAAAAAGTCTGGGTATATAGCTCAGTGAAAAGGCTCTGGGTTCAATCATCAGCACCAGAACAAACAAAACAAAACAAAAAACCAGAGTCTCATCTAAATCAGATATGGATGAGACTCAAGAGATAATTGATTCTGAGGTAAATTCCTTTTAGCTATAAGCCTGTGAAATTCAATAAGCCATGTACTTCCAAAATACAATGGCAAGATAGACAATGGACAAATATTTCTATTCCAAAAGGCATAAACAAGCAACAAGAAAAGCATAACAGATCCCAAGTAAGTCCAAAATCCAACAGGCAAACAACATTAAATCTTTTTTTTTTTTTTTTTTTTTTGGTACCAGGGATCGAACTTGGGTCCTTGCACAACATTAAATCTTAAAGCTGAACAGTAATCTTTGACTCCATGTTCCACCTCCTGGACACAGCAGAGCAGGGGGACTCCCATGGCTTTGCGGAGTTCAGTCAGGCCTCAGTTGTCATGCATTGGAATCACATGCCTTGTGCTTTCCCAGGATAGCTCTACAGTTCTGGGGTTTCAGGGATGACCTTGCCCTTACAGCTCCACCAAGCATTGGTCTAGCCCTTTCCCTGCAAAAGACTCTCTGAAGCATCCTTCAAAATATAGATTGAGGCAGCTAAAACTTAACAGCTCTTGTACTCTGTGCACATGTAATGTTAGCTCCATGTGGATGCCACCAAGGCCCACTGCTTGTACCCTCAGGAGTAGTGACTCATACCACAGTTGGACATGCTTGAGCTACACCTGGGTGGCCAGAGGAGTGCGTCCCTGAAATACAGGAAGCAGAGATCTGTGGTGGCCCTGGGCAGCAAGCCCTGAGGTTCCACAGGTGCCCTGATACCTGCCTTTAAGTCTTTCTGGCCTTAAGGCCCTGGCATTCTGGATCTGTGATAGGTGGGACAACCTCAAACATCTTTGAAATGCCTTCAAGGTTGTTCTCCCTTTGTCTTGATGACTAGCATCTGACTTCCTTCTATCCATTCTAATCTCTTTATCAGTCACTTGGCCACACCTTTTTTCTCCCTTAATCACTTTTTTTATTCTTTACATGGCTAGGCTGAAAATTTCCCAAATGTTTACATTCTGCTTGCATTTTTTTCTCCATTAGTACTGGGGATGCAAATCATTACATTTTAAAAAATCATTACATTTTTGTTCCTTATGACTTTTTGTGGTACTGGGGATTGAACCAGAGCTGAGCTACATCTCTTGCCCTTTTTAATGTATTTTTAAATTTTGAGACAGAGTCTCACTAAGTTGCCCATGTTGGGCTTGAACTTGTGATCCTCCTGTCTCAGCCTCCCAGAGTGTGAATTACAGGCATGTGCCACCATATATGGTTACTTCTCTTCTTCTGAGCCCTTGCCAGAATTGCCCTCAGTGCTCCATTCATGGAAATACAGTTTTATTCTAATAACCATTTCTATACTGTTTCAGCCTCTGCTCATTACCCAGTCCCAAAGCCACCTCCACATTTTCAGGTACTTATTACAGCAACACCTCACTCATTTGCTACCTTTTGCATTCCAAGAAAGGCTCACTGGGCACAACTAGTGGCATGACACTAGTATGTTGATTAGGTAAAGCAGGACTTAATAAAATAAGGAAAAGTAAGTTTCCCCAACCTAAACAATTCTCTTAGACTTCCCCCTCCCTATGGCTGTGGTTCTTTTTTCTATTACAAATAAAATTAGTAACTTTGACCCTGTAAGTAAGGTTTTACAACCTCCTGTTCTCATAAGATCCTGTTTTTACCCCACTAAGGCTACCAAGATATGCTAAGTTACAAAACTGTCACAGCCTTTGTTCTGCTTCTGTCCACAAGTTTCATGCCATTAGGTAGACCAACTGCCCTCTGCAACATGTATAAAACTAGACCTCTTCCTTTGTACTGGGCTCAGCCTTTGGACATGAGTCTGCTGAGCTGGTGCATACCTAAATAAACCCTCCTATTTCACAGTTGATCTCTCCAGTCTCCTAAATTCTGCAACACACGTAATGACTGTCTTACTCTAGAGGGAAAAATGAATGAGTTCCAGGGACTGGGTGGGCTAATTTATTTCTAAATAGACTATTTGCACATGCAATGATTTTACTGAATTCTTGAGATATAGTTGTCATAGTTCACTTGAACTTCCTTGGTTATTTTGGGCCAAAGTAACTTAACTCCACATCAATTCCTTACTGCCAAGAATCCAGAGTCATGTATTACCCACACCACCACAGGGCTGTATTTCTGCAGCCCTTGTATTCATCCCTATCTCCCATTCAGATGCACTGTAGCACCTAATGCAGTGATTCATTTATTAGAGGCCCTTTGTGCCTTTTGTAAGGAATGAGTTTACTTACAAACAGAAAGAGAGAGAGAGAGAGAGAGAGAGAGAGAGAGAGAGAGAGAGAGAGAGAGAGAGAGAGAGAGAGAAATTGGACTTCAGAGGCAGAAAAAGTGAGATTTAAATCCAAACTCTTGCAAGAGTGGTGCCTACACAGAGACAGTGACACTTTAGTTGAGAAACTGTTTTTATTCCTAACTTGCAAAAGTCCTTGCCCTATCTCCCATGACCTGGGATCCAGGGTTCACAGTCTATCCCAAGCAATCTATTTCATCCAACACCTGTTGTTTCCCTTCTCCCTTTCATATATATATATATATATATATATATATATATATATATATATATATACACGTGTATATATATATATATATATATATATATATATATATACACACATATATACACCAGGGATTGAACTCAGGACCTTCCATTTGTGAGGCAGGAGGTGGCACCACTGAGCTAAATCCCCAGCCCTATTCCTTTCCATTCTTGTCCCTCCTCCCTCTGTATTTCTCTTTGTAGTTATTTTTAGCCTGTTGGCTTCCCAGGATTTGAGAAGACTCTTATCTCTTGAGTGAGTCTTTGTACAGCCTGTGTGTCCTTGTCCACTAGTTGACCAAGCCAAGTCTAAGAGTAAGGGCTTATTAGAGTGGTTAATGAAATATGGAGCAATTAAAAATATTTTTACCTCTTACACTTTCCTGGAGCCTAACATTTGTGCTTTGGGAGGTAGCCCACACATTCTCCACCGTATGGGCATCTCCCTAATAGCCTGCAACTCCAAATTATACCACTAAAATGTGTCCCTTCCCCTTTAGGGGAAGTGAGATTGGCTTAAATTGGCAGAATTTAATTTAAATTCTCCTGGCCATAGATTACACTTATGTAGACATGGATCTTACCCTTCCCATTCAGGAAAGTAGCCCCTTTTCCATCACAGATTGCTTGTACCCATTTGCTAAATATGGTATTAGTGCCCATCAAATGAACTTTATGGGAAAGAGCTCCTTCATCTCTGTTTCTTAGCAAATTGATAATGAATATTGCCAAGGCAGTCACCAAGTAGCATTCACTTTAGTACTACTAAGACATATGTTAGAGAGTTGATACTCACTCAAACTTGGAAGAGTGAGGATTTGTCCATGATATTTCACTTCAGATTGAAAATCAAGTTTTTCTAATTTCTTCAATTATAGGCTTAGCCCATCTCTTTTTATTTTTGCCAACACATATTAATTGTACATATTACTGTGGTTCAGTGTGATATTTCCATATATTCATACAGCATGTACTGATCAAATCCACCCACTCTTCTTCCACCTCCCCACAATGTCTAGTAATCAGTATTCTACTTTCAGGTCAACATATGAGAAAGAATAAGCAATACTTGCCTTTCCATGTCTTGTTTGTTTCACTTAATATAGTGTCCTGTAAATGACAGTCATGCTTCTTTATGGTTGAATGATATTTCATTGTTTATATATACTACATTTTCTTTATCCATTAATCTAGTGGTGGGTCTCTTGGCCTATTGGAGATGTAGGCTATTGTAAACAGTGCTACAATAAACATAGTTATGTAGGTATGTCTTTGGTATGCTGATTTCATTTCCTTTGAGTATATATCCAAAGTGGGATTGCTGGATCATGCAGTAGAAGTCTTTTCAGTTTGTTTGTTTGTTTGTTTGTTTGTTGGGTTTTTTTTGTGGTTTTTTTGGTACCAGGGATCAAACTTGGGTCCTTGCGCTTGCGCAGCAGGTGGCTAAATCACTGAGCTAAATCCCCGGCCCTCTTTTCAGTTTTTTGAGGAACCTTCACACTGTTCTCCATAATAGCTGTACTACTTTATATTCCCAGCAATAGTGTATAAGAGTTCCTTTTTCTCTACATCTTCATCAGCATTTATTAATTTTTGTTTTTTGATAATAGCCATTCTAACTGGGATGAGACGGTATTTCATTGTAATTTTGATGGCTAATTACAGTATATTGGCTATTTTTCACTTTTTTTGACATTTGTATTTTTTCTTTTAAGAAGTATCTATTCAGATCATTTGCCCATTTTTAACTGGACTATTTGTTGTTAAGTTTTTTTGGTCACTTATATATTCTGAATATTAACTGCTGAATAAGTAGTTGACATAATTTCTTCAATTCTGTAAGTTGTCTCTTTACTTTGGTGATTATTTCCTTTGCTGTGCAGCTTTTAAAATTTGATATTATCCTATTCACCTATTTTTGCTTTTGTTTCCTGTTTTGGGGGTCGTATCTAGAAAGCCACTGCTTATGCCCACATGTTAAAGTGTTTCCTCTATTTTGTTTCTAGCAGATTCAGAGTTTCAAGTCTTACATTTAAGTTTTCGATTAATTTTGAGTTGATTTTTTTACAGGGTGAGAGATATGGGACAAGTTTCAATCTTGTGAATTAGCCTTCTCTTGTTTTCTTTGTTTGTTTGCTTTTGGTACTGGGAATTGAACCCAGGACCTTCACTGAGCCACATCCACGTTTCTCTCTCTTTTTTTTTTTATTTCAAGATAGGGTCTCGATAAGTTGTCCAGGCAGAACTCAAACTCCTGATTATTCTACCTTAGCCTCCCAGAGTGCTGTAATTACAGGCCTGTGTCACCATACCCAGTAAGCCCATCTATTTCTTTTTTTTTGCTTAAATTCTTTTATTGGTACATTTTAGGTGTACAATACTTTTACATTTATCATTGGGTACTTGTACCTGTACATGATGTATCTTGGTTCTTATTTTTTCCCCATTACCTATGCAGCCTCCACCCCCCCACCCTTCCCTGTTTACGAAGACTTTGCTTCCATTTTTTTCTTTTCTCATAATTTTTCCTTTCCCTTCTTTCCTTTCCCCTTCCCTTCCCACTTCCCCTCCCCCTTTGGACCTTTCCTTCCTATTTCAAATTATCAATTATTCATTTTAATCATTTTAATCCTTATTTACACTTTCAGTTTCTCACACCGGAGAAACTATTCGGTATTTATACATGTGTGTCCTATTTATTTCACTTAAGAGTATCGCCTCAATGTGCATCCATTTAGCTATAAATGTCTCTAGTTTCTCATTCTTTATGGCTAGGTAGTACTCCATTTTATAAAAAAACCACATCTTTTTATCCAGTTTCCAGTTGATGAAGCCCATTTATTTTTAAAACTCCTTCATTTTCAAATAAATGTCTTTATAACTTTATTTCTGAGTACCATTTTGGCTGCTTCCTAGAGGCTTTGATCAGCAATGTTTCCATTACTACTGATTTCCAAACATTTACAATTTTTAAATTTTTAGTTCTTCCTTAACCCACTAATTTAAAATGTTTTAAAATATCCAAATTATTAATATTGTTATTGCTTGAATGTTTGTGTCCCCCCACCCAAATTTTGAAACCTAACCACTAATGTGATGGTATTAGGAGGAAGGGTTTTGGGGAAGATATTGCCAAATATTGAGATTAATGCCCTTATAAAAGAGGCTCCAAGCCAGGCATAGTGGCACATACCTGTGATTTCAACTACTTAGGAGGCTGAGGCAAAAGGAACTCAAGCTTCAGGTCATTTTGGGCAACTTAGTGAGAATTTGTCTCAAAATAAAATTTAAATGTGCTAGAGATGTAGCTCCATAGTGGAACACTTACTTAGCATTCACAAGGCCCTGAGTTCAACCCTTATTGCAGAAAAAAGAAACAAAAAGGCTTCCAGATGGCTAGCTAGCCCACTTCACCATATGAAGATACCGAGAAAAGGTATAATCTATGAATCAGGAAATGAGCCCTGACCATAAAGCAAATCTGCCAGCACCTTGATTTTGGACTTCTTGGTGTCCAGAACTATGAGAAATAAGTTGCTCTTGTCTATGAGCTACTCAGTCTATGGTATTTTGTTGTAGTAGCCCAAACACATATTTATCTTTTTTGATTTTTAAAGTTTATTACATTGTGTTCAGTAAATATGATCAGTATAACATAAAAATGTAATTTTTATATAAATATAATATAACATAATATAACAATATAACATAAAAATGTAATTTTTTTATCAAAACAGTCAACCTATATAAACATTTGACTTGAAAAGAAAGTGTACTTTTTACTGTTAGGCATAAAGTTTTATATCTATACATGTAAGTACATGCATTGTTATATCTCTAATTTTGTTAGTTATGTTAGTCAATACCTCCCTACTCTTAATTATTTTTTATCTAATAGTCTTTTCATTTCTGAAAGGTATGTTAAAGTCTCTAACTTTGACTGTGGAATTGTAAATTTTTTCTTTACAATTATTATTGTATATATTTGAAACTATTACCTTAGAAGTATATGATTTTCCTCCTGTATTCCTTTAATCAATATAAAATTTCCTTCATTGTTCCCTTACTTCTATTTCATCTGTTAATAATGCTTTCTTTCTGCTAGTATTGTCTGGCATACCATTTTCTATCTCTTTGTATTGTCTACCTTCCTGTGCCATTTTGTTTTAGCTATTATTTTTCTTCTATACTTAAATTAGAACCCTGTGATTTAGTAGGTAAATTTGATCTCTTCACACATATTTTTATTATTGATCTATTTAGACTTAAGTCTGCTTTATTTTGTGTTTTGTGTTATCATGATTTCTCTTTGTTTCTGCTGGAACAGAGAAGCGATTTTCTTTTTTCATGTTTTCTCTACCACTTTGAAATCCAAATGTTTAAAAAGCAGGGGTTGGAGGCTCAGAGAGATGAAGTATTTAGTTCAAGTTTATACACTTAACTATGATCTTAGTGACTTGGTACTTTTAGATGACTCCCAAGATTAAAACTTAGTTCTAACTGACTTCAAACTCAGCTGTCCCAGAATTTCTGGAATAAGGCAGGATATAAATAAGCAAATTGAAAATCTAGGCTTTTTCTAATTCAGATAATAACAGCTAATCTTTATCAAGACTTGACTATATGCCAGGCACATTCAATAAGCTTTTTATTTCCTACACCTCACTGTCATCAGCTTGAACAGAAATTAAGCATAATGCATTAGTGAGTTATGATGGGCAAGACTACCCTGACTAGTATTGGAGGCATCCCCCTCCTCTACATGAAACATAACAGCCAATATGAGCCCTCATCTTCCCAAACACATCAATCTCCAACCTGAAAGTTGTTCATTCTCTTATTTAGCCAATATTTATCAAACACCTACTATGCATTTGTGTCTATCATTTTGGAGCTTATATTCTCATGGGGAAGATATATAATGAAAAATAAAAAATAAGTTTCAGATATAGTACCAAGAAATTCCTAAGAAAACAAAGTAGAATGCTTTATAGTGACCAGTGGGTAGGGACTACTTTAGATAGGTTAGTCAGGTAAGGATGTCTATAGAAGGAGGTCTGTCTATATCTATAGGGGGCCATAGGTAGTAGATGTGTGCCTGACTGCAGTAAGAGGAGGTCAGAGATGACCTCTCTGAGGAAAGGATATTGGATCTGAGAAGTTGAATAATGAAAAGAAGCAAACCATGTGGCAATGGCAGCAGATATTCCAGGCCAAGGGAACAGGACTTAAGGTGGATTTTAGACTGTGTTTAAGGTAAAGCAAGAAGGCTAGTGTGGCTGAAGGAAAGTGCTTATATAGGGAAGTGGTGAAAGGTAAAGTCAGAGAGGTGGTAGCAGCAACATTAAGCAGGGTCTTATAGGCCATGGTTATGACTTGATTTTGTTCTAAATATGGTAAGAGGTTATTGCCTTAGTTTGTTGTTGCTGTTGCTATTTGTTTTTGTTGTTTTGTTTTGCTTTTAATCATTGTAATCATACAATAAACCTTCATGTACCTATTTCCCGGTTTCAACAATTAACACAGGATCAATCTTGTTTCATCTACACCCTCCACTCCCCCAAACACACTGGATTATTAAGCGTAACTCAAACAGCATATCCTTTGATCCATAAATACTTTATTATATAGCTCCAAAATATGATGTTTCTTTATTTTTAAGCATTACTATAATATACTGGAAGGATTTATATATGGGAGTGGTGTGTATGATTTGTATTTAAAAGATCACTCAGGCAATTTATAAAGAACAGATTATAGGTGTGCAAGGATGGCAGGGAAGTGATCAGTTATAACACTGCAGTGGTTCAACAGACAGATGGTGAGAGTTTGGCCCAGCAGTATCCCTGGATATGAAAACAAGCCAGGCTACTATAGATACAAAGGTAATAGTGACCCACAAAGCCAAGAAACCTTGTAATTACAAGGTTCCAAGGGAGCTCCTGTTCCACAACCACAATCACCTTTGTCAGCATTATCTAAATACTTTGAGGAAAGAGTTCCAGGAAACTTTAACCTGGCATAGATCACCCAAACCACTGGACTAAGTAGGCCTTCCCAAGTGTATCTTCCAAAGTGTATCAAAATACATGCAGGATGCCAGTCATGATATAGTGGAACACTCCCAGCACTGGTAGTAGGGCCAAGATACAATTGCTGATCCTGTAGGCTGGTATGCAGCCTGCTAATGAGGCTACTGCACACCTGTTGAGATCACTGCTCCTGAAGGCCCAATCTAGGGCATAGATCCCAGGATCACTGTTTGGCAGACCAATCGATAGCACTGTAACCATGATGATCACTCCCTATAATCAAGGAGAGAAAGAAAAAGTATAAGCCACAAAAGTGAAGTTGAATCTAAGATCTTGTCTGGGTACTGAAATAGGCCATAAGATGAAATGGAGGGTAGGAGCAGTATGCAGAACACATCATAAGGCTGACGCCAACAAAATCAACAGGTTGGGAAGCACATTGCACAGTGAAAGTGGTTCAAGATATAAGCTGCAAGTCATTCAGGAGTGTCAGAGTTCAGTTCCAGCTATATTGTTGCAGGCGGAGATGGGAGTAGCTTGTAGTAGAAGTCCTCCCAGGCAGGACTGCTTCTTTCAGGGTTGCAGATGAAGATATACATCAGCTGAGGCCTTTAGCTTCCTGAATGTGCAGCCTGCCCTGTTAGGCCAGTGGGAAGGGGAAAAAGAGTTGTACGATCAGTTTTGTGTGATTGTGATGTCTAGACCTTAAATATTCTAGGGGTGTTTTCTCCAACTATTTTTGAACTGTTTTGAATGTTGCTTCCCCCCATTTTCCCAAGAGATTTCTGACAATAGTAGTTTACAGCATCCACTCCCCTAGCTCTAGGCCCTGGAAATGAGAAAGATGGCCCTGTTCCTCCCAGTCTTGGGGAGAGAAAGCTTCTTGAACTTATGCTCCAAAAATATCTCCCCAGAAGCCACATAGTTGGCTGGCATTTCAGCTACTGGCATAGTGGGCTGTCCAGCTACCCAAGAGGCCCATATTAAGTGCTGACAACAGTAGATACGGTAAATTAAGGTGAAAGCCACTGCCCTACAGCAGCGAAGACCAAGAAATGAGTAACCACAAAAGTCAGTAACTTATCAAAAGTCAGCAGAAGTCAGACCCTCTGGGGAGGATTTCAGTTGTAATAGGCTCTTTACAGGACTCTGGATAGTAATGATGGTGAACATGATGGTGGTTATGATGTAGTGGTTATTACTAATTGAATAGTTATTATGTACCAGTCATTATACTGGTTATATATATTATATACTATATATGTATATTCTCATTTAATTATCATAGCCACCCTGAAAGGCTCTTATTGTCCTCATTTTACAGTGAAAGAAACCAAACTTCAGGAAGGCTAGGTAATTTGTCTAAGATTACCATCTGGTAAGTAGCTGAGCTCATATTCTTCTTTTGTATTAAACACATTTTCTAGTCTATCATTTAAGTTCCTTTGTTTTTGCTTGATTAAATGTTGTCATTTAAATTGCTTTGATTTTGTTTGAGTACATGTTTGGGCTATTTTCTTAGTGATTGTTCTGGGGATTATAATATCCATCTTATTTTATCATCAAGTTAAGATTAATACCAATTTAATTTCAATAATATATAGAAACTATACTCCAATGTAGCTCCTTTTTACCCCATGCTTTTGTGCTATTATTATACTTTTTTATGTCTCATAATCCCATTACAGTTTTGTAATTGTTGTTATATGCATTATTACTATTTTATTATTATCTTGGAGATGAGGGCTTGCTATGTTATCCAGACTGGTCTCAAGCTCATGGGTTCAAGTGACTCTCTTTCACCATCCTAAGTAGATGGGACTATAGGTATGCATCTCCATGTCCTGCAGCATTCATATTTTCAATTAGTTGTCTATAATTACATTATATATAATTACATCATTTATATAAGTGTGAAAGCTTTTTATTGCTCTGTGTGGATCCACATTGCCATCTAATTTACTTTTTTCAGCTAGAAGAACTCCCCTTACAAGTTCTTACAGTGAAGTTCTGTTGGCAATGAATTCTCTGTCTTTATTTATCTTTATATATCTTTGTCTTTCATTTCTGGGGAATAATTTTGCTAGTTGTAAAATTCTTGGTTGGAAATCTTTTTCCTTCAACACACTGAGTATAGCATCATACTGACTTTTGACCTTCTTTGTTTCTGACAAAAAGTTAGGGGACACTTGATAAGTCAGTTTTCTCTTGCTGCTGTTAAAATTTTCTTTGTCTCTCATCAATTTGGCTATTGTATGACTATATGTGAATGTCTTTAAGTTTCTTATATTTAGAGTTCATTGGATATGTAGGTTGGAATTCATTATCAAAATTGGGATTTTTCATTTCTTCAAGTATATTTTTTGCTCTTTTCTCTTTTTCCCCTACTTCAGGGACTTCCATTATGCATATGTTCATATACTCAGTGCTGTCTCCCGGATCTCTTAAATTCTGTAAAATTTTCTCTGTTCTTTTCTCTTTCTGCTCCTCAGACTTGATAATCTCAATTTGCCTATCAAGTTCACAAATACTTTCTCCTGTCAAATCAAATGTGCTGTTCAGTTCCTCTAAGGAATTTTTTACTTCCATTGTTTTATCTTTTGACTTCAGAATTTCTATTTTGTTCTTTTGAAATATTATTTTTATTTCTTCATTGATATCCTTTATTTGATGAGATATTGTTTGTTTCCTTTAATTCCTTAGACATGGCTTCTCTTAGATCTTTAAATATATTTATCATACCTGATTAAAGTCTTTGTCTAGTAAGTCCAATGTTTGTACTTCTTTAGAGACAGTTTCTAATGACTGCTATTTTTCATAGGTTACATTTTTCTGTTTATTTACATGTCCATTTTTTTTGAAAATTAGACATGTAAGAACTGGGCATGTTGGTGCATGCCTGTATCTCAGCACTTGAGGAGGCTGAGGCAGAAGAATGGCAAGTTTGAGCCCGGTATAAGCAACCTAGCAATTTAGTGAGAGCTTGTCTCAAAAAATTGTTAAAAATGAGGGTGATAGTGCTACCAGAGATTTAGCTCATTGTGAAGATACAGAGTTCAATCCCTAGTAATGAGAGAAAGAAGGAAAGAAAGAAGGAAAGGAAGAAAGAAAGAAAGAAAGAAAGAAAGAAAATAAGACATAATAGATTGTAATTTAGACATGTAACATAATAGATTGTAACTACTCTGGCATCAGGTCCCCCTCCCAAGAGGAGGGGGTTTTGTTGTTAGGCTTGTGGTTGTTATTGATGTTGTTGAAGTTTTTGTTGTTGTTGCTGTAGATTTTGGGGGGTAGTGAATTTCATGGGTTAGTTCTATAGATTTTGTATTCCCTGTGGCCTGAAGTCACTGAGTTATATAAGCTTTTTCTTTTAGTTTTAGTGTTTTTTTTTTTGTACTGGGGATCGAACTCAGGACCTTGTGCTTGTGCGGCAGGCACTGGAACCACTGAGCTAAATCCCCTGCCCTAGTGTTTTATTTTTAAACCTAACTTCCTAGAGATCACATTTGAGTCAGTATGATTTCATGATCAGCCAGTGATCAGTCAGATTTCATTAAATGCCTTGAGCAAATAAATCTTTCAGTGTTTGCCAAGAAGACCTATGTATGAAGGTATGCCTTCAAATTTCAGCCAGTTTATTAAGTCAGACAGTTTTCACTTTCTGCTTGCCAAGACTAGCCAGAGTTGACTAAATGAAGGCTTCTGCTTTTTCTACCCCCTCTAGGATGCATGCAGAGCATTCTAAATTCCCAAGAAAAGGTTGAACCTTTTCAAAGTTTAATCCCATTGAAAAAAATCTTCCTTCTAAATTTTTGACCAAGATACTATTGAAATCATAGTCTTAGGAAGCTGCGACATTACCAGAGGCTGTATCGCAGTGTTTTTAACCAATGCACTACATTATCTAGATGTATGTGCCATGGTTAAGCTGTTATATATAATCATGGGGATAGAATTTTGTTCACAAAACTTATCTTAGCCAAATCAAATGGCTGCAATATTCTGAGAATGGAGATTTTCTGGGAAACTGCTAGTTCAGTGAAAATATTGAATGTGGTTTAGGCATGGGACTTTTAAGAGAGTTCCAAAAGAGGTTAGTCTTCTCCACTGGCTATGAGGCTGCTATCCTCCTACCACTATACCACTATACCACTGTGCCACTATACCACTGAGCTGGGGAGAGAGGGGAAATGGGTGTATTCCCAAGTGAAAACACCATGGGCTCCATTATTCTTACTAAGATTTATGTTTTTCTTGCATAAATGCTTTTCAGTTCATTCTGTGCAGCCTATGCCTTTAATTTCAGAGATCTTAAAAACAGTCAATTTTTATCGTTTTACCAGTATTTTCATTGCTTTTGTGAGAGAGTTAATTAAGCCCTTACTCAGGCATTTTGGAGATCAGTCTCCTGTGTCACAGTCTCTTTAACCAATGCACATTACCTAGATATATGTGCTATGATTAAGCTGTTATTATTTTGATAACATTTGTTTTCAAATATTCATGATTATAATATAACACAAGAATAACCTTATTTATCCATTTTTTGTGCACATACAGGAATAGATTGGAATTCAAAGGTCAAAGGGTAGGAGTTAATTTGCTCTCCAAAATGGCTGTACTAGTTTATTTTACAAACATCATATTAATGCATAATTTCCCTATACCTTTTAAAACTTGATTTTTATTAAAACATGGATGGATTTTTTTTGTTCATCCAGTCTGTATTCTGTGACACCTTTTAATCTGTATATTTTGTAGTTTTTCAGCTAAGAGAAGTTTTCTTTTGCTATTTCTTTGAATAGTTTCTCTACTCAAAGTGCTCTAGTCTATCCCAAAATTTGTGGTTATCAGAACTTAAGGGTCTATCATTATCATCTTTTAATTTGTCTTTTACATTTTCCATCTCTCTGTCATTTTGTACTGTATTCTAGGAGAATTCTTTGGCCCTTTCTTCCAGTTCCACAATGAACTCTTCAGCTATTCCTCTTCTACTATAAAGTCCATTGACTTAGTTTTAGATTTTTTGCAATTTTCTTTTCTCAACAGCCTATTTTTGCCTCATAACAACTATATCCTCCTTTTACAGTCTAAGGATATTACTTTTAAAAGGATATTAATTTTTAAATGTCTTTTTCTGTTTGCTTTGTTTCCTTGGCTTTAATTCTGTTTTTTGTTTGTTTGTTTTTTCTTGGTACCGGGGATGCAACTCAGGACCTTGCATTTGCAAGGCAGGCATGGGTGCCGAGCTACATCCCCAGCCCCTAATTCTGTTTGTTGAAGTTGATGTTTCTCTTTCATGGAGTTAAGTTACCACAAAAATGTGGTGTTTATTCACTGTGTGTTGATCTGCTTGTACTTGTTTACAGCATTTAGCTTCCAATGGTTGTGCAAGACACATGGGGCAGGATGTATCAGAGACTAAAACAAGGTAAAAATTGTCACTGTCATTGTTAGTCACTGTTTTTGTGGGGGTTCTAGCTAATAAATAGGCAGAAAAATGAATAAAGCATAAATAAAAGAAAGGAAAAGACATACTATTATTTGCACAGGATTTTTTTTATTGTCCACATAGCACACCTAAATAAGATGGTTCAGAGAAGCTCAGGATCAGGATAAAGGTAAAGAGATCATTACACTTCTGTGGCCTGGGGACTGTGTTCAGGAAACATAGTGTCAATACATTCCACCTTGTCACTCCCACTAAATGCAGATATAAAACCTGTACAGAATATATGAGACATCTATTTGAAAACTGAAAAGTAAATAGATCATGAATTGGGGGAACAGACCAGAATTCAAAGTAAAACCAAGGTGGTAATAAGTTTACCATTTTTCCCTTTAATATCTACCTTCATGGACTCAAAGCAGCCCAAAACCCAGAAGTTGACTTCAGCGGAGGCTGCTAGAGCTCCAGGTAAAACCCTTTAGTTCAGATTTCAGGAGTAAGGATGAGTTCCCTGGAAGTGATAGTGGCAGTATGGAGATCTACAGACACTTAAATCTCTGCAAAGATTAAAGAAGCTGTGATCTTCAGAGGGTAGAGAGAAATCACATTGCCTCTTTTCTCTGTTTATTATATAGACACTAGGCTCTTAATATAGACATAGTCACAGGAAATGAATGGGAGGGCAGGATAAATAAAGCTCTAGCTTTCTGTCTGGAAGACTAAAATGGGAATCTCAGTAACTGAAAAGTACTAGGAAAATTGAAAAGAGGGAGTAACTTAGGAATGTAACTCTATAAAATTGTCTATGAACTCCTGGATTCACTCCCAAGCTGTATATGTATGAATCTAATCATAAATAGCTATGATAGTTAACTGTTGTACCAACTTGAGTAAGAAACACCAAACTGATTGCCTTAACATAGTTCTAGGTGTGACTGAATGGATCTATTGAAGGTAGAAGACTCACCCAGGGTGTGAGTGGTACCAACCAGTAGGCTTGTAGCCTGAATGGAATAAAAAAGCAAAAAAACAAAAACAAAAAAGGAAGAAGAAGAAGGAGGAGGAGGACAAGGAGGAGGAAGAGAAGGAAGGCTCACTTTTGTCTCTTTAGAGGACCTCAGTCTTTGCCTTTGCCTTAGTACATCCATCTCCTGCCTTCCAGACCCTTTACCCTTCTATTGCCGACTCCTTGGCTTCCTGATACAGACTCATAGAGGATCCAGTCAAAAGTTGAAGTTCCAAGCCTTCAGCTTTTGACTGAATCCTTCAGATCTCCAGTTCACAGACACCTAACTCTGCAGGTGGTTATTGTAAGCCTACTTTGTATGTATGTATGTATGTATGTATATATATAAAATCTGTTTTTCTATTGAACACTGACTGATACAACAATATATCAAAAGTATATGACACAAGCATTAGAAAGAAAAAAATAAGAAATAAGAAAATAAAAAATAAGAAAGAAAACTAGGAGTGGCTATATTGATATCAAAAAAGTTGATTTTGGAGCAAAGGAAATTATATATATAAAAAGGAAATTACATATTGATCAAAGGGTTAGCTCATAAAGAATACAGAGCAATCCTAAATGAATATGCAGCTAACAAAAGAGACACAAAATATATGAAGTAAAAACTGATATTATAAAGACTGAACGAGAAAATAGACAACTCTACAAGTATAAAAGTTTGAACTGGTTTAATTTACACTCAATACTTCTTAATCAATAAAAGTAGTAGACAGGAAATCAGCAAAGTCAAAACTGAACAACACCATCAACCATGTAAATCCAATTAATAGTGATAAAACACTCCACTCACATCATTTTCAAGTTCTCATGGAATATCCACTAAGATATATAATATATTGAGTCCTAAAAATCTTAAGTTTAAAATAACTGAAATTATACAAAATGTGTTCTTTGATCATGAAATCTAAATAAGAAATAACAGGAAGATAAAAATTTCCAAAGGCTTGAAATTTTAAAATATGTCTGAAGAAAAAATTATAAAATATTTTAAACTGAATAAAAAATACAACATATTAAAGATTGTGGGCTGCAGCTAAAGTGGTGTTCATAAGAATATTTAAAGCATTAATTGTTTACACGGAAAGAAGAAAGGTCTCAAGCCAAAGAAATTCAAAGCAAGAAAGGTATAGAGAAAATCAATGATACCAAAATTGTTTTTGTGAATCAATAACATTGACAAAACTCTTCCTTGTACTGAATTTGGATTTGAATTGTTCTTGTTTTTCTGGGACGTTGAGGTGCATCGTTACTTTATTTTTTGCACTCGCTCAGTTTTTCTAATGTGGGTATTCATAGCTATAAACTTCCCTCTTAGGACTGTTTTCATTGTGTCTCATAGGTTTTGGTATGTTGCACTGGCATTATCATTTGATTCTCGGCACTTTCTTATTTAAGTCTTGTTTTTTTTCTGTAACCTGTTGATTATTCAAGAGAGGATTCTTTGGGCCGGGGGGGGGGGGTTAGCTCCGTGGTGTCTCCACCTGCCTCGAAAGTGGAAGGTCCCAAGTTCCATCCCCAGTACCAAGAAAAAAAAAGAGAGAGAGAGAGGGAGAGAGAGAGGGAGGGAGGGAGGGAGAGAGAGAGGGAGGGAGGGAGGGAGGGAGGGAGAGAGGATTCTTTACTGTCTGTGAGTTTGCATAATTTCTGTGGTTTCTTTTGCCATTGATTTCTAGTTTCATTTCATTATAATCTGATAATATGGATGGGATAATTTTGATTCTTCTCCATTTACTTAAGCACGTTTTAATTACTAGCATATAGTCTATTTTGGAGAAAGTCCTATGTGCTGCTGAGAACAATGCATGTTCTGTTGTTGTTGGGTGGAACACTCTGTAGATATTAAATCCATTTGTTTGAAGGTCTGGCTCACTTCTGATTTTTTTTTTTTTGTACCAGAGATCGAACTCAGAACCTTGTGCTTTCAAGGCAGGTGTGGGGCCACTGAGCTAAATCTCCGACCCACCTCTGATATTTCTTTGTTGACTTCTTGTGTAGTTGAGCTATTTGTTACAGTGGGGTATTGAGATCCCCTACTCTAATTACATTGATGTTTATCTGATATTTGTGTTTAGTTTTTTAAGGTTTGGTTTTTTGAGATAAGATCTTGCTGTGTAGTTTAGGCTGGCCTTGAACTGTGCAGCCTAGACTGGCCTCAAACTCACAGCAGTCCTCCGTCCTCAGACTCCTGAGTGCTGGGATTACAGGCATGTACCACCATGCCTGACCGATTAGTAGTGCTTGTTTTATGAAGTTGGATGCACTGTTGTTTGGTACATGCATGTTTGTAATTCTTATCTCTTCTTCTTGAATTATTCCCTTAACCAATATGTAGTTACCTTCTTTGCCTCTACTGATCAGTTTTGCCTTAAAGTCCAGTTTGTCTGAAAATAGGAAAGCTAATTCTGCTTGTTTTCAGATTCCTGTTTCATAGAATATTGTTTTCCATCCTTTGATTTTTCATCTATGAATTTATTTTTTGGTTAAACATGTTTCTTGTATAAAGTATACCATTAGGTTTTGTTTCTTGATCCATTCTCCAATTTGTGTCTTTTGATTGGGGAATTGAGATCATTCACATTGAGATTTATTACCAAAAGATATTGATTTATTTCTGGCATTGTATTATTTTCCTAATGCTGATTCATTTTCTTTCTCTTTTACTTAACTGCTCATTCTTCTTGTTGTATTCATTCTTTTAGATCTTTTGGCTGGTTATCAATTGTGCTTCAATTTCTTTAATAGATATAGACTTATTCAGTTATCTATTTCTTCCTGTTTGATTCTAGTAGTTTGTGTCTTTCAAAGAATTAATCCATTTCATTGAGGTTATCAAATTTGTGGGCATAGCATTTTTCATAGCTTCCTAATGTCCTTGGGATCTATAGTGATGTTCTTTCTTTCATTTCCAATATTGATAATTTGTCTTTTCTTTCTTTTTTTCCCTTAGCTTGGCCAAAGACTTACTGACTTTACTGATCTTTACAAAGAACTAGCTTTTGATTTTATTTATTTATTGTGTTGGTTTCTTGTTTTTAATTTTACTGATTTCTGCTCTGCTACTTACTTATTATTTATTTTCTTCTGCTTGTTTTGGATTTAATTTGCTATTCTTTTTCTAGCTTCCTAAAATTGAAGCTTATATTATTTATTTCAGATCTTCTTTTCTAATATATGCACTCAACCATATAAATGTCCTTCTAAGCATTCCTTCTGCTGCATCCCACAAATTTTCACTTCATGTAGTTATTTTTAAAGTTCTCCTGAGATTTCATCTTTGACTGATGTCTATTTAGAAGTGTGTTGTTTAATCTTCAATACTTTAGTATTTTCCAGCTATCTTTCTTTTATTGATTTCTTGTTTAGTTCCATTGTGGTCTGAGAGCAGATATTGCATGATTTATAATCTTTTAAATTTATTAATGTGTGTTTCATGGCCCAGAATGTGGTCTATCTTGGTTAATCTTCCATGTGAGCTTGAGGAGAATGCCTATTTTGCTGTTGTTGTATGACATAGTCTATAGCAGTGATGGGAAACCTTTTAGAGCTTTCAATGATACAAATAGCCCATTGCAGCATACGTGCTATAGGTTTGCTACCACTGGTCTATAGGTTTCCATAGTTAAGTAAATGCAATTATTAACTTAAGTATTTACATGCTTAAGTAAATGCAAATTAATGGAAATTATCCTATGTGTATTATCAGATCATAGTGCAATAAAAATATGAATTAATGGCAAAAGATACCACCAAAACTATGCAAATGCATGGAAATTAAATATACTCTCTTGAATACATTTTTCATAATCAATGGGTCACAGATAAAATTAAAGAATAAATTATATAGTTCCTACAATCAAATGATAATGCCAGTAAGACATACCAGAACTTATGGGACACAGTGAAAACAGTCCTAAGAGGAAAGTTTATAGCAATGATTTTCCACATTAGAAAAACAGAGCAAGCTCAAATAAATAGCCTAGTGATGCATCTCAAGGTTCTAGAAGAACAAGAACAATCCAAACCAAAAGCTAGTATGAGGAAGGAAATCAGAAATTAATGCAATTGAGAAAAAATAGAAAGAATCAATGAAATTTGGTTTTTTGAAAGATTAAACAAAATAGACACAACCTTAGCCAACTTTATCAAAATAAGGACAGAAAAGACTCAAATCTATGCAATTAGAAATGAAAACGGTGAAATCACAGTGGATTCTACAGAAATCTAGATCATTGGTAATTATTTTGAGAACCTCTAATAAAATGCAAATTCAGAAGAAATGGATAAATTCCTAGATACATTTGAACTACCAAAGGTGAATTAAGAAGATATAAAAATTCTGAATAATCCAATAACAATCAATGAAATTGAAGAAGTAATAAAGAAACTACCAATTAAGAAAAGCCCAGGTCCCAGTGGATTCACTGCCAAATTCTACAAGAACTTTACAGAAGACCTTATATCAATACTCCTTGATCTCTCTAATGAAATTGAAAGAGAAGCAGTACTCTCAAAGTCATTCCTGGAAGCAAGCATTGCCCTGATATCAAAACCAGCAAAGGAGCCAACCAAAAAAAGAGAACTATGAGCCAATCTCTTTAATTGACATAGTTGCAAAAATTCTCAATAAGATGTTGGCAATCAGAATGCAGCAAATCATCAAAACAATTATACAATGTGATCAAATAGAATTCATTCCAGGGATGCAGGGATGGTTCAACATATGCAAAACAATGAATATAATACACCACATTAGCAGAAGCAAGGACAAAAGAACTACACAACCATCTTAATAGACACAGAAAAAGCATTTGATAAAATCCAACATCTATTCCTCATAAAAATCCTTAAAAAATTGGAATAGATGATCTTTGTCTCAATCTGATAAATGCCATCTATGGCAAACCAAGAGCCATCATCATGCTAAATAGAGAAAAGTGAAAAGCTTTCACTGTAAAATCAGAAACAAGACAAGGATGCCCACTATCAACACTCCCGTTCAATATAGTTCTCAAAGTATTAGCCAGAGCAATTAGACAAGGGAAAGAAATAACAGGAATATGGATAGGAAAAGAAGAAGTTAAATTATCATTATTTGCTGATGATATAACCCTCTACATAGAAGACCCTAAAAACTCCACCAAGAGACTCCTAGATTTAATAACCAAATTCAGTAGCATAGCAGGATACAAAGTCAACACTTAAAAAAATCAATAGCCTTCCTGTACACAAATAACAATCTCACTGAGAGAGAAATTAAGGAAACAATATTTTGATGATAGCATCAAGAAAAATGAAATACTTAGGAATTAACCTAACCAAGGAAGTGAAAGGCCTCTACAATGAAAACTGTAGTACTCTGAAGAAAGGAGATTGAAAATGATATCAGAAAATGGAAATATATCCCTTGTTCCTGGATAGGCACAACCAGTATAGTGAAAATGGTCATACTTCTACAACTATTACACAGATTTAGTGCAATCTCAATCAAAATACCAATAGCATATCTCACAGAACTAGAGAAAACAATCCTAATATTCATATGGAACCAGAAGAGACCTAGAATAGCAAAAGCAATTCTGGGCAACAAGGGTAAGGTAGAGGACATCACAATTCCGGGCTTCAAGTTATGGCACAGTGATGTATACAGTGATTTAAAAAAACAACATAGCATTGATAAAGCAAAGCAAAACAGACTTGTGGAGGTATGGAACAGTATAAAGGATGCAGAAACAATTCCAGGCACTTTCAGCTGCCTTATCTTTGACAAAGGGGCTGAACACCTTCGCGGGAGGAAACATAGCCTCTTTAACAAATGTTGCTAGGATTCTAGGTAACAGAGACATAAGCGTGGTAGCACAATCCCCAACCTGCAACTCTACTACAAAGCTACTGTGATAAAAACAGCATGGTACTGGCAAAGAAACAGACTTCAGGACCAGTGGAACAGATTAGAAGATGCAGAAACAACGCCAGACACACTCAGCCATCTCATCTTCGATAAAGGAGCCAAACACCCTCACTGGAGGAAAGATAGCCTCTTTAATAAATGGTGCTGGAAAAATTGGGCTTCAACTTGCCAAAATTTAAAACTAGACCTGTATCTCTCACCATGCACTAAACTAAAATCAAAATGGATTCAAGATCTAAATATTAAAATAGAAACTCTGAACCAGTTGGAACAGAGGTTAGGTAGAACCCTTGAAGACATTGGTGTAGGAAAAGATTTTATGAACAAAACCTCAGTTTCCCATGAACTAGCACAAACAATCAACAAGTGGAATCTCTTCTTATTAAAAGCCTTTTGCACAGCAAGAGAAACCACCAGCAGTGTGAAGAGACAACCCACAATGTGGGAAAAAGTCTTCACCTGCTCTTCCTCAGACAAAAGTCTACTATCTCGAATCTATAAAGAACTTACAAAGATCAGACCTCCCAAATCTAAAGACCCAATCCAAAAATGGGCATCTGAAACGAACAGACATTTCTCAGACAAAGAAGTAGAAATAGCAAATAAATACATGAAAAAATGTTCAACATCACTGGTCATTCGAGAGATGCAAATGAAAACAACACTGAGATTCCACTTCACTCCAGAAAGAATGGCTGCTGTCATGAAATCAACCAATAACAAATGCTGGCAGGGCTGTGGGGAAAGAGGAACCCTGCTCCACTGCTGGTGGGAGTGTAGACTGGTGCAAGCACTGTGGAAATCAGTATGGAGATACCTCAAAGAACTAGGACTGGAAATTCCACTTGACCCTGCTCTTGCCCTGCTGGGAATCTTCCCCAAAGAATTAAAAGAATCATACCACAGTGATATGCATGCCCATGTTCATAGCAGTACAGTTTGTCATAGCTAAAACTTGGAAACAGCCCAAATGCCCATCAACTGGAGACTGGATAAAGAAAATGTGGTTTTTTAATAAAATGGAGTACTACTCAGCCATAAAAAATGAGAAATTAGAGACATTTATAGCTAAATGGATGCACATTGAGGCAATACTCTTAAGTGAAATAAATAGGACACACATGTATAAATACTGAATAGTTTCTCTGGTGTGAGAAACTGAAAGTGTAAATAAGGACTAAATGTATAATAGGTAATGTGAAATAGGAAGAAAAGGGGCAAAGGGGAAGGAAGTGGGAGGGCTAGGGGAAAGGATAGAAGGGAATGGGATTAATAAGAGAAAATGGAAAAATAGGAACAAAATCTTTGTAAATAGGGAGGAATGGAGGGGTTGAAGGGAGGGCTGGGCAAGGGTGAAAAATAAGAACCAAGAGAGATTATGTAAAGGTGCAAATTTCCAATGATGAATGTCATTATATTGTATACCTAAAATGTACCAATGATTAGAATGAATAATCAACAATGCAAAATAGGAAGAAAAGGTCCAAAAGGGTAGGGGTAGTGGGAGGGGCAGGGGAAAGGAAAGAAGGGAAAGGAAAAATGATGAGAACTGGAAAAAATGGAAATAAAGTCTTTGTAAATAGGGAAGGGTGGAGGGGGTGAAGGGAGGGCTAGGAATGGGGAAAAAATAAGAACCAAGGTGCATTATGTAAAGGTAGAATTCCCAATGAGAAATGTAATTGTGTTGTATACCTACAATGTACCAATAAAAGAATTTAATAAAAAAAAATGTTGCTAGGAAAACTGGCTATCTACTTGCCAAAGATTAAACTTAGACTCATATCTCTCACCATGCACTAAGCTAAAATCAAAATGGATAAAAAATCTAAATATTAGAACAGAAACACTTAATCTGCTGGAAGATAGAATAGGTAAAACTCCTAAAGACATAGGTATAGGCAAAGACTTTCTGACAAAACCCCATTTGCACAGGAAATATTACAAAGAATCACCAAATGGGATCACATGAAATTAAAGTTTTTGCACAGCAAAGGAAACCACCAACAGAGTAAAGAGATAACCCACAGAATGGGAAAAATGTTTTGCCAGTACTCCTCAGACAGAGGACTAATATCTAGAATATGTAAGAACTCAAAAAATGAGACCAACATTTAAAGACACAATCCAAAAAAGGGGCATATGAAACAAATAGATACTTCTCAGAGAAAGAAGTACAAAAGGCCAATAAATACATAAAAAATGTTCAACATTGTTGACCATTTCAGATATGCAAATTAAAACAACACTGAGCTTCCATCTCACTCCAGAAAGAATGGCTATCATCAAGAAATCAACCAATAACAAATACTGGCAAGGCTACGCAGAAAAATGAACCCTTCTCCATTGTTGATAGGAGTGTAAATTGATACAAGCACTGTGGAAATCAGTATGAAGATTCCTCAGAAAACTAAAACTAAAGGTTTCAAGAGTGAAAGTTATGATACCACACTGATCCATGCATACCCATATTTATAGCAACACAATTTATAACAGTCAAATCTTGTAAACAGCCCTTATGTCCATTAACAAGTGAATGGGGCCAGGGATGTAGCTCGGTGGCACCATGCCTGCTTGGCAAGCGCAAGGTCCTGAGTTCAATCCTCTGTACTGGGGGTGGGGGAGGGGAAACACCCATTAAAAGGTGAATGGGTAAAGAAAATGTGGTATTTATATATAATGGAGTACTAGTCTGCCATGAAAGATAATGGAGTATTACTTTGCCATAAAAGATAAACAGAGACATTTTTAGGTAAATGGATGCACCTCAAGACTATAATCTCAAGTAAAATAAATCAGACACACAAATTTAAATATCACATTGGTTCCCTTATATGAGAAACCCAAAGTATAAATAAGGAGCAAAATAGAAGATAGATGTTAAAAACTAAGAAGAAATTTTTTCAATTGGGAAAGGAAAAAAGAGATGGGGGAGGTTGGAGGGAAGGAAGGGAAAAGGAATTTAAAGAAAAAAATTGAAAGAAGAAATGGAAATAGAGCTTTTGCAAATGGGGAGGGGAAGAAGGGTTGGAGAAAGGGGAGGATAAAGTGACATAAAGAATTAAGAAGTGTTATGTACATGTGCAACTTTCACATGATCAGTGTGATCATTATGTACTGCAAACATGAAATAATAAAAAAACCTAAAAAAAATGCTAATCTTGCTGGTTAGCCAAGTATGTTGGTGATTGTAATCAAAGTACTTTGAGAGAAAGAGGCAAGAGGATTGCAAATTTGAGCCCAGTCTGGGCAATTTAATAACTTAATGAAACTCTGTCTCAAAATTTAAAAAAAATTAATACCTAATCTAGTTGGAATTAATTGAAAAATAAAAATTTTATATATTTATGGTGTACAATATGATGTTTTGAAATATGTATGCACTGTGGAATGGCTAAATCAAGTTTATTAACATATGGTTTATCTCAAATACTTATCATTTTTGTGGTGAAAATACCATTTTCAAGTGTACAATACATTGTTATCAACTATAAACTTATGTTTTCATGATAGTATCAGAGTGTTTTGATTATCATAACTTTGTAGTCTATTGAAGTAGTGTGATTCTTATAGCTTTATTCTTTTTGTGCAAGATTGCCTAGCCTATTTGAAGTCTTTTGCAAGTTCATATGAGTTTTAGAATTGTTTTTTCTATATCTGTGAAGATATAGAATTTTAATAGAAGTTGTTGCAATGAATCTGTTGGTCGTGGGACATTTTAATATTAATTCTCCTAATCCATGAATATAGAATATTTTTCCCTTTATTTGTGCCTTCTTCAATGTGTCTCATGGTTGTTATACAATTTTCAGTATATAAATATTTCATCTCTTTTACAGTTAGATAAGAGTAAGTGTTAGGAAAAAAGCAAAGAAGAAATAGGTACAAGCTCAACAAGACAGGTTTATTGCAGAACAAACCTGAGAGAGACTGCTGTGGCACTAGAGATCAGACCAGCTGCTCTCATATAGGCTATGGGGTCTTTTGTAGGGTCATGGGGAGGGAGGAGTTCAGTGAGAAGGGGTTGTGCCTGTGTACCAAGAACAAGGCTTGGGAGAGCACAAGCAGTAATGGTTGCCCAAGGACTAGGCTTGGGAAAATGCAGGGAGTAGTGGCTGCTATCAGTAGCAGGGCTGATAGTGTTATGAGTCCCAGATGCAGCTGTGCTGGGAGGGGGCAGTTTGGAGGAGTCTCTGATCAGGATGGTGGTGGTCAGATTCCTTCAGTAAGAAGCTCTGGTGTGCTATTGCTCAGTTGGGTGAGTACAGATAAATAATAATGTAATGAATGTCTCAAGCTAGAAAAAAGGATATTGAATGTTTTCAGCATAAATTTAAACATTACACCATATGCATATCATATGGCACACCATTATTCTGCATATTTTAATGTTTTATATATTAGTCTAAAAATAAAAAATAGTTGTACTCCTAAGTACTTTGAGAGTATTCCCTGGATGCTGGCTCTGTTGGACCTAACTGTATTGGAACCTGGGCCAACAGGTGTGGTCCTAGGGCCTGGGTCCATGGGGCTGGCCTGTATTTCTGTGAAGGTCTGTGAAGGCTAAGCTGGAGCAGGGGTAGACCAGGAGCTGCTGAAGTACGAGTCTACAGTGCAAGGTCTTGTCGAGAGTCTGTGTCCATTGGGGCCAGCCCAGGCGATGAGTCAGCCTGGTGCTAGAGGCCATAAAATTGGGCCTGGGTCCAGGGACCCAGAGTGCCAACCTGGCACAGGAGTGGGCATAAATCCTGGATATATGAGAGCCAACCTAATTGTGGAATGAGTCTGGAGGCTGAGCCCATGAGAGTAGGCTTAAATTCTGGGGTGGTTGACACTAGCCTGGAGCTAGGATCAGCAGGGAGACTGAGTCCTCAGAAGTGGCCAGCTTTTGCCAGTGGTTGGAGGTCTGAGGCAGCTGCCTTGGCTTTGGTGCAGGCTTAGAGAGTGAGTCTGTGGGGCTTTCCTGGAGTCTCAGATGTAAGAACCTGCTTAGTGTTGGATTTTACTGGGTTAGCCCACTTGAGGTTTGAAGATAGGTCCAGTGCTCATTTCCTTGTCTTTACCTCACACAGGAGGTATGTCTCTCTAAATTGTGCTTCCTGGTGTTAGACACTCTTCAATGTGTCTTTTCTTATTTCTCTGTTATACATAGGTGCTGTGATCTCTCACCTAGTTTTCTTAGCTCTTGTGATGATATTTTTCTACATGGCTAGTTGTTCAAATTGATGTCTTAAGACAATGTGTGCTGAAAAATCTTGTTCTTCCATCTTTCTTGATGTCTTTCTCTCCATTTTAATTTGTTTGAGAGTGTTTGTCCTTCACTCTGTGTGTGTGTGAGCGTGTGTGTGTGTGTGTGTGTGTGTGTGTGTGTGTGTGTGTGTGTGCTACTGGAGATCAAACCCAGAATCTTCATAATGAACTACATCTCCAGCCCCATTTTCAAAATTTTGAGACAGGGTCTTGCTAAGTCACAAAATTTTCCAGGCTGGGCTCTAACATGTGATCTTCCTGCCTCAGCCTCTCTGAGTACTGGGATTACAGTCATGCACCACCATGCCCAGCTTCTGTCCAGCACTTTTGATGTGTAATTTCACAGGGTACAGAATTTTAGGTTGATGTTTTTCTTTTCTCTCAACACTTCCACTATTTCACTTTACTCTCCTCCTGCTTGAATGTTTTCTGACAAGTCAGATGAAGTTCTTATCTTTGCTGTTCCACAGAAAATGTATTTTTAAAAATCCCTTTGGGTTTTTGCAAATTTTTTCATTATTGTTGATTTTCTGAAGTTTGAATATGACATGCCTAGGTGTAGTTTTTTGTACTTATCCTGCTTGGTGTTCTAAAGTCTTTACATTCTAAACTAGAAGTTCAGTGTATTCACTTATAAGATAAAAAATTTAAAAAAATTTTTCAGGTGTAGCCATAGTCCAGATGATGCCTCACTGACTCCTGAAAATGCTGCTGAGAGTCAGAATTAGGCTTGAGACATGGGTTATAAAATGCAGTGAGAGTGTGAAAGCCCCCACCTTATCTATATCTCTTTGATCACTTGAGGGGTCACCATTCAAATATTGAAGCATTTTATCTGGTATCAACAAAGCCAGGGGTATCAGAATAATTTTGAAAAAATAACCCAGGCCCCCCATTCCCAGAATTTCTTATTTAGATGGTCTCAAGCCAGAGGATCTGTTGCTTCGTTTTCAAATTTTTGTTTGGATTTTTGTTTTCTTATTTTTTTTTTTTGTTTTCTTATTCTTGTCATTCAGTTGCCTAGAAAAGTTTAGGAACTATTACTCTAGATCTCTTAATCAGAATACGTAGGGTTTTTTTCTCTCTTTTTTATTAGTATGTGTTTGGATACATAATAAATTCGTTCTTTGTGGGGAATTGGTAATATACATAGTACATCTTAATCCTTTTTACTTCTGCTTCCCTCCCTCCCATTTCCCTCAATTCTCAGATCTCCTTCCCATTTCCACATCTATCTCCGTGTTTTCTATCATTTATCTTTTTAAAGATTGAAATTCCAAGTGGTCAATATGCATTTCAGGGGTGTGACCTGAAGGTGGAGCTGCTGTAGTAGTCCAATGTAATTCAGAACATGAACTAAAAGGAAACCAGGTTTAGGAAGAAAATTAATATAAATTCAAAGCCCTAGATCCAATCAGAATAAAAGATCTCATTATTTAGGTAACAGAAAAAATAAAGATTAATTCATACCTAAGAAGAATCATTTACTTCTTATTTTAGCCCTGAGTAGGTCTGAAATGCCATTTTGTATTCAATTTGAATGAGGCTACCTGTAGATTCCAAGCAGGTCCAGGTTCATAAATATTTGAGTTACTCTAAAAACATCATTGCCTTTAACCACTAGAGATCTCCCATCACCTGAAATATTCTTTCTTCCTTTTTACAAAAAGAGCCAGTTCCCAATAGGAAGAATTTGAAGACTTGATGAACCTTTGATACAGATTTTATATGTAAAGTTCTGGAATCTGGGTTCCTGAACAGAATGAGATTCTTCTCTTTTCAAGGATAGTCATCCTAAATATAAGATCCAACAATCAGCTGAAGGTCTAATAAAGGACTAACAATTTCTATCCCCTGTCCTGAAAAATACCCTCAAGTAGATGACAAGTTACTTGGCAAAGTGGATAATTTGTCCATGAGCCTGGCCCAAAGATAATGTTGGCAGCATTTATTATAGATGAATTTCAGGGTCTCCAGGGGATAATAACTTTCTAAATCTAGAGATAGATATGTCCAAGGTCAAGCAGGCACACAGCCAGAGAGTAGGTGTTTGACTCACTTGTCCCTGAGCTCCAAGGTGCCCTCAAAGCAAATGTTCTTCAATAAAGCAAAGCTTCCCAACCTGGAGGCCACAACACAGATATAAATCCCCTCAGTTTTAGGTATCTGGGCAGAGCCTGAGGCAGTTGGAGTCTGGACCAGTCACCTCTAACCATGAATACTTTCTTGTTAATCCCACTGTATTAAACAAACGCTACCATTCTCTGTGGTGCTATGACATGAGAAAAGTTAGGAAGTTATGCAATAAAGTCCATAGAACTGGGTCAGGCCTTGGCCAGGTAATATCTGGGCCCACTAGGCCAAATTCCTCAATACCCTTAACAACTACCAGTATATTTGTTTTTGGATACTACTACTCCCGTTCCAGTTTCTAATAGCCAGGCTACCTCCTGACTCAGTGTGAGCTCAGATAAAATGAAGGTTATGGGTGAGCCTACCTCAGTTTCCTGTCACTAGTAGCTACAATATTATCACATTATGGATTGAGCTCATGCAGCAAGTCTCTTCTTGTGGTCTGCCCATTAAGCTACTATCACCTAGAACTCTCTCTCTAACCCATATCCTCATGCACTGGCTCTTCCTGCTTATCTGCCTCAAGTGTGCTCTACACTGGTCCCCTCCTATCAGCGTGGCCAGGAGATTAAGTTAAATGACCCATCAGCTCTTGAGACCAGGATTTGATGGCCTTGGGGTAAGATTGTTCCCGTATAGACATTGGTCAATAGAATCTGATCAAATGACAGGTAATAGACCTGTACCAATAATGGAAGTAGAAAAGGGTGGTATTGTTCTTTTCTCTCAGGACATAAATGTAATGTAGCTAGAAATCTCATAGAATCTCTCCAGGGAGGAAGGGCAGCTGCTAGGTTATACGAAAAGAACAAGCTATTGGACCGGGGATTTAGCTCAGTGGTGTTGCCACCTGTCTGGCAAGCTCAAGGTCCTGAGTTCGATCCCCAGTACCAAAAAAAAAAAAAAAAAAAAAAAGAAGCTATCTTTCTACCAACCAATACATGAGAAATGCCACTAAACCAGAATTGCCAAGTCTACAGCAATATAGAAAAAACATGGTGTTGGCATCCCAAAGACATTAGCCTGAGCATCTAGTCATACACACCAAACTCCCCAACACACACAACGGAAGATAAAAATACACACTGAAAATTTAAATTAAAAACTGTAATAGTAAAAGACACATAATCAATAATCCTCTTTAAAATACTCCCCCTTACTTTGAACAACATTATCTCATCATTCTTGCCACTTTCTGAAGCAGTTCTGGAAGTCCACTTTCATAAGTGTCTTTATGAGGGGTGATAAAAAAATAGGGAGAATGCTGTTGCCAACTGCAATCCAAAGGAAAGGAAAGTTTATAAAAGCATTATGGTATGTCCTCATCCACCTTATTTATCAGATATAGCAGTGTGTAACTTCTGGCTCTTCTCCTATGTTAAAATGACCATGCAAGCTAAACGTTTTGAATAGCTTCAGAACATTGAGGCAGCCACAACAGCACAACTAAGAACACTCATGAAAGAGAACCTCCAAAACTGCTTCAGAAAGCCACAAGAATGATGGGATAAGTGTGTTCAAAGCAAGGAGTCATATTTTGAAGGGAATTAATGGCACTATGTCTTTTATTATAATACATTTAAAAAATTGAATATTCACCATATTTTTATTACACCTTGTATATTCACAAAGTTGTGAAACCATCATCACTATCCATTTAAAAATATTTTATTTACTTCCAAAAGAATCTCTATACCATTGGCAGTCACTCCTCATTCCTTCTTCCTCCTACTCTTGGCTACCCCTAATCAACTTTCTGTCTTGTCTCTATAGGTTTGCTCATTCTGAGCAGTATATAAGTGGAAGTATCCAACATGTGGCCTTTGTGTCTAGCTTCTTTCACTTAACATGTTTTTAAGGTTCATCTATGTTGTAGCACGTATCAATACTTCATTCCTTTTTATGGCTGAATACTATCCCATTGTATGGGTAGACCATATTTTGTTTATTCATCCATTTGTTGGTGAAATTTGGGTTGTTTCTACTTTTTAGTTATTATGAATAATATTGTTGTAAATATTACAGGTCTTTGTATGGACAAGTTTTTATTACTCTTTGGTAGATAACTAAGAGTAGAATCATTGGATTATATCATATTTCAGTTTAGCATTTTAGGAAACTGTCACACTGCTACATTTCTTATTTTCCAAACTTCTTACTATGAATATCTACTAGTTTTATGGGAAATAATTTGCAATAGACAAAAGAAGTCACAAAAAATCTGTAGCCCACCATCTACTAGTTGACTCAGGATTACTCCCAGCTCAGCTGACTGACTTATTCATTCCTCTATTTTCTCTTGTCTGATCACTTAGTTTCTGTCACACTAGTATTGTACCTAAGTGAAGTCCACTATATCTGGAGCAAGGAAGATGGTGACAAAAACCCACAGGAGAGAATATGCTTGCTGAACTTCAAAAACAACAGCAAGTAGATCAATGTGTCTGGAGTAAAGCAAGCAAAAGAACAAGAGAGTGACAGGCAAGATCACAAAGGAAATAGCATTGGTCAAGGAAGGTCTGTCTGACAATGCAGTATTTGAACAGATATCCAGACAAAAGTATTACAGACAAAGGGAATAGCCAGTACAACAGTCCTGTGGTAATAGCATGGTTGGGTTGTTTGAAGAATAGCCAAGGAACCTGATATGGCTGGAAGAGAGAAACCAAAAGTGAGAGTGACAGGAAGGAAGACAGAGTTATGGGGATGGGAGCATATTGCAGCACCTTTGCTATGGTTTAAATGTGTCTGCCAAAGTTCATGATATATTGAAAATGTTGAGAGCTAGGAACTTTGAGAGGTAATTAGGTTATGAGGGCTCTTCCCTCATAAATGGACTAATGCCATTATCATAGGATAGGGTTAATTATTGTGGGAGTGAGCTCCTGACAAAAAGATGAGTTTTTACCCCTTCCAGTGTCTTTCTTACTCTCCTTGGTCTTGCTGTCTTTTGCTGGTGTGATTCCTTCTGCCATGCTGTCATCCAGCAAGAAGGCTCTTACCAGATGCAGCCCCTTGATCTTGGACTTCCCAGCCTCCATAACTGGGAGCCAAATAAATTTCTATTGTTTACACATTACTTCACCTGTGATATTCTGTTACAGCAAGCAGAAAGTGGCCAAAGACAGCCTTAAAGACCATTAAGAGGGTGTTTACTTTACTGAGAAATAGACATAGGGAGGTTTTTAGGAAAGGAAAGACGTGATCTGACTTACGTTTCAGAAGAATCATTCTGGCTGCTGTGTGAGGTGAAGCCACAGAGATGAACAAAGGCCCTCTAATCACCCTGGATCTCTGGGGCAATGGCAAGTAGCCCAGGGCCTCACAAAACCTGAAATCCAGGATGTACTGATATATCAGCCAGAGGGATGGTTTACTAATTTATGTTAGATTACAGCAAGCCTTGTTTAACACCTCCTTTGGCCATCCATCACATTTTGTCAACTCCAATGTCCTTGGCAGCAAGATCCATGCCTGGGTTGGTCCTCATCACCTCCCATTCTCCCCCTTCTCCCGCTGCTACAGCTACACTGGGCTACCTTCTCTCCATACTCACCAGGCTTACTCTCACCTCCAGTTGTCTGCATGTGCCTTCTGCTGGAACACTCTTCCAAGCTCTTCTCATCATTCAGATCCAGCCAAAATGTCACCCCTAGAGAAAGGCCTTCCCTGGTACCTAACCAAAGAGTAGCCTCTGTATTCTTCCCTCTCACAGCACCCAGATTTCTTCCTTTTCTCACTTTTTTCTCTTTTAACTACCTGGACTATTTACTTGTTATCTTAGTTCAGCCTCAGAGTGTGTACTCTGGAAGATAAGGGGTTTGTTTTACCCAATGTTCTATCCCCAAGAATTTTAGTCAGTGTTGGTATATGATGGGCATTTAACAAATGCTTGCTGAACAGATGAATGAAAGAAGATCAAGGATTTCCCTTCTATTTCTCTAGGGCTACAGAAACAGGCTAGACTTTATAAAAGAAAAGCAAATGAGGCTAAAAGTAAAACAAAGAAAATAAATGCAAAAGGTATAGCAGAGCTTTTCAAGAAAGCAATAGTCATTGAAAGAGTTAATGATCCGGCATCGACATAAATCCTGTGGCTAACTCATACTTAATGGTGAAAGACTGAAAGCTTCCCAGTAAGACTGAAAACAAGATACAGATATTCATTCTTGCCAACTCTATTCAACACTGTACCAGAAGTTCTAGCCAGGGCAGTTAGGCAAGAAAATAGAATAAAAGACATTTAGATTATAATAAAAAATGTAAAGCTACCTCTATTTGGAGATGATATGATCTTGTATATAGAAAATCCTAAATAATCCACTAAAAACTTTCAAAACAACAACAACAACAAAACCCAAGTTCACTAAGGTTGCAGGGAGCTTCCTGGATGACAAAGGCTGCTAGACAGGGTTTCTTGCCTCTCCCACATCTGCTGGAGTGGTCCTTACACTTCCTTGGGTACCATTTCCATGGAACAAAATAGTCCAAACAGACTCTTTTGGCTTTTCTGTAAGCACTTCCCCCACCCCATCCCCATTACCCCTTTGTAAAAAGGTTAAAGGATTATATTCTCATATCCTGTGTGCCCTGTGAGCTGTGTCAGCCAAGCCAGCTTCAGCCAGAGTGTACTTATCTCAGGATAAGGAATCAGGACTTTGTAATGCATCCTTCCCTAAGCTTTTGTATTCTCTCTCCCTCTCCCTCTCTGTCTCTGGTTTTGTTTTTCACTTGGTTTCCTAGCAAATTTCCTTTTGAAAAATTTCAATATTGTCTCATCTAAACCAAGGGGAATAGGATTTGTCTACATCTCAGTCGTGGCAGGGCTAGCTTGGAGGTCAGGGGTCCCTTGAGGCTAGGTGTGGGGGTGGCTGCAGCTAGCACAGCTGGAGATGCAAAGAAGGGTTGAAGCTGTGCAGATTTGTTTTTTGAACGATGGCTTAAGATACTGGAATGATAGGCTTTTGGCTAAGAATCGAGTGCATCTCACTAGGGAAGAATGTGGTTGCCTGGAGACTTGTAGATCTGATCAAGATGACTTTAACTGGAAAGGGAGGGAGGTACAAAACATGCCCATATCAGACTGTAAGGCCAGATACTATAGACAGCAGCAGGCATGTCAGCGACAGAAGAATAATAGTGAGAGAGACACCCAGTGATTTGCAGGAGAAAATGACTGAGAATGAAATTGGGTACGGCGCTTCCAGCCTTAACTGTCAATATGTCAGTGTGAAGAGTAAGAGCAGAAACAAAGCAAACAGATTTTTTTTAACACAAAGAAGAAAATCAAAGGTATCACTAGGACTTAGAGGAAAGGGATTCACAACTGAAATATATTCATGGGCTCTTCTAAAGACACAAGTCCGATAGGCTTTGAGTTACCCATCTGTAAAAAGACTACCTTTCTGCCCACCTGCACCAACACTGTGGCATCCTGAGGGTCAGGTTAAGAGCACAGAATCTTCAGAAGAAATAGGGGAAATGAATGTGAATTCCAATAACTGTGAGAAATCCTCATTTGACCATTCATTTTCTGCCCTGCACTCCTGACAGAGCACAGTGGTAGAATTCCTGAACCACTTCTTGTTCAGAGTCACCCAATCATGCATTGTTGTTTTGTTCAAATTACCTTCTAAAATTGTTGTGTGGCTGGACATGGTGGAACAGATCTATAACCTCAGCACTCTTGGAGGCTGAGGATGGAAGATCAAAAGAATGCCTGAGCAGACAAGGCTTCTGCTCTCATATAGCTGATACTGAGAGTAGACTGACAGTAAACACATGAACAAAATAACTTTAGACTATGAAAAGGGTCACAGGGAAAATAAAACTGAGAGTAATGAAAGAGAAGGAGGAACTATTATAGTTTGGGTAGCCTTGGATAGTTTATCTTCAGGGGTGACTTCTGAGCTAAAAACAAGGTGAAGGAGTGAGCCACATAAACATCTGAGGGAAGAGCATGCAAGCAGAGGCAACCTCAAAGGGAAAGGACCTCTTGGAGAAAATGGAAGAAGGCAACTATCTCAGTTAGGTTCTCAAAGATGCAGGCTCTGAGACAAGAATTTGAGTGGGGGTAATTTATTGGAATGTATGGGGAATGCCAGTAAGGCAGTAGGAAAGTCAGAAAGGGAGGCAGATGAGCCAGTAAAATCTATATTAATAAGCCAGCTATGCAGTGGGTGACAGTCTTAAGACCCCAGGGAAACTGAGGGAAATAAGGCATGACATGTTTCAGAATTACCCTATCCTCCCAGGGTCATTGGCTGATAGCTATTCTCTGTGAGCAAAGTGACCTTCCAAGCTTCCAGAAAAAACTAGCCAAAAATGCACAGAGTACCCTGAAATGACAAATCTAAGGGACCCAAAAAGTAGCTGACAGTGTCTATAGCTAGGAAGATATGAAGGAGGAGAGTCAGAAAAAGGGTAAGCTGAAGGATCAAATATGGACCAGATCACCTAGGGCCAAGAACAGTTACAAACTAGTGGCCAGAAGAGGTATTTGATTTAACTGGCACAGTATTTTCTCTTGTTTCTGTGTTTTATTTTACTTTCATTTTAATTGCTAATAATTAAAACCAGAAGACTTTGGGGCCGGAGATTTAGCTCAGTGGTGCCTTGCCTGCCTCACAAGCACAAGGTCCTGAGTTCAATCCCTGGTACAAAAAAAAAAAAAAGGACTGGGGATTTAGCTGAGTGGTTCTGCCGCCTGCCTCACAAGAGCAAGGACCAGAGTTTGATCCCTGGTACAAAAAAAAAAAATCAGAAGACTTCACATATTGACCTATATTTCTGGTTCTTTCAAAAAATATTGATAATAGTAGATTCTTGTTTGGCAAGGTGAAAACCTAGCAGATGGTGCATTTAGAAGGTCACATGCTCTGTAGCTGTGACTGCTAATCCTGATACTCAACTTCCTTGGGTTTAAAAAACACTTAGCAGATTAGCAAAGCATGCTTCTGGGTGTGTCTGGATGGGTCATGGAGGTGTGGCCTTGAGTACTATCTTTGATCCCTTGTCCATTCCTCTCTGGAGCTGTTCCCATGTCCTGCTTCCCAGCTGTCATCAACTTAGTATCTTTGCCCCACTACACTCTTTTGCCATGATGTTTCTGCCTTGGAGCCAGCTTACCATGTACTGAATCCCCAAAACTGTGAGCCAAATTAAGCCTCTCCTCCTTTAAGTTGTGGATGTCAGGTATTATGTCAGGCAACAGGACAACTGACTGATACACCAGTTAACTAATTCTCTTTGAATTTTGGATCAGTGGTCTAGGACATCATAGGCAATTATAAGGAATGTTAAAGTAAACTAAACGGGAGCCAGGCTTGAAGTATCCTTGAACAGAGAAATCCAATGAGACTCCATAAATGACCTAAATCTTACTGATTTGCAAAGGTAAGTGAAATTTAACTTGAGGTATGTCTTATAAATGCCTATAGTAGAGGAAAACAAAACTTAAATTCAATCAATCAGAAACAGTCAACAGCCAGATATGGTGGCACATGCCCGTAATTCCAGCATCAGGAGGCTGAGGCAGGAGGATCATCATGAGTCCAAGTCTAGCCTGAACTAAATAGTAAGACCTTGTCTCAAAAATAAACAAACAAATAGTCAACAAAATTTTAATTAACTAGAGACTTTCCAACTGGATAAACCAAATAAGGCAACTATAATTATAACCAATCAGACAGTATTCTCTTTGCTTTACTCTATGTCTGTCCTATAAAAGACTGCATTTGGATTCTCTTGGTGGAGTTCCTGAACCATTTCTGGTCTAGAACTGTCTCCAATTCATAAACTGTTGTTTTGCTCAAATAACCTTTTAAAAATTGTCTTGTGGCCTGGCATGGTGGCATACACCTGTAATCTCAGCACTCTGGGACACTGAGGTAGGAAGACCACAAGTTTGAGCTCAGTCTGGGCAACTCAGTGACTTAGTGAGACCCTGTCATAAAATTAAAAATTAAAAAAGGATGGAGAATGTAGCTCAGTGCGAAGGCCCTGGATTCAATCCTCTACTAGGGAAAAATTGTCTTGTGCCTCAGTTTACTTTTTAATAGGAGTTCCATTCATAAGCAGGATTGATGCAATTTGTTCAACCTGCCTGTAGAAAGAGTCAAGAGCAGGTGCAGGTAGACAAGTAAGGAGACCATTGTAGTAGCCTGTGCAAGAGATGATGGAAATGGGTTCCAGTGAAGATGAAAAGCACTGAAGGAATTAACCACGTAATATTGACTGGATGTTACAGAGTGTGTTGATAGAGGAAGTGATGGAAAATGAGGCATTTTAGGATTACAGGCAAATTTCTGGCTTTAGTAGATGTGCAGATAGTACTCTAATTCATTGGCATGGGCAAGACTGGAGAAGGAACTGGTTTGAGGAGAAAATCAAAGCCAAATTTTGAACATAATACAGTTGAGATGCCTACTAGATATTTAAATGGAGATGTGGAATGTGTGATGGGAGATTTGTAAATGTGAATCAGGAGCTCAGGGGTAAGTTTGGGAGGGGGTGAGGAGACAGAAGTATGGGAAATACCAAAGTATAGAAATGGAACTACACCTTACATTTCTGTCAATATTGCATGTGAGGTATCCAAATAATAGCTTCTTCCTACATAACATCTAGAAATACTGGCTAAAAGATAACATGATTTTTAAAAGAAATACTTGGTAAAAGATAACATGCTTTTTAAAAGATAACATGCTTTGAAATGCATTGTTGAGCTCAAAATGAAGCAAACAAAATTTCCAAGAGCCAAAAGAAAGAGCCCAGTTTAAAGGAAAAGCCCTAGGCTAATACTGCTTTCTCAGTGCCCTGGAGGCAACTGAGGGTTAACCAAGTTTTTTTAAGGGTATGAAGTTTGTGTATTTTGGACCTTTGCTCATTTGTTTGTTTTGGGGCCAGGCACACCATTCAGCATCACATTTATCATAAAAAGACCCTATGCGGTTTTGTCTTTTAGATTTACTTAACATCATCTATATTTTAAGTTATACAGTTAGTCACTTCCACTTGACTTTTAACAGTTTATTAAGGCATAATTGCTATACAAAAACTATATATATGTAAGGTATATGTGGAACCATCACTATATCCATCACCTTCAAAAATTTCCTTGTGTGTTAGTTACTTTTCTCTCGTTGCTGAGGCAAAATACCCAGCACCCAAAGTTAAAGGTGAAGAGGTTTATTTGGTTTATAGTCATAGAGGTTTCAGTCCATACTGGACTGGCTCCAAGGCAGGGATTGCAGAGGAGAAACAACATGGCACACACAAGGTAGCAAAAGCAACAAGGGAGATTAATGGTGTTTTTCTGCCCCTTTTATTTTATTCAGACTGCCGGGATTAAGGCAGTGCCAAACCAATCACTGGAATGTAATGGTTTAGTAATCACATGCCCTTAATCCCAGCATCACACAATCCACATTCAGCCATTTCCAAAAAAGACTGCATGAGGCTTTAGGGGGACATCTAGATATAATCCACTACATTTTTTCATTTTAGCTATTCTGATATACAGGTAGCGATACCCTAAGGTTTTAATTTGCATTTTTTTAGTGGCTAATGATGCTGAAAATCTTTTCATGTGTTTATTTGCCATCTATATATTCTCTTTGGTAGAATACCTCTTTATGTCTTTTGTCCATTTTCTATTTGGATTGCTTGTTTTTGCTTTTTAAGTATTGAGCAATGAGAGTTCTTTATATATTCTAAATATCAGTCTTTTGTTGCATATACAGTCAGCAAATATTTTCTCCCAGCCTGTACTTTGCCTTTTCATTCTAACAGGATCCTTTGCAAAGTGAAAGCTTTTAATTTTTATGGGGACCAATTTATCAAATTTCCTTCCATCATGCCTTTGATCAAATCAAACAATTCTTTGCCTAATTCTATTTTTTTCCTGGTACCGGGAATTGAACTCAGGACCTTGTGGTTGCCAGGCAAGCGTAGTGCCACTGAGCTAAATCCCCAGCCCATTTTGCCTAATTCTAGATCTTGAAGATTTTCTACTTTTTTTCTTAATGTTTTATAGATTCACATTTTATGTGTAAGCCCATGAACTATATTGAGTTTATCCATGTATAAATTATGAGGTTTAGGTTGAGGTTCTGAGTGTTTTTTTGAGGGGGCGGGTGTTTTATCTATGGAAGTCCAACTGTTCCAGCATTATTTGTTCAAAAGTATTTCCCATCCTCTGTTCAATGAGTTTCATATTTTTGCCAAAGTTCAGTTGGTCTTATTAGTGTGAATATATTTACGTCTGGGTTCTCTATTTACATCCAGCTGTCTATGTGCCTAACCCATTGCCAATACCACATTGCCTTGGTTACCACAGTATACCTTAATTCGCACAGAATGATTCTTGCCACTTTATTACTTTTTTCTTTTTTCTTTCTTTATTTTTTCCAGTACCGGGAATCAAACTCAGGACCTTGTGCTTGCCAGGCAGGCACGGTGCCACTGAGCTAAATCCCTGGCCCTCACTTCATTATTTTTTCAATGTTAACTATTCTGGGTTCTGTCCCTTTTGATATATACTATAGAATAAGCTTGTCCATATCTTAAAATTCTCATGGTATATGGTTAGAAGTGCATTACATTTGTATATCAATTTGGGGAGAATTGACAGACCTGAATTTTTATATATACCTTGTGTTTTCTAATCCTGCTAAATTCAAATACAAGTTCTAGGGGCTCCTAGAGATTTCTTACTATTTGCTCTGTAGATGATCATTTCATCTACATATAAAGATTTTGCTTCTACCTTGCCAATCCTATCCTTATTGTGTCATTTTATTGCCAGACTATGTTGGTGGGGCCTAGGTTTCAAAGTTTAATGGACAGATGTCTTGAGTGCATCCTAAGTCTACCTGTAATAAATCTTCCTCATGCCTCTTTTAACTGATGCATTCTGAAAATTATTTTTCTGCAAAGGAAGTTAGTAAACCTGCATATTTATGTTAAAAGGGTGGGTTAAATTATTTCTTTTAGCCTGAGGACCCTCAGACCCAGCCTGTGACATCTAAAAAAAAAAGAAGAAGAAGCATCCTTTGACGCCGAATCACCCTGCTGCAGACAGGCAGGTCTGCGCACGCCCTACCAAGGTCCAGAGTCACAGGGAACACAGCAAATCAGCCCGCTGCAGACAGGCAGGTCAGTGCATGCCCTACCAAGATCCTGAGTCTCGTGGAAGATGCTGAATCACCCCGCTACAGACAGGCAGCCACCTGGTTCCACACTACAAAGATGCAGAGGACAACAGACCACCAGACCACGGTACTGAGTTCCGCTGCTCCCAGCCCAGAGGTAGGGGCTTCTGAGCCACCGTCCCACTGATCCTGGTCCAGAGGAAGGGGCTTCCTGGTCACCATCCCTCCCGCTGCTCCCAGCCCAGAGGAAAGGGCTTTTGGGCCACATTCTGTCCCGCTGCTCCGGGCCCCGAAGAAGGGGCTTCTGGGCTACCATCCCTCCCACCGCTCCTGGCCCAGAGGTAGGGGCTTCTGAGCTGCCATCCCAGGGCTCCTGGTCCAGAGGAAGGGGCTACCCGGCCACCATCCCTCCCGCTGCTCGCAGCCCACAGGAAAGAGCTTTTGGGCCACCATCCCCACCGCTGCTCCCAGTCCCTGTCCCACCTCTCCCAGCTCAGAGGAGGTAATCCATGCAGGCGAAAATGAAAAAATGAGAAATGAGAAAACACGTAAATAAATCTCAAAACCAGACTTCCAGATCACCTACAGCAACCACAAAGGGAAATGAGATGGAACACTCTGATACTCAACCACCTGGACCCACTGAACTGGCAGCAAAAGGGGATCTAGAAAAAATGAAATCACAATAATTTCTCAGAAAACAGGAGAAATTGTGCCCCTAGTGCAAGACATGATTAAAAAATCTAGAGAGAAGCTAGGAAAGTGATGGAATCCCAATATAAGGAACAAATGGAATCCATAAAACAGATGCAAATAGATTTCCAGGACAGGAAAAACTCCATTGAAAGTCTACACAGCAGAATGAGCCAATGTGAGGACAGAATTTCAGATATAGAAGATAAGATTGCAATTAGTGACCAGGGAAAGAAAAAGTGCTTCAAAATTATAAGGGAACATGAGAAATCAATCCAGCACCTGCTAGATGATGCAAAGAACAATAACATAACACTGATTGGGCTCAATGAAGAAACAGAAGAGAGTGGAGATGACATAAAAGAACTCTTCACAGAAGTGATGGCAGAAAACTTCCCAAGCAGGGGAAAAGAACTTGACATACAGATAAGTGAGGCATATAGGACTCCAAATAGCCTTGATCAAAAAAAATCTATACATAGGCATATAATTGTTAAGATTCCAGAAAGACAACAGAAGAACCAAGTTCTACAAGCAGTTAGAGAAAAGAAACAAATCACATACAAAGGAAAGCCCATCAGAATCACAGCAGACTTCTCAACACAAACCCTCAAGGCAAGAAGAGCTTGGAGAGATGTATCTCAAGCCCTAAAGGAAAACAGCCTCCAACACAGATTGATGTACCCTGCAAAACTATCTTTCAAAATGGATGGAGAAATAAGATACTTTCAGAACAAAGAGCACCTTAGGAACTTCGTGAATACCAAACCAGAACTCCAAAGAATTTTACACAATATCCTAGGAACAGATATTGAGGATCACAACCCCAGGAAGCAAAGCAGACTGAACCCATCTGGCATGACAAGAAATTAAATGTAAAGGGGGAGAACCCAACAAAAAGAAAAAGTCATGGCAATGACAAGTCAATATGTTTCAGTTATAACCATCAATGTTAATGGTCTCAGCTCACCAATCAAAAGAAATAGACTGGCAGAATGGGTCAAGAAGCAAAATCCAACAATATGCGGCATACAAGAAACACACTTAATTCAAAAGGAAACTCATAGACTGAAAGGTAAAGGGTGGAAAACAATACTCCATGCAACAGGAACCCGAAAAAAAGCAGGAGTAGCTATCCTCTTAGCAGATGGAGTAGATTTCAAACCAACACTGATTAAGAGAGATGAAGAAGGACACTACATCCTTGTAAAGGGAAGAATCCAAGAGGAAGAGATGACAATCAAAAATATCTATGCAGCAAACACTAGTGCACCCAACTATATAAAACAAATACTAACAGACATGAAAAGTCATATATGGACTAAAACAATTGTAGTGGGGGACCTCAACACCCCACTGTCACAAATAGATAGATCAACTAGACTAAAAATAACTAATGACATACTAGAACTCAATCAAACTCTTGAACAAATGAACTTAACAGATGTTTACAGAGTCTTCCACCCCACAAAATCAGAATACACATTCTTCTCAGCTGCACATGCGTCATTCTCCAAAATAGACCACATACTCACACACAGAACTTGTTTAAGTAAGTGCAAAGGAATTGAAGTTATCCCATTTATATAATCAGACCATAGTGAGATGAAATTGGAGATCCATAACAAAAGAAACTCAAAAACTTTCATAAACACATGGAAATTGAACAACACACTTCTGAATAGCCAATTGGTCACAGAGGAAATTAAAGAAGAAATCAGACAGTTCCTTCAATTAAATGGCAATGACAATACAACATATCAGAATCTATGGGACACAGTGAAAGCAGTCTTACCAGGGAAATTCATAGCAGTGAATGTGCATATTAGGAAAACAGAATGAGCCCAATTAAACAACCTGATGCTGAACCTCAAGCTTTTAGAAAAAGAAGAGCAGGACAGCCCCAAAGCTCATACAAGGGAGGAAATTATAAAGATCAGAGGAGAAATCAATGCAATGGAGACTAAGAGAACAATACAAAAAATCAATGAAGCCAAGAATTGGTTCTTCAAAAGAATCAACAAAATTGACAAACCTTTAGCCAACCTTGTCAGAGAAAGGAAAGAAAAGGGCCAAATCCATGCAATTAGGAATGAAAAGGGTGAAATTACAACAGACCCAGCAGAAATCCAGAGGATCATCAATACCTACTTCCAGAACCTATATGCCAATAAGATGGACAACACAGAAGAAATGGACAGATTCCTAGATACATATGAATTACCAAAGTTGAATGAAGAAGACCTAAAAATTCTGAACAACCCAATATCAACCAATGAAATTGAAAATGCAATTAAAAACTTATCAACTAAGAAAAGCCCAGGGCTTGATGGCTGCACTGCTGAATTCTACAAGACATTTAGAGAGGAACTGCTGCCACTACTGTTTAAACTCTTCAATGAAATTGAAAGGGAAGCAATACTCCCAAATTCATTCCTGGAAGCAAGCATCACCTTGATCCCCAAAGCAGAGAAAGACCCAACTGAAAAAGAGAACTATAGGCCAATCTCACTAATGAACATAGATGCAAAAATCCTTAATAAGATACTGGCAAACAGAATGCAGAAGATCATCAAGAAGATCATACACCCTGATCAAGTGGGATTTATCTCAGGGATGCAGGGATGGTTCAATATATGCAAATCAATCAATGTAATGCACTATATCAATAGAGCCAAGGACAAAAACCATATGATTTTCTCCATAGATGCAGAAAAAGCATTTGACAAAATCCTACATGCATTTATGATAAAAACCCTACAAAAATTGGAATAGATGGTCTCTACCTCAAACTGATAGAAGCCATCTATGGAAAACCAACAGCCAATATCATACTAAATGGTCAAAAACTGAAATCCTTCACACTCAAATCAGGAACAAGACAAGGATGTCCACTATCACCACTCTTGTTCAATATAGTTCTGGAAACATTAGCCACAGCAATTAGACAAGAGAAAGAAATAAAAGGAATAAAGATAGGAAATGAAGAAGTCAAATTGCCATTATTTGCAGATGACATGATACTGTATATAGAAGACCCCAAGAACTCCACCAAAAGTCTTCTAGACTTAATAACCAAATTCAGTCAAGTAGCTGGTTACAAGGTCAACACACAAAAATCAATAACTTTCCTCCACACGAACACCAGACTCACTGAGAGAGAAATAGGGCAAACAGTTCCTTTCACAATAGCATCCATAAAACTGAAATACCTAGGAATCATCCTAACGAAAGAAATGAAAGACCTCTTCTCTGAAAACTATGGCACTGTGCAAAGAGAGATTGAAGATGATATCAGAAAATGGACAGACATCCCCTGCTCCTGGGTAGGAAGGATTAATATTGTGAAAATGGCCATACTTCCAAAACTGCTATATAGATTCAATGCAATTCCAATTGAGATCCCAGCAGCATGCTTCATGGACCTTGAGAAAACAATCCAAAAATTCATTTGGAACAAGAAGAGACCCAGAATAGCAAAAGCAATTCTAGGTAACAGAGACACAGCAGGAGGTATCACCATCCCCAACCTGCAACTATACTACAAAGCTACTGTGATAAAAACAGCATGGTATTGGCAAAGAAACAGACCTGAGGACCAATGGAACAGATTAGAAGATGCAGAAACAACGCCAGACACACTCAACCATCTCATCGTTGACAAAGGAGCCAAACACCCTCCCTGGAGGAAAGATAGCCTCTTTAATAAATGGTGCTGGAAAAATTGGGCTTCAACTTGCCAAAGATTAAAACTAGACCTATATCTGTCATCATGCACTAAACTAAAATCAAAATGGAGTAAAGATCTACATAATAAAATAGAAACTCTGAACCAGTTGGAACAGAGGTTAGGTAGAACCCTTGAAGACATCGGTTTAGGAAAAGATTTTATGAACCAAACCTCAGTTGCCCGTGAACTAGCACAAACAATCAATAAATGGGATCTCTTCTTATTAAAAGCCTTTTGCACAGCAAGACAAACCACCAGCAGTGTGAAGAGACAACCCACAATGTGGGAAAAAATCTTCACCTGCTCTTCCTCAGACAAAGGTCTACTATCTCGAATCTATAAAGAACTTACAAAGATCAGACCTCCCAAATTTAAAGACCCAATCCAAAAATGGGCATCTGAAATGAACAGACATTTCTCAGACAAAGAAGTAGAAATAGCAAATAAATACTTGAAAAAATGTTCAACATCACTGGTCATTCGAGAGATGCAAATGAGAACAATGCTGAGATTCCACTTCACTCCAGAAAGAATGGCTGCTATCATGAAATCAACCAATAACAAATGCTGGTGGGGCTGTGGGGGAAAGAGGAGCTCTGCTCCACTGCTGGTGGAAATGTAGACTGGTGCAACCACTGTGGAAATCAGTATGGAGATACTTCAAAGAACTAGGAGTGGAAGTCCCATTTGACCCCACTATTCCACTGCTGGGAATCTTCCCCAAAGCATTAAAAGGATCATACCACAGTGATATACGTGCACCCATGTTCATAGCAGCACAGTTTGTTATAGTTAAAACTTGGAAACAGCCCAAATGCCCATCAACTGGAGACTAGATAAAGAAAATGTGCTTTTTTATAAAATGGAGTACTACTCAGCCATAAAAAATGAGAAATTAGAGACATTTATAGCTAAGTGGATGCATATTGAGGCAATACTCTTAAGTGAAATAAATAGGACACACATGTATAAATACTGAATAGTTTCTCTGGTGTGAGAAACTGAAAGTGTAAATAAGGACTAAATGTAAAATAGGTAATGTGAAATAGGAAGAAAAGGGGCAAAGGGGAAGGATGTGGGAGGGCTAGGGGAAAAGATAGAAGGGAATGGGATTAATATGAGAAAATGGAAAAATAGGAACAAAATCTTTGTAAATAGGGAGGAATGGAGGGGTTGAAGGGAGGGCTGGGCAAGGGTGAAAAATAAGAACCAAAAGAGACTATGTAAAGTTGCAAATTTCCAATGATGAAAGTCAGTATATTGTATGCCTAAAATGTACCAATGATTAGAATGAATAATTGATAATGCAAAATAGGAAGAAAAGATCTAAAGGGGTAGGGGTAGTGGGAGGGTCAGGGGAAAGGAAAGAAGGGAAAGGAAAAATGATGAGAAATGGAAAAAATGGAAATAAAGTCTTTGTAAATAGGGAAGGGTGGAGGGGGTGAAGGGAGGGCTAGGAATGGGGAAAAAATAAGAACCAAGATGCCTTATGTAAAGGCACAATTCCCAATGAGAAATATAATTGTGTTGTATACCTACAATGTACTAATAAAAGAATTTAATAAAAAAAAGTTTAATGGACAGAGAAAGAGTAAGCATATCTGCCCTTTGTTCCCCACCTTAAGGAGAAAGCATTGTATCTTCTCCATTCATATAAGGCATTCTCGCTGGAAGTATGGAGTACATGTCTTTAATCTGTTGAGAAGGTTCTGTTCTACTTCTAGTCTCCTGATAGCTTTTACCATGAACAGCTGTAGAATTTAGTCCAATACTTTTCCTCCAACTAGTGACAGGATCATATGGCTTTTTCCTTTCCTCTGTTAAAACGATGACTCTTGGGGGTGGATCTTCCAATGCTGAACCAACACTGCCATCCCTATAACAAAACCACTTTCTACATACTGCCAGATCTGACTTCTAAGTGTTTGTTTTGTTAAACAAATTTCTATCTATGTTCAGACTTTTTTCTTCTATTATCTTTATCCAGTTTTAGGATTAGCACAATGTTGAGTTCCTAAACTGAGGGGGGAAGTGTTCCTTCTTTTTTCTGCTTGAATTGTTTGATATAACTTATCAGTCAAAATGTTTATGAGCCTGCTGTTGTCATATAGGTAGGTTTTCAAGCTAGGAATATACTGTCTTTAATAGGTGCTATTCAAATTTTATATTTCCTCCAGAGTTAGTTTCATTAATTTGTCTTCCAAGTTACTTCTTAGAAGTTGTCAAATTTATTTCAAAACAGATTTTTGAAATATGCTTTCTATATCCTTTTAAATTCTGTAAAATCTGTGGTAATGTCTCCTAGATCTTGATATTCTAATTTTAAAAATGTATAATTGATATTGTGTAACAGGAAGAAAAGGTCTAAAGGTGCAGGGGAAGTGGGAGGGGTAGGGGAAAGGAAAAAAGGGAAAAGAAAAAATATGAGAAAAGGGAAAAAATGGAAACAAAATCTTTGCAAATAGGGAGGGGTGGAGTGGGTGAAGGGAGGCCCAGGGAAGGGGAAAAAGAAAAGACCCAAGATACTCATGTAATGGTACAAGATCCCAATGATGAATGTAACTGTATCTTATACCGAAAATGTACCAATAAACTTTATGGGAAAAGAAAAGTAGTCCATAAACAGACCATATTTACAATGCATATAACCTATGACCAGAATATATAAAGAATTCTTAGAGCTCATTAATAGACAACCCAATTAAAAAGTAGACATAAGAAGATGATAAATAGCCAGTACAGCACAAGGAAAGGTGTGGAACTCTAGAATCAGAAAAATACTAATCAGTACAATAACAAGACTGAATTATACACTCATTAGGGAGATGAAGTTAAAAGTTTTAAAAGCCTTGTCATGACTTTTTTTCTTTTTGTTGGATTCTGCCCCTTTATGTTTAATTTGTCATGCCCAATGGATTCATTCTGCTGGGTTTCCTGGAGTGGTGATCCTCATTGTGTTTTTCCTAGGGTATTGTCTAAAATTTTTTGGAGTGCTGGTTTGATATTCATGAAGTTCCTGAGGTGCTCTTTATCATGAAAGTATCTTATTTCTCCATCAATTTTGAAAGATAGTTTTGCAGGGTACATCAATCTGTGTTGGAGGCTGTTTTCCTTTAGGGCTTGAGATACATCACTCCAAGCTCTTCTTGCCTTGAGGGTTTGCATTGAGAAGTCTGCTGTGATTCTGATGAGCTTTCCTTTGTATGTGATTTGTTTCTTTTTTCTCACTGCTTGTAGAATTTTGTTCTTCGATTGGATTTGTGGAATCCTACCTATTATATGCCTATGTGTAGATTTTTTTTGATCAAGGCTATTTGGAGTCCTATATGCCTCACTCATCTGTATGTCAAGTTCTTTTCTCCTCCTTGGGAAGTTTTCTGTCATCACTTGTGTGAATAGTTTTTTTTATGTCATCTGCACTCTCTCTTCTTTCTTCATTGACTCCAATCAGTCTTATGTTATTGTTCTTTGCATCACCTAGCAGCTGCTGGATTGATTTCTCATGTTCCTTTACAATTTTAAAGCAATTTTTCTTTTCCTGGTCACTAATTACAATCTTTTCTTCTATATGTGAAATTCCATCCTCACATTGGTTCATTCTGCTGTGCAGACTTTCGATGGAGTTTTTAATCTCCTGGAAATCTGTTTGCATCTGTTTTATGGATTCCATTTGTTTCCTATGTTGGGATTCCATCATGTTCCTCAGATTCTCTATTTTTTCATCTGTGTCCTCTCTAGATTTATTAATCACATCTTGCACCATGAGCCCAATCTTTGCTGTTATCTGAGTAATTATTTCTGATTTCATTTTCCCAGATCCTCTTTTGTTGCCAGTTCAGAGAGTCCAGGTGGTTGAGTATCAGATTGTTCCATCTCGTTTCCCTTTGGGGTTCCTGTAGGTGATCCAGAAGTTTGTTTTTGAGGCTTGTTTACATGTCTTCTCATTTCCACGGGGGGGGGTGCTTCTTGCACCCACATGGCTCAGCTTCCCTGCCCTAGGAGCTTGGGATGGCAGAGGGGGAATTTCCTTTTGGGTGCTGGGACTGGCTCAGCTTCTCTGCCCTAGGAGCCTGGGATGGCAGCGGGGGAGCTTCCTTCCTGGTGCTGGGACCAGCTTAGCTTCTCTGCCCTAGGAGTTTGGGATGGCGGTAGGGGAGCTTCCCTCTGGGTGCTGGGACCAGCTCACCTTCTCTCTAGGTAATCTTTGATTTCATTATCACTTTATAGTTTTTAACATACAGATCCTACACATATTTTAAAACTTCCAAAGGGGTAAAGGAAGAGGGAGGGGAAGGGGAAAGGTAAAAAGGGAAAGGAAAAATTATGAGAAAAGGAAAAACTGGAAACAAAGTCTTTGTAAATAGGGAAGTGTGGAGGGGGGGAAGGGCGCACAGGTAATGGGGAAAAATTAAGAACCAATATACATCATGTACGGGTACAAGCACCCAATGATAAATGTAAATGTATTGTGTACCTAAAATGTACCAATAAAAGCATTTATGCAAAAAAACATATAAATAAACATTTCACATCTTTGGAGCTATTGTAAATGCTATTGGGTTTAAATGACTATTTCCACATGCTCGTATTTAACATAAAATTCAGAATATCAATTTAGTGTTGATTTCTTTTGTGTCGCTCTTGTATTCTGTGACTTGCTGAATTTACTCATTAGTTTTCACAGTTATTTTCTATAGATTTCTTCAGATTTTCTATGTAGACCATATTGTCATATTCAAATACAGCCAGTTTATATATTCCTTCCCAATCTGTATGTATTCTATTGTATTTCCTTGCTTTATTGTGCTGATTATTGTACGGTATTTAATAAGTAGTAAGAGTGGATATCCTTGCATTATTTCTGACCTTGAAGAAAAGAAACCAGACTTTACTATTAAGTATGATGTTAGTTATTGGTTTCATGTAGATGCTCATTCCATTCTTCCTCATTAGTAGAAAATTTTTATCATGAATGGCTGATGAATTTTGTCAAATGCTATCTTTGTATCAATTGATATGATCATATGATTTTTCATCTTTAATCTGTTGATATGATGAATTACTTTGATGTTCAAATACCGAAAATAGGCTGTACAAAAGCCCACTTAGTAACTGTGTGTGAGTTTTTTGTTTTGTTTTGTTTTGTTTTGCTTTTTGAGACAGGGTCTCACTTTGTAGTTCAGACTGGCCCTGAACTCAAGTAGCGCAGGCTGGCCTCAAACTTGTGGCAATCCTCTTGCCTCTGCCTCCTGAATGCTGGGATTACAGGAGTGAGCCACCATGCCGGCTGTGTGTGCTTTTTTTTAATGAATTATTGGATTCCAATAATAATATTTTATTGAGGATTTTTGTGACAAAGTTCTATAGTTTTTTATACTTTCTTTGTCTCATTTTGGTGTTAGAGAAATACTTATAAAATTAGTTGCAGAAAGTTTCCTCTTCTTTCACTTTACAAAATCAACTGTGTAAAATGGGTGTTAATTCTTTGAAACAATGTGGGCCTGGAGATATCTTTTTTTTTCTAAGTTCTTTTATTGGTACATTTTAGGTATCCAATTTGTTTACATTTATCATTGGGTGCTTGTACCTGTACATGATGTGTGTTGGTTTTTATTTTTTTCCCCATTACCTGTGAACTCTTCACCCCTCCACCCTTCCTTATTTACATAGATTTCATTTCCATTTTTTTTTCCTTTCTCATAGTTTTTCCTTTCCCTCCTTTCCTTTCCCCTTCCCCTCCTTTCACCTCTTCGTCTTTGGGCCTTTTTTCCTCTTTCAAATTATCAATTACTCATTTTAATCATTTTAACCCTTGTTTACCCTATTAGTTTCTCACACTAGAGAAACTATTCAGTATTTACACATGTGTGTCCTATTTATTTCACTTAAGAGTATAGCCTCAAGTTGCATCCATTCAGCTATAAATGTCTCTAGTTTCTCATTCTAGTTTCTCACTGAGTAGTACTCCATTTTATTAAAAAAAAACCATATCTTCTTTATCCAGTTACCAATTGATGGGCACTTGGGCTGCTTCCAAGCTTTAGCTATTACAAACTGTGCTGCTATGAACATGGTTGCACATATATCACTGTGGTATGATTCTTTTAATTCTCTGGCGAAGATACCCAGCAGGGGAATAGCTGGGTCAAATGAGACCTCTAGTCCTAGTTCTTTGAGGTATCTCCATACTGATTTCCACAGTGGTTGCACCAGTCTACACTCCCACCAGCAATGGAGAAGGTTCCTTTCTCCCCACAGCCCAGCCAGCATTTGTTATTGGTTGATTTCTTGATAGCAGCCATTCTTTCTGGGGTGAGGTGGAATCTCAGTGTTGTTTTCATTTGAATCTCTCAAATGACCAGTGATGTTGAACATTTTTTCATATATTTGTTTGCTGCTGTTATTTCTTTGTCTGAAAAATGTCTGTTCATTTTAGATGCCCATTTTCGGATTGGGTCTTTGAATTTGGGGGGGTCAGATTTTTTTCAATTCTTTATATATTCTAGATAGTAGTCCCTTGTCTGAGGTACAGCTGCTAAAAATTTTTTCCCACATTGTAGGTTGTCTGTTAGCTCTGTTGGTGGTTTCTTTTGCAGTGCAGAAGCTTTTTAATAAGATGAGATCCAATTGTTGATTCTTTCTGCTAGTTCCCGTGCTACTGAGGTTTTGTTCATAAAGTCTTTTCCTAAGCCAATATCTTCAAGAGTTCTACCTAGCTTATCTTCCAGCAAGTTTAGTGTTTCTGTTTTAATATTTAGATCTTTAATCCACTTTGATCTTATTTTAGTGGATGGTGATAGGTATGGGTCTAGTTTTAATCTTTAGCAGGTTCAAATCCAGTTTTCCCAACACCATTTATTAAAGAGGCTATCTTTCCTCCAATGATGGTGGTTGGCTCCTTTGTCAAAGATGAGGTGGGTGAGTATGTCTGGAGTTGCTTCTATATCTTCTAATCTATTCCACTGATCCTCAGGTCTGTTCTTTTGCCAGTATCATGCTGTTTTTATCACTGTAGCTTTGTAGTATAGTTTCAAGTTGGGGACTGTGATATCCCCAACCATGTCTCTGTTGCTTAGAATTGCTTTTTCTATTCTAGGTTAGAGATATCTTTTTAAAGAGTTAAATTTCCTTGACGGTTATAGAGATATTTTCATAGTTATAGAGATGTTTAAATTATGTATTTCCTATTGGGTGGCTTGAAAGTTTGTGGTTTTTGAGGAACTGGTCCATTTATTCTACATTGCTGAATTTTTAAATTAGTACATGTTTGTGATACATAATAACTATTGTCACTGTGGTTATTTAATACATGTATACAACATATCTTAATTCTTTTTTGTGACCCCTTATCTTCTCCCATTCCTCCTCCCTCTATCTCTTGGGCCTCTTCTAATTTACAGAAAATATATCTCCCTGTTTCCTTTTATCTATCTTTTGTGGTACTCTTTATTTATACTTTGCATTTCTCATATAAGAGAAACTATATGGTGTTTAAGCTTGTTTGATGTATTTTCAGTTCACGTGGTTTCTAGATGCATCCATTTTCCTACAAATAACTTAAGTTTATCTTTCTTTATGGCACAGTAGTTCTTTATTGTGTATAAATACCACATTTTTGTATCCATTCATCTGTTGATGGACATATAAACCACTTCTAAGATTTAGCTATTATGACTTGTGCTACTATAAACATAAGTATGCATGTATCTCTGTAGTGTGATGTGTTTAACTCTTTCAAGAAGAAACCTTCTAGGGGAATAGCTGAGATAAAAGGAATTATTATTTTTAACTCTTTTAAGAAATCTCCATACTGATTTTCATAGTGGTTTTACTGGTTCACAATCCCACTAACAATTAAGTAATGTTCCTTTTCCACCATTGCCTCATAAGCATATGTTAGTATTTGATTTCTTGATGACTGCCATTCATTCTGGAGTAAGATGAAATCTTAGTGTTGTTTAAATTTCATTTCTCTAATAGTGACATGGAACATTTTTTCATCTATTTATGAGTATTAGAACTTCTGAGAAGTGTCTATTCATTTTAGTTATCCATTTTTGAGTTGGTCTTTTATTTTGGGGGGGTTAATATATTTAGTTCTTTATATAGTCTAGATATTAGTCCTCTTTTCAAGGCATAGCTGGCAAAAATTTTTCCCATTCTGTAGGCTGTCTCTTCATTATGTTTGTTTTCTTTGCTGTGCTGAAGCTTTTTAATTTGGTACAATTTCATTTGATTCTTGGTGTTACTTCTAGATTAATTGTGGTTCTGTTCAGAAAGTGCAAGCCTACACTCATGACTTCAAGAATTTTACCTATTTTATCTTCCAGCAGGTTAATAATTAGGTCTTCAATCCATTTTGATTTTAGTTTAGTATATAGTGAGAGACGTGGGTCTAGAGTCAATCTTTTGCCTGTGTATAAACACTTTTCCCAGCACCATTTGCTAAAGAGGCTATCTTTCCTCAAGCATATGTTTTTGGCCCCTCTGCTAAAGATCAAGTGGTTGAATGTGTTTGGGGTTGTTTCTACATTCTTTATTCTGTTCTATTAGTTCACATGTCTGGTTTTGTGCTAGTATCATGCTGTTTTTATCACTGTATTTTTGTAATATTACTTCATATCTGGGATTGTGTTACCTCCTGATTTGCTCTTATTACACAAGATTGCTTTTAGTATTCTGGGTCTCTTTTGGTTCATTATAAATTTTAGGAATATTTCCTCTAATTCTGTGAAAAATGCTGTTGGTAGTTTTATTGGAGTTTCATTAAATCTGATTATCATTTTTGGAACTATGGTCATTACAGTCATTTTGACGATATTAGCTCTGCCTATCCAGGAGCAAGAGATATCATTCCCTTTTCTGATGTCCTCTTCAAGCTTCTTTTTCAGAGTACTGTAGTTTTCATTGTAGAGGCTTTTCACTTCCATGGCTAGATGGACTCCTACATACTTAATTTTTTTCTTTTTAAAAATATTATTTTATTGGTACATTTTAGGTATACAATATAATGACATTCATCATTGGAAATTTGCACCTTTACATAATCTCTCTTGGTTCTTATTTTCCCCTTTCCCCTGCTGTCCCGTCAACTCCTCCATCCCTCCCTATTTACAAAGACTTTGTTTCCAGTTTTTCATTTTCTCATATTAATTCCATTCCATTTTTCTTTTTCCCTACCCCTCCCTCTTCCCCTTCCCCTTTGCCCCTTTTCTTCCTATTTCACATTATCTATTATACCTTTTAATCCTTATTTACACTTTCAGTTTCTCACACTAGAGAAACTATTCTGTATTTACCCATGTGTGCTCTATTTATTTCACTTAAGTGTATTGCCTCAGTGTGCATCCATTTAGCTATAAATGTCTCTAATCTCTCATTTTTTATGGCTGAGTAGTACTCCAATTTATATTTAAAAAACACATTTTCTTTATCTAGTCTCCACTTGGTGGGTATTTGGGCTGTTTCCAAGTTTTAGCTATTACAAATTGTGCTGCTATGAACATGGGTGCACATATATCATTGTGGCATGATTCTTTTAATTCTCTGGCAAAGATAGCCAGCAGGGGAATAGCTGGGTCAAATGGGACTTCCACTCCTAGTTCTTTGAAGTATCTCCATACTGATTTCTACAATGGTTGCACCAGTCTACACTCCCACTGGCAGTGGAGCAGGGTTCCTCTTTCCCCACAGCCCCACCAGCATTTGTCATTGGTTGATTTCATGATAGCAGCCATTCTTTCTGGAGTGAGGTGAAATCTCAGTGTTGTTTTCATTTGAATCTCTCAAATGAACAGTGATGTTGAACATTTTTTCATATGTTTATTTGACATCTCTACTTCTTTGTCTGAGAAATGTCTGTTCATTTCAGATGCCAATTTTTGGATTAGGTCTTTAAATTTGGGAGGTCTGATTTTTTTTAAGTTCTTTATAGATTTGATATAGTACACCTTTGTCTGAGGAAGAGCAGGTGAAAATTTTTTCCCACATTAGGGGTTGTATCTTCACACAGCTGGTGGTTTCTCTTGCTGTGCAGAAGCTTTTTAATAAGAAGAGATCCCATTTGTTGATTGTTCGTGCTAGTTCACAGGCAACTGAGGTATTGTTCATAAAATCTTTTCCTGCACAAATGTCTTCAAGAGTTCTACCTAACCTCTGTTCCAGCCAATTCAGTGTTTCTATTTTAATATTTAGATCTTGAATCCATTTTGATTTTAGTTTAGAGCATGGTGAGAGATATAGATCTAGTTTTAATCTTTGGCAAGTTGAAACCCAATTTTTCCAGCATCATTTATTAAAGAAGTTATCTTTCCTCCAGTGAGCATGTTTGGCTCCCTTGTCAAAGATGAGGTGGCTGAGTGTGTCTGGCATTGTTTCTGCATCTTCTAATCTGTTCCACTGGTCCTTAGGTCTTTTTCTTTGCCAGTACCATGCTGCTTTTATCACAATAGCTTTGTAGTATACTCTCAAGTTGGGGATTGTGATATCCCCTGCCATGGATCTGTTGCCTATAATTGCTTTTGCTATTCTGGGTCTCTTCTTGTTTCAAATGAATTTTTGGATTGTTTTCTCAAGGTCCATGATGTATGCTGCTGGGATTTCAATTGTAATTGCATTGAATCTATATATAGCAGTTTTGGAAGTATGGCCATTTTCACTATGTTGATCCTTCCTACCCAGGAGCAGGGGATATCTTTCCATTTTCTGATATCATCTTCAATCTCTCTTTTCAGAGTGCTATAGTTTTCAGTGAAGAGGTCTTTCCTTTCTTTTGTTAGGTTGATTCTTAAGTATTTCAGGTTTTTAGATGCTATTGTGAAAGGAATTGTTTGCCCTATTTCTCTCTCAGTGAATCTGTTGTTCGTATAGAGGAAAGGTATTGTTTTTTGTGTGTTGACCTTGTATCCAGCTACTTTACTGAATTTGGTTATTAAGTCTAGAAGACTTTTGGTGGAGTTCTTGGGGTCTTCTATATACAGTATCATGTCATCTGCAAATGATGACAATTTGACTTCTTCATTTCCTATCTTTATTCCTTTTCTTTCTTTCTCTTGATTAATTGCCATGGATAATGTTTCCAGAACTATATTGAACAAGAGTGGTGATAGTGGACATCCTTGTCTTGTTCCTGATTTGAGTGTGAAGGATTTCAGTTTTTGCTCATTTAGCATGATATTGGCTGTTGGATTTTCATAGATGGCTTTTTTCTGATATGGTTTTTGTCCTTGGCTCTACTGATATAGTGTATTACACTGATTGATTTGTGTATGTTGAGCCATCCCTGCATCCCTGGGATGAATCTCACGTGGTCAGGTTGTATGATCTTCTTGATGATCTTCTGCATTTTCTATTTGCCAGTATCTTATTAAGGATTTTTGCATCTATGTTCATGAGTGATATGAGCCTATAGTTCTCTTTTTAGATTGGGTCTTTCTCTGCTTTGAGGATCAAGGTGATGCTTGCTTCCAGGAATGAATTCAGGAGTATTGCTTCCCTTTCAATTTCATTGAAGAGTTTAAACAGTAGTGGCAGCAGTTCCTCTCTAAATGTCTTGTAGAATTCAGCAGTGAAGCCATCAGGACCTGGGCTTTTCTTAGTTGTTAAATTTTTAATTACATTTTCAATTTCATTGATTGACATTAGGTTGTTTAGAATTTTTAGGTCTTCTTTGTTCAACTTTGGGAATTCATACGTATCTAGGAATCTGTCCTTTTTTTCTGTGTTGTCCATCTTGTTGATGTATAGGTTCTGGAAGTAGGTATTGATGATCCTCTGGATTTCTGCTGGGTCTGTTGTAATTTCACCCTTTTCATTCCTAATTGCTTGGATTTGGGCCTTTTCTTTCGTTTTTCTGATAAGGTTGGCTAAAAGTTTGTCAATTTTGTTATTCTTTTGAACACCCAACTCTTGGCTTCACTGATTCTTTTTATCGTTCTGTTAGTCACCATTGCATTCATTTCTGCTCTGATCTTTATAATTTCGTCCCTTGTATGAGCTTTGGCTTTGTCCTGCTCTTCTTTTTCTAGAAGCTAGAGGTTCAGCATCAGGCTTTTTCATTGGGCTTGCTCTGTTTTCCTAATATGAGTATTCACTGCTATGAATTTCCCTCATAAGACTGCTTTCATTGTGTCCCATAGATTCTGATATGTTGCATTGTCATTGTCATTTAATTGAAAGAACTGTCTGATTTCTTCTTTAATTTCCTCTGTGACCCATTGGTTATTCAGAAGTGTGTTGTTCAATTTCCATGTGTTTATGAAATTCTTGTGATTTCTTTTGCTATTTATCTCCAATTTTATCACACTATGGTCTGATAACATACAGGGGATAATGTCCATTCCTTTGCACTTACTTAAGCATGTTCTATGAGCTAGTATGTAGTCTATTTTGGAGAACGACCCACGTGCACCTGAAAAGAATGTGTATTCTGATTTTGTGGGGTGGAACACTCTGCAAACATCTGTTAAGTTCATTTGTTCAAGAGTTTGATTGAGTTCTAGTATTTCTTTACTTATTTTTTGTCTAGTTGATCTATTTATTTGTGACAGTGGGGTATTGAGTTCCCCCACTACTATTGTATTAGTGTATATATGATTTTTCATGTCTGTTAGTTTTTGTTTTATATAGTTGGGTGCACTAGTGTTTGGTGCATAGATATTTATGATTGTCATCTCTTCCTGTTGGATTGTTCCCTTTACAAGAATGTAGTGTCCTTCTTTGTCTCTCTCAATCAGTGTTGGTTTGATATCCATTTTATCTGCAAAGAGGATAGCTACTCCTGCTTTTTTTCGGGTTTCTATTGCATGGAGTATTGTTTTCCACCCTTTAACTTTCAGTCTATGAGTTTCTTTTTTAATTAAGTGTGTTTCTTGTATGCAGCATATTGTTCTTGACCTATTCTGTCTGTCTATTTCTTTTGATTGGTGAGTTGAGACCATTAACAGTGATGGTTACAACTGATACATATTGACTTATCATTGTCATGAGTTTTTCTTTTTGTTGGATTCCCCTCCTTTACATTTAATTTCTTCTTGCACCCAACAGATTCATTCTGCTGTGCTTCCTGGGGTTGTAGTCCTTGTTGTCTTTTCCTAGAATTTTGTCTAAAATGTTTTGGAGTGCTGGTTTGGTATTCATGAAGTTCCTAAGGTGCTCTTTGTCATGAAAGTATCTTATTTCTCCATCAAGTATGAAATATAGTTTTGCAGGGTACATCAATTTGGGTTGGAGGCTGCTTTCCTTTAGAGCTTGGAATACATCACTCCAAACTCTTCTTGCCTTGTGGGTTTGCATTGAGAAGTCTGCTGTGATTCTGATGGGCTTTCCTTTGTATGTGATTTGTTTCTTTTCTCTAACTGCTTGTAGAGCTTGGTTCTTCTGTTGTGTTTCTGGAATCTTAACAATTATATGCCTATGTTTACATTTTTTTTATCAAGGCTAGCTGGAGTCCTATATGCCTCACTTATCTGTATGTCAAGTTCTTTTCCCCTGCTTGGGAAGTTTTCTGCCATCACTTCTGTGAAGAGTTCTTTTATGTCATCTGCACTCTCTCCTGTTTCTTCTTTGACTCCAATCAGTCTTATGTTATTCTTCTTTGCATTGTCTAGCAGTTGCTGGATTGATTTCTTGTGGTCCCTTGCAATTTTGAAACAATTTTTCTTTTCCTGGTCACTAATTGCAATCTTATCTTCTATATTTGAAATTCTGTCCTCACATTTGCTCATTCTGTTATATAGACTTTCAGTGGAGTTTTTAATCTCCTGGAAATCTGTTTGCATCTGTTTTATGGATTCCATTTGTTTCCTATGTTGGGATTCCATCATGTTTCTCCAGTCCTCTCTAGATTTATTAATCATGTCTTGCACTATTAGCACAATCTCTGCTGTTATCTGAGAAATTATTTTTGATTTCATTTTTTCCAGATCCTCTTTTGTTGCCAGTTCAGGGAGTCCAGTTGGTTGAGTATCAGAGTGTTCCATCTCATTTCCCTTTGGGGTTGCTATAGGTGATCTGGAAGTCTGGTTTTGAGACTTATGTGTCTTCTCATTTCAATCAGGGGGGCAGGGTTTGTGTGCGTGCTGCTGCCGCCCATGTGGCTCACCTCCTCTGTGCTGGGACCAGTGGTATGGCAGCCTGGAAGCCCCTTCCTCTGTGCTAGGAGCAGTGGTATGGTGGCTCAGAAGCCCCTACATCTGTGCTGGGAGTGGTGGAACAGCGGCCCAGAAGCCCCTTCCTCTGTGCTGCGAGTGGTGGAATGGCGGCTCAGAACCCCCTTCCTCTGCACTGGGGGCAGTGGTACCACTTAATTTTTTTCTTGATGGTATTCAGAGTGATACTATTTTCCTAATTTTTTTCTCAGTGTGTTCATTATTGGTATTCAGGAACACTATTGATTTTTGTGTGCTGATTTTGTATCCTGCTACATTGCTGAATATTTGGTCATTAATCCTAGGAGTCTTTTGGTGAAATTTTAAGATCTTCTATGTAAAAAAGCATGTCATCTTCAAATAATAATTATTTGACTTATTAATTTTCTATACATATCTCATTTATTTTTATCTCTTGATTGCTGTAGCTAATTTTTTTTTTAGTTAGGGTCTCACTAGTTGGTACAGGCTGCACTTGAACTCACTATATACTCTAGGCTGGCCTCAAACTCCTGGTGACCCTCCTGCCTCAGCCTTTTGAGTGCTGGGATTACAGGTGCATGCCACCACATCTGGTTCTTGCTAATGTTTTGAGTACAGTACTGAACAGGAGTGGTTATAGTGGACATCTTTGTCTTATTCCTGATTTTCGAGGGAAAGTTTTCTGCTTCTCTCCATATAATATGATGGTGGCAGTAGATTTGTCAAAAGTGGCTTTAGTCAGATTCAAGTAAATCCTATTTTCTTCAGGGTTTTTCTTCATGAGTAGTTGTTGGATTTTGTCAAATGATTTTTCTTAGAGATCAAGGGAACTGTGAAGTTGTCAGAACCTATTGATATATTTATGGTTAATTTTGTTTGGATTGTGTATAAGCAGAATTCTGTTAGGGGTCACCCTGACATGACCATTAATAGTACTATTCAAGTTAAAGCACTGGTCTGTTCTTATTCTCTTTTTTACAAATATAAGCACCTGATATATATATATAGATAGATAGATAGATATAGATATAGATAGATATATAGATATATAGATATATATAGAGAGAGCACATGTTCGGTGGAAAAGAATTGAGGGAAGACAGAGGGATAAGTAAAATAAAGAAGAGGAAAGAGAATAGAATAGGTTTAAAAAGAGAAAAGACCAAGAGAAAGGGGAAAAAAAGCTTGAAAAGAAATATTTAAAAAGTAGAAAAAAACAATTAAAAAATAGGATTGATACAGAAGCTAGAATTGAAGAAAAGTAGGAGAGAGAGAGAGAGAGAGAGAGAGAGAGAGAGAGAGAGAGAGAGAGAGAGAGAGAGAGAGAAAACAGAGAAAACAAACTCAGAAGAAACACTCCAGCAAGATACTATACAACCCCCGTGTGGCTGTTATGCCATGTAGCCAGTGTTTACACAATTCCCTTCCAGTTTTAGGCGTAGTTTGCTTGCAGAAAGCCATGCCAATTTCTATCCTGCTGGCAGGCCTGTTGGGGAGTGGTGAAGAGTGTCAGTTTGTTTGAACCTGCCTCCTTACTACAAGCCATGGTTTGGGTATAGTTCACTGGAGTCTTTTATTGCTGTCCCAAGATCCAACCACCTCAATTAATTTGAGAAGAACAGGACGTGAAGTAATTAGCCTGACATCAAGCTCTCCTTCACCTTCTGTCAATGTCCCAGCACTCTGGTTCCCCTTGCTGCTCCGCAAATCCCATTGTTGTCTCATGTTCTTTCTCCATAGGCTTTCTGCCTAGTATGTTGCCAAAAGTTCTGTATCCCAGCCAACCTCCTCTGTTCCTTTCTGCCCAAATCCCAAAATGTTTCTGACTCAAGAGCTCTACTTTCCACTCATCAAACTTGGACTGGTCCCTAGGTTTGGTTTAGGGACTCTTTCCCCCCTCCTCATGACAGTAGTTGGTGTTTAGGATTTCCTGCTGTATCAGATCGTTCTGGTCTTTGGGGAAATGACAAAGAAGCACCTACTCTGGACTCTGTTCAGTCTCTCTTCTTACCCCATGGGATGTGCTCCATGGGTCTCTAATGGTGGGCTTGGTACTACTCCCAGTTCTGGGTGTAGAGCTTCTCATTGCCTAGAGCATGGGGGCTTCCCTTGATAGCAATGGGCAAGGGATAGAGTTCTGTTGAGACAGTATTTCCTGGTGTTTGGGAGGATGATAGTGGGAGGAGGACCACCCGTTTCCTTTTTTTCTTTTTACTGCCACTGGTGGCTTCCCCAAGGCCCCAATGGCAGTTTACTTCCATGCTGGCTTTCCTTTTCCAAATGGAAAGGAGGGTATGTGAAGATCCTATTCCAGGAGTGGATCTGTTCCCAAAATCTACATTGTTGAATTTATTAATGTAAAGTTGTTCATAGTAATCTCCACATTATTCTTTTAATTGATTCAAGGTCTGTATTGATATTTTGTCTTTTTTTTTTTTTGAGACAAAACCTTACTATGTAGTGCAGGCCGACCTTGAACTCATTGTGTAGCCCAGGCTGGACTTGAACTCCCAGCCATCCTCCTGCCTCATTCAGGCTCCCAAGTGCTGGGATTACAGCTCTGCACCACCATGCTTGGCTGATATTTTGTTTCATTCTTGACCTTGGTGATTTGCATTTTTCTCATTTTGTTATTATTAGTCTTGCTAAAGGTTTGTCACTTTTGTTGATTTTTGTCAAAAAACTAGCCTTTTGTATTATCGTTTTCTCTATTGTCTTCTTATTTCTAACTCACTGATTACTGCTCTGTATTTTTCCTTCCTTCACTTTGCTTTGGGTTTATTTTGCTCTTCTTTTTCTAATTTCTTGAAGTAAGAACTTAGGTAATTGATTATAAACATTTCTTTTATTCTAATGTAAGCCTTAGGTGATAAAAATTTCCCTCTCAGAACTATTTTACCCATATCCCATGTAGTTTGATATATTGTATTTTCATTTTAATTCAGTACACTGTATTTTTAAATTTCTCTCAAGCCTTCTTTGGCTGTGGATTATTTAGATGTTTACCTTTTAATTTCCATGAGTTTAGATTTTACTATTGCCTCCCTGTTACTGATTTCTATTATGGCCAGAGAACATACTCTGTATAATTTCAATTCTTTGAAATTTTTGAGATTTTTTTTATGATCCAGATATGGTCTATGTTGGAATGTTCTGTGTGCACTTAAAAAATGTATTCTGCTTTTGGTAGGTGGACTGCTCAATATATATCTATTAGATCCTGTTGGTGTAGTTCAATTCTTCTATTTGCTTGCTGATTTTCTGTCTAGAAGTTCTGTCAGTTGTCAGGAGGGTGGTTGGTTTTAATTTCCACAATAATAACTGTGAATTTTTTTATTTCTTCTTTTAGGTCTATCAGTGTTTGCTTCATGTGTTTTGAGGCTGTGTTTTGGTCGATACACATATAGGATCACTATATCTTTCTGATATTGATCCTTTTATGATTATGCTGTATCTTTCCCTGTCTCTAGTAATTTCCTTTGGTATGACATATACTTTATAGAATATTAACATAGCCACCTCTGCCTTTTTATGTGTGCATGGCATATCTTTTAGTTTCAACATATTTATGCTGGTAAATTTAAGAATGTTTCTCGTAAATAGCAAACAGCTCATTTAAAAAAATAACTGTACCAGTTTCTGCTTTTTAATTAGAGTATTCAGGCCATTAACATTGAAGGTGATTTTATGTTAAGGCTTAAATGTGACATTTTTTGTTTGCTCTGCTTCCCATTCCTCTGCTTCTCTTTGGTTGCTTCCTGTGTGTTATGTAATCAGTTGTTTCAAGTAATTCTAAGTGTACTGGTTTGTGTAGTTATTTTATTGCAGTCTATTGTTATTATAATATACATAAATAACATCACAGATTACTGCCATCAACTTTTTATCACTTCAAGATATTTTAAAATGCTCAGGGTTCTGTTTTTATTCAGGTGTGGCAAAGCCAACAGATCAGGGGATGATTATCACAGAAAATATAGGCTGTTACTCATAGTCCCCAAAAGGGTGGGGCATGGCTACCATATAGGGCTGCATGAGCAAATACCAGGGTCAGTCTGGAAGCAGGCGTGAGAGCAAGTGTGAACAAAGAGCTTTATTGTGATTTTCATGCAAAGGAATGGACAATGGAGTGAGCAGCTGAGCAGGCCTCAGACTGGATGATTTGAATAAATTTGCAGGCTCTAAGCTACAGAGAGGATCTCCAGTTGTCTGGGATGATTAGAGCTGAGGAACACTGCCTCTTGGAGTATAAATGCCAGACAGAAGAGGTGGTTTCCAGGAGATCTGATTTGGTTAGCTTGCATATGAAAGGCATTGGGAAGAACCCTGGCTGAGCCCTGGGAGGAGCAGATTCTTCTCACTCAGGGAGGTCCCAGATGCCAAAGCACCAAGAATACAGAATATAAGAAAATATAGTTAGGGCTGGGAGTTTAGCTCAGTGGTTCCATCGCCTGCCTCACAAATGCAAGGTCCTGAGTTTGATCCCTGGTACCAATAAAAGGTAAAATGAAAGAGGCCGGGGATTTAGCTCAGTGGTTCTGCTGCCTGCCTCACAAGCGCAAAGACCTGAGTTCAATCCCTGGTACCAAAAAAAAGAAAAAGAAAATATAGTTAATATAAAAGTGAGATATGAAAACGTTGCTTCCATTTAGGCTTCTTTTGCTTCCCCACATTTGAATACCATTATTCTGAGTATCAGATTGTATTATATTTTTGTTTCAATTATCAAATATACTTTAGAAAATTCATGAGGATATTCTATTGCATGTACTCATATTTCTGCTTTTTCTATTATTCTTCCTGGTGCCCTAAGATTCCTTTTTAAAAGAATCATTTATTTTCCATCTAAAGAACTTCATTTATAAATTTTTTAAGGGGAGATCTATCAGCAAAATTCTTTTAGGGTTTGTTTTTTCAGTACTAGGGATTGAATCCAAGGTCTTCACACTGAATTGTATCCCCAGCCCCTTTTTTTGTTTTTTTTTAAGTTTTTATCTTGCAACAGGATTTCATTAAGTCACTACATTCCCCAGGCTGGGCTTGAGCTTGTGATCCTCCTGCTTTAACCTCCTAGAGTGCTGGGATTACAAATGTGTGTCACCACTCCCAGCTTTTGGTCATCCTTTTTTGTTGTTTTGTTTTAGGTTTTTTTTTTTTTGAAACAGGGTCTTGCTATGTAGTTCATGCAGGCTTTGAACCCACTAGGTAGCCCAGCCTGGCCTTGAACTCATGGCTGTCATCCTGCCTCAGCCTCCTGAGTGCTGAGTGTGTGCTACCATGCCCAGCTAGCCATCTTTTATAGGAGAATGTTTACTTCCCTTGTGTTCCTAAAGGATAGTTTCACCAGATACATAATTCATGGTTGAGAGGTTTTTTGGGTTTTTTTTCAGCACTTGAAAAATGTGCGACTTTCTTCTGGTTGTCATGTTTGAGATAAGAACTCTCCTGTGATTTGAAATGGTGTTCCCATAGAGGTAATCTGTCATTTTTGTCTGTCTCCTTTCAGGCTTTTTTTATTCATTACTTTTCAGAAGTTTCATTGTGGTATGTCTCAGTGTGGATTTTTGGGGGTTATCTGTTTAGGTTTGCTCAGTTTCTTGAAAAATTTTAGCCATTATTTCTTTAAATGCTTTTCAATATTACTACTTTTCTTCTCTTTCTGGGTCACCAATGATATCAGTGTTTTATCTTTGTTATTATCCCACAGATACATGAGTCTCTTCTTTTTTTTCAATTTATTTTGTCTGTGTTGTTCAGATTGGGTAAATTCCCATTGAACTATCCTCCTCAGTCATTTTCACTCAATTATTGAACCCATCTGCAGTGTTTAATTTCTATTACTGAGTTTTTGGTTCTGTAATATGTGTTTGGTTCTTTTGATCATTTCTATTTATTGCTGAGAATTTCTATTTTTTATTTGTTGCAACATAATTTTAGTTGTTTGTTGAAACACGTTGCTTTAAAATCCTTGTCAGATATTTCCAACATCTGATTCATCTTAGTGTTGGCTTCTGTTATCTTTTCTCATTACAGTTGTGATTATTCTGGTTCTTAGGATATTTTAAAAATTATATCCTAGACATTTGTCTATTATCTTAAGAGACTTCGGATCCTGTACAATTTTTTTATTTTAGCAGGCAGTTACGCTGTTCAATATAGCACACAGGCTCTAGCCTACTTTTACGGACTCTGATTCCACAGATAATTAAGTTTTAGAGCTTTTGAAGTGCTATTTTTACCAGCTTGATTTATACGGTGCTTCTGAGACTCCTACTACTTTTGACTGGTAATGCTGAGTGGGCAAAATGAATTTCTCAAGGCCATCCCATGAGAATAAAGAATATCCCCCTTGCGGTGGAATCTCCCTTGCTGGTACCACTCATCACTTGGTTTTTCTTGGTGGGGATTGAGAATACTGGGCCTCACGGGGACCCTTATTATAAATAGGTGTTTCAATTGACCTCTTCTGCTGATGTTGCCACTTTTACCTGGGGTTGTCATTGGGATTGCTATATTATCCAGGGTAAGAGTTAATCTACTTGGGTTGATTTCCATTGCTAGTAAGGGATCAGTAGCACTATGCTTACGTGGCCTTCTTCTTTGGGGGTTGAGATCATAGATTACAAATCTAAGTTTTCCCCCAACTCTAGAGTCCCTAACCAATTCACCCTTCTCTTTCCATCTTTTAGAATTCTCTTTTGATTTTCTCTTGCATTATTTCCTGGGTTTATCTTATCAATGAGTCTAAATCATCTTGCTCAGGTTGAAAGTATAGTTTATCTCAGGTTGGTTTATATTGATTGCTATTTCTCTTGACATTGAGCCACATTTTCCTCTTCATATGACTACTACCTTTTAATTTTATCTTTATATAGAGTAGACTGTACATTTACTCCTGTCCTCTATAGATTATTAATTTTTTGTTCTAGTGGATAGATAAATCACTAGCTGATAACAATATACTCATTGGAGCTTGGTTTTATACTTTTTTTAGAAAGGTGTGTTTAATAATTTGCCCTTACACTTTCTTTCATCCTTGGAAATAGTTTTTGCTCAAAGTCAAGGGCCTTCTGAGTTTCAATAGGAAGCATGAAATATTTACCAAGAAATAATTATCTGTTTTATTTGACAGTACTCATATTCTAAATTCTATCTTTACTGATAACTATGGGCATTATGATAATATGACCCCATTTATTGAGTGTGGTCTTAGTTACTTTCTTGTAGCTGGGATAAAATACCAGGCACTCACAAATTGAAGGAGGAAAGGTTTGCTTTAGTTCATAGCTTGTAGAGATTTCAGTTCATAGTCAGCTGGCTCCAGGGCAGGGCGGCACGGGAGAAAGAAACAATCCATGGTGTGGCAGACAGGAAGCAGTAAGACTTCCTTCTTCTTTCCTTTTTCACTCCATCCAGACCACAAGCCAATTGATTGGTGCATCCACACCTATGGTAGGTCTTTCCTTCTAAGTATGTCTATCAACCACCCTAAAAATTGCTAAATCCATCAATGGACTAATCCAGTATCACACACCCATGATCCAGTCATTCCTAAAAACCCCACCAATAAATGCATGCAACTTTGGGAGGACATCTAAATATTAAGCCATAACATTCTGTCCTTGGCCCCCAAAACACTCATGTGCATCCCTTTATGCAAAATGCATTTAGTCCATCTCAAAGAGTTGCCAAAGTCCTAACAGCTTTAGAATTGCTGAAAAGTCCAAGTCCAAATTGTCCTTTGAAATTTAAGGCAAACTCTAAGCTTCAAGCCCCCTACAAAAATGAAAAGAAAGTTAAACACTTCCAAAATACAGTGGCACAAGATTAAATACTCCCATCCCAAAAGGTACAAATAGGGGAATAGAAAGAAATTGGACCAAAGCAAGACCAAAATCCAGCAGAGCAAATATTAAATCTAGTAGTTCCATGATCCAGGGCAATCTATGGCAAGATGTGAACTCCAAAGGACTTTGGTGCTCCTGCCCCTATGGCAGTGCAGGTGATTGTGGCCCTCATGTATTCTCTCTTGGTCTGGCTTTTCTCACTTCTCACAACTTTCCTCAGATAATCCATATGCCTGGCTTTTCCAACCTTCTGAGGTCTCCACTGTCTTCTTGGCTTCACACACTGCCTGGTCTCCTAAGCCTTCTTCTGAAACCTGGGTGAAAGCCTTTCTGACTCATGTCTTAGTTACTTTACTCATCGATGAGACAAAATACCCAACACCCAAAGTTAAAGAAGGAAAGGTTTATTTCAGCTCACAGTTTGTAAAGGTTTCAGTTCATAGTTGGCTGGCTCCAAGGCAGGGTGGCATGGCACAGGGGCACCACAAAGGACAGTTCATGGCAGGCAGGAGGCACCAAAGCAGCAAAGTAGCAAGCAGCAGCCCTCTTTCTGTCCCTTATATCTTATCCAGGTTACCCACCTTTAGGGTGGGTAGCACTTATACCCAGTGTGGGGCAGCCTTAATCCTAGCAACCCACCATGAATCAACCCCAGCATCACATCCTTGATCCCAGTAGCACACACCCTAGATGCAGCCACCTCTAAAAAGTCCCACCTATGACCACATGAGTCTTTGGAGGGATACAAGCCATAACACCCCACAACTCTTGCATTCTGCATGTACCTAAAACCAGCATCATGTGAATGATGCCAAGTTCTGCTACTAGCAGGAGCAGTAACCAGGCTTTTTTCTCTCTTGGTTGTAGGAGTCTAGTGTCTGGATTACTGAGTGCTATGAATCCAATCCAGAGGAACAAATTTCCCAGGCTGTCACTATTCTGCAACAGAGTCCCCTGAGGCTTTCTTCTCAAAGCAAAGCTTTTCACCTTTGCAATTTGGAGGCTGCAAAGTTGGAGTCCTTCTGGTTCTTGTGATGCCCTCAGACCATCATTTCTATTCTCCTAGTCCCAAGTACTGGGCTTTTTAATGCTAATCTTTTCAGCAACCCAGGTCGCCTCTGCTCCATCTTTGAAGGCTGGAACTTTCCCAAAGCTCCCTTTCTGACCAAACTCAAAACTTTTAAAATCATTCTGGTGGGCCATTTGCTCTTGATTCTCAAGGTAGAGCTGACTAAAAGCCTCCAACAGTAGCCATGTCACCTCAACCTTAGAATACCTTGAAAAATTTCTTCTCCCAGATTAATGAGTGTGCTGCCCTTTATCTCCATCTCCCACAATGTCTTTGGACATGAGCAAAATGCAGATAGATTTTCTGCCAAAGCATAACATACATGGTCTGGAGTCCAACTGCCAATGCAGTCCTTATTCCAAAATGAAGTCTAAATCTGGTCTTTACCAGCTGCATTTCTGTCACCATTCTGGTCTTCTGAGCTCTGAACAGAATCTTCCATTACGTTCAGCTTACAGCATTCTAGTGCTGCTTCTTCAGCTAGCATATCTAAACCTTTTCAAACTCTTCTTACAAGCCACTTCTAAAAGTTTCTAAACCACATGGTCAAGTAGTGTTATAGCAATGACCCAGCTCTCAGAACCAAAATTTGTCTTAGTAACTTTTTCATTGCTGGGACAAAATACATGGCATACATAAGTTAAAGGAGGAAAGGTTTATTTTAGCTCACAGTTTGTAGAGGTTTCAGTCCATACTCATCTGGTTTCATGGCAGAGCAGCATGGCAGAGGGGCATGGCAGTGGAAATGCCATGGCATGGCAGGCAGGAAGCAGCAAAACTTCCATCTTCTTTCCCTTCCACTCCATCCAGGCCACAAACCCATTGGTTGGTGTCACCCATACCCAGGGTGGGTCTCCCCTCCTCAGCAAGTCCATCGTCCACACCCTAAACTCTGCTAAATCCATCAGTGAATTAATCCAGTATCACACACCCATGATCCATTTGCTCCCATAAGCCCCACCTGTGAGCACACGAGGCTTTGAGGGAACATCTAGATATAAGCCATAACATGTACATTCCATGTGTCAAGCACTATAGCAGAATGGCTAAAATTATTTTATTTAGTTCTCACAAAAACTTTGCAAGGTAGATACCTTCATAATCTTCCCATTACAGATGACAATACTGTTGCTCAGAGATGTTAAGTGGTTGAGCAAGACTATTGTAAAATCAGGCTGTGTTCTACTGTTTCCCATTCAAGTAAAGTGTATGCATTTGATTTAGAAATGAAAGAGCTAAGATTGCCTTTGAGAATTAAACTGTTGAATTAATGTAAGATGAATATTAACAAAAATATGCAGTGATACCTTAATAAGACAGAATGGCTCCCTTGCCAGGAAAACTTGACTATAATCTGATAGAAGTCATTGGCATATCTAAAGAAATTATGTGTCAAACAGAAAGGCAGCTGGCCAACTATAGATTCACACACAGAAAGAAACACAGAGACAAATATGAACAGCTCTCCTCAGACACTTTCCAAAGACTGTGTTACCCTGGCCTAAGAACTTACTCCTGATAACCAGCATATTTATTGTGGAGAGAGAGATTTCCAATTTTCTTGGCCAGATATTTTTGTATATTTCAGGTCATACAACTCCCTCCCTCCACCTTTATTTCATGGCTACTAAGTGAACTTCTCATTATAATTTTGTCTTCTTTTATTCCTTGCCTGCATGTAAAAGAATGCACAGGTATGGTTTACATGTATGTCTTGCAAACATGAGGGTAATTAGCCTAAGAGAACATGCTGAGGATGTTGTCACAGCTAGGATGATGAGAAAAAGATGGGCATGTCTTGGGTCCTACATGACATTATAGAGCCACTGAATTAAGTGTGAGACCCAACTTAGCAACTTAGCAATACCAGCACCATGTTGAGAACATTCTCTTCCATTTTGCAAATATGTGACTTCTAGCTGCACTCTGTCTCCCAGGAGAAAACCCCACCCCTAACCGATGCATGTAACCACGAGGTAAAATAAACAGAAACTGTGTTTCAGGTGAAACACAATGTGACTAGGGTGGGGGTATTACTGGGATGTTGGGAGATAACAGCAGTGAAGAGGGGATGGGGTGATATTGTTAATGGCATGAGCCTCATTAGCAGGATTTTTACACAGATTGGAAGTAATGGACTACAAGCAAAAGTGGAGAACAAAAAAAGATACCTTCCTCACATTCCTGATATGTGTGATAGGAAAGCAAACATGCCCACAGGAGAAGTGGTCTGTTAAGGGACCATCTAGATTGTAACTATGGCAGGAAGTTGATAGAATATTTGAGGAAGAAGATGTGGTGATTTGCTGATGGCAACATGTTAAGTTCCAGGAGGTTAGTCTGGATAAAAAGTCAAAGGTGAAGATCTGGTCTATTATAGAAGGCAGTAGAAAGTAACAGGGTGAGCTTCCAATGATAAATGATGTACTATTATCTGTTTTGTCCAGATTCATTCCATGTTCTGCTCCTGTAAATGATATTATTTTCAGGTGCTAATTCACTTTGGCTAATGAGAACCACTAGTGGGAGAAGGAATTGGTAAAGAAATCTTTAAAAAAAATTAAAATTTTTCTTTGTACAAGTTTGCACTTCATGTAGTTTACAATCATCTTGGGGAATAGTTACATCTACAGATTACAGCATGTTTCTTTTTTAATTCTCTTCCCCTTCCCTCTCCTGTTCCCCCCCTCCTCTAGTTTCTCTATCCCATTTTTCATTCCTGTTGATATTATTTGCATTGTTGTGGCCTATAATGTTTACATTAATTTGGGTTACTAGGTTCCTGTACTAGGTACATGGCATATCTTTATTCTTCTTATTTCCCCTCTCTTCCTCCTCACCCCTTGCCATTGTTCCCTTGGATCACTTCACTATTACAAGAGATCCATCCCCTTGTAGCATTCTATCTATCCTTTATCATTTTCTTTGTTTGCACTTTGCCTCACTCAAATGAGAGATACAATACAATATATATATATTTTGGTACCAGGGATCGAACTCAGGTCCTTATGCTTGCCCAGCAGGCATTGAAACCACTGAGCTAAATCCCCGGCCCTACAATATGATATTTAAGCTTGTGTGTCTGGTTTATTTCACTTGACATTATATTGGCCAGGTGCATCCATTTTCCTACAGATGTCTCAAATTTGTCATTCTTTATAGCTGAGTAGTATTCCATTATATATAGGTACCATATTTTCTTTATCCAGTCATCTGTTGATTGGTATACGGGCTCCTTCCAGGATTTAGCTATTATGAATTTTGCTGCTATAAATATTGGTATACAGGGCCGGGGATTTAGCCCAGTGGTTCCACCACCTGCCTTGCAAGCACAAGGTCCTGAGTTCAATCCCTGGTACCAAAAATAAAAAATATTGGTATACATGTATCACTGTAGTAGAATGACTTAAACTCTTTGGGGAAGATACCTAGCCAGGGGACAATTGGGTCATATGGAATTTCTAATTTCTTTGAGAAATCTCCATACTGATTTCCATAATGGTTGTACTAGTTTAGATTCCCACCAACAATGAAGGAGAGTTCCTTTTTCACCACAGCCACACCAGCATTTGTTATTGTTTGACTTTCTAATGATTGCTATTCTTTCTGGAGTAAGATTGAATTTTATCTTTGTTTTAATTTTCATTTTTCTAATGGCCAGAGATGTTGAACATTTTTTAAAATATCTGTTGACCATTTGTATTTCTTTCTCTGTGAAGTGTCTATTCATTTCTCTTGCCCATTTCTTGACTGGGTCTTTAGTTTTAAGTGGTTTAATTTTGTTGAATTCTTTGTATATTTTAGGTATTAGTCCTCTGCCTCAGGAGTAGCTGAGAAAAAATTTCCCATTATGTAGGTTTTCTCTTCACTCTATTGATTCTTTTGCTGTACAGAAGTTTTTAAGTCGAATACAACCCCATTTGCTAATTCTTGCCCCTATCTCTCATGTGATTAAAATTCTGCTTAGAAAATCCTTTCCTATACCTATGACTGTTTTACATATTTTATCTTCCAGTAGGTTTACTGTTTCTATTTTGATGTTTAGATCTTTGATCCATTTTGTTGGAAATAAGAGCCCAAATTCAAATTGTCAGTGCAGATAATAAAACACTTAGACATCAAGAAACCTTGACAAGGCAGTTTATTTTACTTCTGCAGAAGGGCACTAGGATGAGCTAGCAGATGCACAGGACAAAGAGGATTGCTCCCTTTATCCCTAATGTAGGAGACGTAGCTGACCTTGAAATTCATAGGCTGACAATCTATCATGATTGATTAATTGGAGTGGCACAGGAGAGGCAGTGCATTGCTGAGTAAGTTAGAAAGGGGGTGTAGATTTGGAATGCAAAGTCCTTGGTTCTTATCATGAGGGAGGGAGTCATTAAAGAGTGGGAGCAGGTGGTTTGGAATGGAAAATTCTTGGTTCTTTATCCTGGAAATTGGCTGTGTTCTAGGAAAAGGTATGTAGTCACCATTACTTCAAACTCAGTATATTGAGAGAAGGTGAGCCAGTCCCAGCATCCAGAAGGAAGCTCCAGGCCACCATTTCAAGCTCCTAGGGCAGAGAAGGTGAGCTGCATGGGCACCAGAAGCACCGCCCCCACCCATGGAAATGAGAAGACACATAAACAAGCCTCAAAAACAGACTTCTGGATCACCTACAGGAACCCCAAAGGGAAATGAGATGGAACAATCTGATACTCAACCACCTGGACTCTCTGAACTGGCAACAAAAGAGGATCTGGGGAAAATGAAATCAGAAATAATTACTCAGATAACAGCAAAGATTGTGCTCATGGTTCAAGACATGATTAATAAATCTAGAGAGACACAGATAAAAAATAGAGGATCTGAGGAACATGATGGAATCCCAACATAGGAAACAAATGGAATCCATAAAACAGATGCAAACAGATTTCCAGGAGATTAATAACTCCATCAAAAGTCTGCACAGCAGAATGAACCAATGTGAGGACAGAATTTCAGATATAGAAGAAAAGATTGTAATTAGTGACCAGGAAAAGAAAAATTGCTTTAAAATTGTAAAGGAACATGAGAAATCAATCCAGCAGCTGCTAGGTGATGCAAAGAAGAATAACATAAGACTGATTGGAATCAATGAGGAAACAGGAGAGGGTGCAGATGACATAAAAAAACTGTTCACAGAAGTGATGGCAGAAAACTGCTCAAGAAGGAGAAAAGAACTTGACATACAGATAAGTGAGGCATATAGGACTCCAGCTAGCCTTGATCAAAAAAAATCTACACATAGACATATAATAGTTAGGATTCCAGAAACCCAATAGAAGAACAAAATTCTACAAGCAGTGAGAGAAAAGAAACAAATCACATACAAAGGAAAGCTCATCAGAATCACAGCAGACTTCTCAATGCAAACCCTCAAGGCAAAAAGAGCTTGGAGTGATGTATTACAAGCCCTAAAGGAAAAGAGCCTCCAACCCAGATTGATGTAACCTGCAAAACTATCTTTCAAAATGGATGGAGAAATAAGATACTTTCATGATAAAGAGCACCTCAGGAACTTCATGAATACCAAACTGGCATTCGAAAAAATTTTAGACAATACCCTAGGAAAAGACAATGAGGATCACAACCCCAGGAAACCCAGCAGAATGAATCCATTGGGCATGACGAATTAAACACAAAGGGGCAGGATCCAACAAAAAGAAAAAGTCATGACAAGGCTTTTAAAACTTTTAACTTCATCTCCCTAATGAGTGTATAATTCAGTCTTGTTATTGTACTGATTAGTATTTTTCTGATTCTAGAGTTCCACACCTTTCCTTGTGCTGTACTGGCTATTTATCATCTTCTTATGTCTACATTTTAATTGGGTTGTCTATTAATGAGCTCTAAGAATTCTTTATATATTCTGGTCATAGGTTATATGCATTGTAAATATGGTCTGTTTAAGGACTACTTTTCATTTTAATGATGTCATTTAAAGTTCTAAATTTTGATGGAATCTCATTTATCAATTTTTTTCTTTTATACATCATGTCTTTTGTATACTAGGTATTTCTTGCCTACCCTGAATTCATAAACATTTTTCCTTATAATTTCTTCTTAAAGTTTTATACTCTTAGGCTTTCATATTTAGGTTCATAGATCCCTTCAAGTTATTTTCATGTATGGAAATAAAGGGTTGAGGTTAATTTTTTATATATGGATACCAGGTGTTCTAGTGCCATTTGCTGAAGACACTGTCTCTTCCTTGGCTCTTGAATCGAGTGTATATTCTATAAAATGCTAATGTTAAATAATCTTTCAAAACTCAGTGGACCATATTTGTGGTTCTACTTCTAGATTCTGTTTTATTCAAATGATCTATATGTCTTTCCTTACACCAACACTGCCTTGATTACTGTAGCTTTAGAAGAAATCTTAAAATTAGGTACTAAACGTCTTCCAACACTGTTGTTTTTTTTTATCTTTTCTAGGTCCTTTGTACTCCTACATAACTATTAAATTTCAATATCCAATTCTTCATTTATAGCAAGTATACACAGACCTGAAATTTTATATATACCTTGTGTTTGCTAATCCTGCTAAATTCAAATACAAGTTCTAGGGGCTCCTAGAGATTTCTTAGTATTTTCTCTGTAGATGATCATTTCATCTACATGTAAAGATTTTGCTTCTACCTTGTCAATCCTATCCTTATTGTGCCATTTCATTGCCAGACTATTTTGGTGGGGCCTAGGTTTCAAAGTTTAATGGACAGATAAAGAGTAAGCATATCTGCCCTTGTTCCCCACCTTGGGGAGAAAACATTGTATCTTCTCCATTCATATAAGGTGTTCTCACTGAAAGTATGGAATACATGTCTTTAATCTGTTGAGAAGTTTCTGTTCTACTTCTAGTCTCCTGATAGCTTTTACCATGAACAGCTGTAGAATTTAGTCTAATACTTTCTCTCCAACTAGTGACAGGATCATATGACTTTTTCCTTTCCTCTGTTAAAACGATGACTCTTGGGGGTGGATCTTCCAATGCTGAACCAACACTGCCACCCCTATAACAAAACCACTTTCTACATCCTGCCAGATCTGACTTCTAAGAGTTTGTTTTGTTAAACAAATTTCTATCTATGTTCATACTTTTTTCTTCTATTATCTTTATCCAGTTTTAGGATTAGCACAATGTTGAGTTCCTGAAATGAGGGGAGAAGTGTTTCTTCTTTTTTCTGCTTTAATTGTTAGATATAATTTATCAGTTAAAATGTTTATGAGCCTGCTGTTGTCATATAGGTAGGTTTTCAAGCTAGGAATATACTGTCTTTAATAGGTGCTATTCAAATTTTATATTTCTTCCAGAGTCAGTTTCATTAATTTGTCTTCCAAGGTACTTCTTAGAAGTTGTCAAATTTATTTCAAAACAGATTTTTGAAATATGCTTTCTATATCCTTTTAAATTCTGTAAAATCTGTGGTAATGTCTCCTAGATCTTGATATTGTACTTTAAAAAATGTATAATTGATATTGTGTAACAAAAAGAAATGGTCTAAAGGAGCAGGGGAAGTGGGAGGGGTAGGGGAAAGGAAAAAAGGGAAAAGAAAAAATATGAGAAAAGGAAAAAAATGGAAACAAAGTCTTTGCAAATAGGGAAGGGTGGAGGTGATGAAGGGAGGGCAAGTGAAGGGGGAAAAAAAAGAACCAAGATACTCATGTAATGGTACAAGATCCCAGTGATGAATGTAACTGTATTTTATACCTAAAATTTACCAGTAAACTTAATGGGGAAAAAAAACTCAGTATATTTACAGAGGGGAGGATGTGGATAGTGAGTAGACGGCCAGGTCATTGAAACCCAAAATGGAGTTGCTTTGGCCTTGTGCTTTGACAGAAAAGACAAAGCCTATTTTTCACAATTTTGATTTTAATTTAGTATATGATGAGAGATAAGGGCCCAGTTTCAATCTTTTGCAGGCAATCAGATTTCCTAACACCGCTTGTTGAGTGGGCTATCTTTCTTCCAGTATATGCTTTTGGCCCCTTTCTCCAAAATCAAATAGTTGAATATGCCTCAGGAGGTTTCTATATCCTCAAATCTGGTTCCACTGATTTATATATCTGTTTTTGTTTCATGTCTTAGTTATTTTTTTGTTGCTGAAACAAAATACCCAGCACCCAAAGTTAAAGGAGGAAAAATTTATTTGGCTTAAATTTTGTAGAGGTTTCAGTCCATAGTTGGTTAGCTGCAAGGCAGGGTGGCAAGGCAGAGGGGCATCACAGAGGAGAAACAGCTCATGACAGGAAGAAGAGAACAAGCAGCAAAGGAGCAACAAGGAAGAGATTCTTTTTGTCTCTTTATATTGCATTCAGGTTACCCAACCTTGTGGTGGGTATCATTCACATCCAGGGATGGAATTCCCATTATCCACACTTAGAACTATGCCAAACCAATCAGTAGACTAATTTAGTAATCACACTCCTTTAGTCCCAGTGTGGCACACTCTAGATCCAGCCACTTACTTTTTTTTTTTTTTAGCTCTTAAAATGTTCTCTTATATGGTTCATAGTATTTCCGCACATGAATATACACATTTATAACAAGATGTACTGTATTCATATTTTGTAATCTGATTTTTGTCATTTATTAATGCATTTAAAAATATTGTCCTACAGTTATTTCTTTGTACAATATATTTTATTTCCAAGATACATTTTAATAAACACATTGATGAGATATTTGATAATTATTTCCAAATTTGCCTTCAGATAAATTGGTAAAAAGTTGCACCATTAGCTTCTTACCAACTCTACAGATTCACCTTTTCTTTGCATTCTCACTAAAACTGAGATAAAAATCTACATACAATACAAATCTTTTCTCAATTTGATGTTTTTAGCTTACTACTCATGTTGAATATTTTTATTATGTATATCTATTTGTATATTATTTATGTGTGTATAAGTAAATTGTCTATTTTTCCACTGGTATGTTCATTTATTTATTTTTTCTAAGGAATCAACATATTAAGGATTTAATTGTCAGACACTCTTGTCTTAAGCAATTAATAGTAAAAAATTAGTCTTTTGTTTTTGAACTTAAGTTTAGTAACTGTTTTCTGTTCAGTTGCTGTATTGTGATGGTTACATACTGTTTTCATTAGATTACATAAATCCTCACTTATATTTCCTTTTACTCTGCACATGATTTAATTTTTTACATTTAGCCATGAATCTGCATCTGAAATAATTTAGCTTTAAAAAAAGAGAACCATCATTTTACCTAAAAATTATCTAGTTATATAAAAGGACTGATTTCACTGATTTTGCAACAAAATTATACAACAAAATTCTCTGTGCAATTTGAACTATTGATAGATTTTCCACTCTCATGGTATTTGTTTAATCTAATATTTTCTCATTTCTCATTTCCAATTATGTTTCTGTAATTACTTTAATTTCTGAGGGTGCACATCTTCTTTCTTCATTTACGTGATTTGATATGAGTTCATTAAGGGACCCTACCTCAGGACACTCCCACTGATTTCCTGCTAGGCTCTCACCTCTGTTGACAAGCATTTTACCTCTGCGTATTCTTTCTTTTTTTTTTAGATTCTTTTATTGGTACATTTTAGGTATACAATACATTTACATTTATCATTAGGCACTTGTACCTTTACATGATGTATGAGAAAAGGAAAAAATGGATACCTCTGCATATTTTAAATCCCACAATATATTATTACCAGGTTTGCTTTAGACAAATGCTTTTTTGAAAAGGGATTTTTTTTTTGTATTAAATTCTTTTCTTGATATATTGTAGGTATACAACACAATTACATTTCTCATTGGGAATTGTACCTTTACATAATGCATCTTGGTTCTTATTTTTTCCCCATTCCTAGCCATCCCTTCACACCCTCCACCCTTCCCTATTTACAAAGGCTTTATTTCCATTTTTTCCATTTCTCAGCATTTTTCCTTTTCCTTCTTTCCTTTCCCCTGCCCCTCCCCCTCCCCCTACCCCTTTGGACCTTTTCTTCCTATTTTACATTATCGATTATTCATTCTAATCATTGGTACATTTTAGGTATACAATATAATGACATTCATCATTGGAAATTTGCACCTTTACATAATCTCTCTTGGTTCTTCTTTTTTCCCCATTCCCCAGCCCTCCCTCCAACCCTTCCATTCCTCCCTGTTTACAAAGACTGTTTCCATTTTTTTCATTTTCTCATATTAATTCTATTTCTTTTCCTTTCCCCTACCCCTCCCACTTCCCCTTCCCCTTTGCCCTTTTTCTTCCTATTTCACATTACCTGTTATACATTTAGTCCTTATTTACACTTTCAGTTTCTCACACCAGAGAAACTATTCAGTATTTATACATGTGTGTCCTATTTATTTCACTTAAGAGTATCACCTCAATGTGCATCCACTTAGCTATAAATGTCTCTAATTTCTCATTTTTTATGGCTGAGTAGTACTCCATTTTATTTAAAAAATCACATTTTTTTTATCCAGTCTCCAGTTGATGGGCATTTGGGCTGTTTCCAAGTTTTAGCTATTACAAACTGTGCTGCTATGAACATGGGTGCACATATATCACTGTGGTATGATTCTTTTAATTCTTTGAGGAAGATCCCCAGCAGTGGACTACCAGGGTCAAATGGGACTTCCAGTCCTAGTTCTTTGAGGTATCTCCATACTGATTTCCACAGTGCTTGCACCAGTCTACACTCCCACCAGCAGTGGAGCAGGGTTCCTCTTTCCCCACAGCCCCGCCAGCATTTGTCATTGGTTGATTTCATGATAGCAGCCATTCTTTCTGGAGTGAGGTGGAATCTCACCATTGTTTTCATTTGCATCTCTCAAATGACCAGTGATGTTGAACATTTTGTCATGTATTTATTTGCTATTTCTACTTCTTTGTCTGAGAAATGTCTGCTCATTTCAGATGCCCATTTTTGGATTGGGTCTTTAAATTTGGGAGGTCTGATCTTTTTAAGTTCTTTATAGATTCGAGATAGTAGACCTTTGTCTGAGGAAGAGCAGGTGAAGATTTTTTCCCACATTGTGGGTTGTCTCTTCACACTGCTGGTGGTTTCTCTTGCTGTGCAGAAGCCTTTTAATAAGAAGAGATCCCATTTGTTGATTGTTTGTGCTAGTTCATGGGCAACTGAAGTTTTGTTCATAAAATCTTTTCCTACACCAATGTCTTCAAGGGTTCTACCTAACCTCTGCTCCAACTGGTTCAGAGTTTCTATTTTAATATTTAGATCTTTACTCCATTTTGATTTTAGTTTAGTGCATGGTGAGAGATACAGGTCTAGTTTTAAATTTTGGCAAGTTGAAGCCCAATTTTTCCAGCACCATTTATTAAAGAGGCTATCTTTCCTCCAGTGAGGGTGTTTGGCTCCTTTATCAAAGATGAGATGGCTGAGTGTGTCTGGCATTGTTTCTGCATCTTCTAATCTGTTCCACTGGTCCTCAAGTCTGTTTCTTTGCCAGTACCATGCTGTTTTTATCACAGTAGCTTTGTAGTAAAGTTGCAGGTTGGGGATTGTGATACCCCCTGCCATGTCTCTGTTACCTACAATTGCTTTTGCTATTCTGGGTCTCTTCTTGTTCCAAATGAATTTTTGGATTGTTTTCTCGAGGTCTATGAAATATGCTGCTGGGATCTCAATTGGAATTGCATTAAGTCTATATAGCAGTTTTGGAAGTATGGCCATTTTCACAATATTAATCCTTCCTACCCAGGAGCAGGGGATGTCTGTCCATTTTCTGATATCATCTTCAATCTCTCTTTGCACAGTGCCATAGTTTTCAGAGAAGAGGTCTTTCATTTCTTTCGTTAGGATGATTCCTAGGTATTTCATTTTTTTGGATGCTATTGTGAAGGGAATTATTTGCCCTATTTCTCTCTCAGTGAGTCTGTCATTGGTGTAGAGGAAAGCTATTGACTTTTGTGTGTTGACCTTGTAACCAGCTACTTGACTGAATGTGGTTATTAAGTCTAGAAGACTTTTGGTGGAGTTCTTGGGGTCTTCTATATACAGTATCATGTCATCTGCAAATAATGACAATTTGACTTCTTCATTACCTATCTTTATTCCTTTTATTTCTTTCTCTTGTCTGATTGCTGTGGCTAATGTTTCCAGAACTCTATTGAACAAGAGTGGTGATAGTGGACATCCTTGTCTTGTTCCTGATTTGAGTGTGAAGGATTTCAGTTTTTGACCATTTAGTATGATATTGGCTGTTGGTTTTTCATAGATGGCTTCTGTCAGTTTGAGGTAGAGACCATCTATTCCAATTTTTGTAGGGTTTTTATCATAAATGCATGTAGGATTTTGTCAAATGCTTTTTCTGCATCTATGGAGATAATCATATGGTTTTTGACCTTGGCTCTATTGATATAGCATATTACATTGATTGATTTTTGTACATTGAACCATCCCTGCATCCCTGAGATGAATCCCACTTGATCAGGGTGTATGTTCTTCTTGATGATCTTCTGCATTCTGTTTGCCAGTATCTTATTGAGGATTTTTGCATCTATGTTCATTAGTGAGATTGGCCTATAGTTCTCTTTTTCAGTTGGGTCATTCTCTGCTTTGGGGATCAAGGTGATGCTTGCTTCCAGGAATGAATTTGGGAGTATTGCTCCCCTTTCAATTTCATTAAAGAGTTTAAACAGTAGTGGCAGCAGTTCCTCTCTAAATGTCTTGTAGAATTCAGCAGTGAAACCATCAGGGCCTGGGCTTTTCTTAGTTGATAAGTTTTTAATTACATTTTCAATTTCATTGGTTGATATTGGGTTGTTCAGAATTTTTAGGTCTTCTTCATTCAACTTTGGTAATTCATATGTATCTAGGCATCTGTCCATTTCTTCTGTGTTGTCCATCTTATTGGCATATAGGTTCTGGAAGTAGGTATTGATGATCCTCTGGATTTCTGCTGGGTCTGTTGTAATTTCACCCTTTTCATTCCTAATTGCATGGATTTGGGCCTTTTCTTTCCTTTTTCTGACAAGGTTGGGTAAAGGTTTGTCAATTTTGTTGATTCTTTTGAAGAACCAACCCTTGGCTTCATTGATTTTTTGTATTGTTCTCTTAGTCTCCATTGCATTGATTTCTCCTCTGATCTTTATAATTTTCTCCCTTGTATGACCTTTGGCTTTGTCCTGCTCTTCTTTTTCTAGAAGCTTGAAGTTCAGCATCAGGTTGTTTACTTGGGCTCGTTCAGTTTTCCTAATATGCGTATTCACTGCTATGAATTTCCCTCGTAAGACTGCTTTCAATGTGTTCCATACATTCCAATATGTTGTATTGTCATTGCCATTTAATTGAAGGAACTGTCTGATTTCTTCTTTAATTTCCTCTGTGACCCATTGGTTATTCAGAAGTGTGTTGTTCAATTTCTACATGTTTATGAAAGTTTTTGAGTTTCTTTTGCTATGGATCTCCAATTTCATGGCACTATGGTCTGATAATATGCAGAGGATAACTTCAATTCCTTTGCACTTACTTAAACAAGTTCTATGTGTGAGTATGTGGTCTATTTTGGAGAATGACCCATGTGCAGCTGAGAAGAATGTGTATTCTGATTTTGTGGGGTGGAAGACTCTGTAAACATCTGTTAAGTTCATTTGTTCAAGAGTTCAATTGAGTTCTTGTATTTCATTACTCATTTTTTGTCTAGTTGATCTATCTATTTGTGACAGTGGGGGTGTTGAGGTCCCCCACTACAATTGTATTAGTGCATATATGACTTTTCATGTCCATTAGTATTTGTTTTATATAGTTGGGTGCACTAGTGTTTGGTGCATAGATATTTATGATTGTCATCTCTTCCTCTTGGATTCTTCCCTTTACAAGGATGTAGTGTCCTTCTTCATCTCTCTTAATCAGTGTTAGTTTGAAATCTACTTCATCTGCTAAGAGGATAGCTACTCCTGCTTTTTTTCGGGTTCCTGTTGCATGGAGTATTGTTTTCCACCCTTTAACTTTTAGTCTATGAGTTTCCTTTTGAATGAAGTGTGTTTCTTGTATGCAGCATATTGTTGGATTTTGTTTCTTGACCCATTCTACCAGTCTATTTCTTTTGACTGGTGAATTTAGACCATTAATGTTTATGGCCATAACTGAAATGTATTGACTTTTCATTGCCATGACCTTTTCTTTTTGTTGGGTTCTCCCCCTTTACATTTAATTTCTTCTCATGCCAGATGGGTTCAGTCTGCTTTGCTTCCTGGGGTTGTTATCCTCAATGTCTGTTCCTAGGATATTGTGTAAAATTTTTTGGAGTGCTGGTTTGGTATTCATGAAGTTCCTAAGTTGCTCTTTGTCATGAAAGTATTTTATTTCTCCATCCATTTTGAAAGATAGTTTTGCAGGGTACATCAATCTGGGTTGGAGGCTGTTTTCTTTTAGGGCTTGGAATATGTCACTCCAAGCTCTTCTTGCCTTGATGGTTTGTGTTGAGAAGTCTGTGGTGATTCTGATGGGCTTTCGTTTGTATGTGATTTGTTTCTTTTCTCTGACTGCTTGTAGAACTTTGTTCTTCTGCTGTGTTTCTGGAATCTTAACAATTATATGCCTATGTGTAGATTTTTTTTGATCAAGGCTATTTGGAGTCCTATATGCCTCACTTATCTGTATGTCAAGTTCTTTTCCCCTCCTTGGGAAGTTTTCTGCCATTATTTCTGTGAAGAGTTTTTTTATGTCATCTGTACTCTCTCCTGTTTCTTCATTGACTCCAATCAGTGTTATGTTATTGTTCTCTGCATCATCTAGCAGGTGCTGGATTGATTTCTCATGTTCCCTTATAATTTTGAAGCAATTTTTCTTTTCCTGGTCACTAATTGCAATCTTATCTTCTATATCTGAAATTCTGTCCTCACATTGGCTCATTCTGCTGTGTAGACTTTCAATGGAGTTTTTCCTGTCCTGGAAATCTATTTGCATCTGTTTTATGGATTCCATTTGTTTCCTATGTTGGGATTCCATCATGTTCCTAAGCTCCTCTCTAGATTTATTAATCATGTTTTGCACTAGGGCACAATTTCTCCTGTTATCTGAGAAATTATTTCTGATTTCATTTTTTCCAGATCCCCTTTTGTTGCCAGTTCAGTGGGTCCAGGTTTTTGAGTATCAGAGTGTTCCATCTCATTTCCCTTTGGGGTTGCTGTAGCTGATCTGGAAGTCTGGTTTTGAGACTTAGTTATGTGTTTTCTCATTTCAATTGGGGCGGGGGGCTGTTAGCACCTGCACAGATTACCTCCTCTTAGCTGGGTGAGGTGGGACAGGGGCCGGGAGCAGCGGTAGGGATGGTTACCCAAAAGCCCTTCCCTGTCGGCTGGGAGCAGCGGGCAGGATGGTGGCCACGAAGCTCCTTCCTCTGGACTAGGAGCAGTGGGATGGTGGCTCAGAAACCCCTCCCTGTGGGCCAGGAGCGGTGGCAGGGATGGTGGCCCGGAAGCCCCTTCCTCTGGGCCAGGAGCAGCGGGACAGAAGGTGGCCCAAAAGCCCTTTCCTCTGGGCTGGGAGCAGTGGGAGGGATAGTGACTGGGAAGTCCCTTCCTCTGGACCAGGAGCAGTGGGACGATGGCTCAGAAGCCCCTACCTCTGGGCCGGGAACAGTGAGACTCAGTACCTTGGTCTGGTGGCCTGGTGTCCTCTGCGTCTTTGTAGTTTGGAACCAGGTGGCTGCCTGTCTGCAGCAGGGTGATTCGGTGTCTTCTGAGTGACTCAGGACCTCGGTAGGGCATGCACAGACCTTCTTGTGTGCAGTGGGCTGATTCAGAGTGTTCTGTGCAACTCAGGACCTCGGTAGGGCATGCACAGACCTGCCTGTCTGCAGCGGGCTGATTTGGCGTGTTCTGTGCGACTCAGGACCTTGGTAGGGCATGGGCAGACCTGCTTGTCTGCAGTGGGGTGATTCAGCGTCTTCCTCGTGACCGATCCAGCCACTTCTAAAGAGCTCCTCCTATGACCACATGAGGGGAACATCTAGACACAAGCCATAACATTCCAGTACCATGGAATTTTTATCACTATTGCATTGTAGTATAGATTGAAGTCAGGTGTTGCTATACCTCATGCTTTGCTGTTATTGCCCAAAATTTCTTTTGCTATTCTGGATCTCTTCTGGCCCCATATGAATTTTTGGCTTGTTTTTTTATTATATGCTCTTGGTATTTTTATTGGGGCCACATTGAATCTACAACGGTTTTGGAAGTATGGCCATTTTGACAATATTAATTCTGCCCATCCAGGAGCAGGGGACATCATTCCATTTTCTGGTGTCTGCTTCAATCTCCTTCTTCAGAATACTGTAGTTTTCTTTGTAGAGGTCTTTCACTTCCTTTGTTAGGTTAATTCCTTGGTGGTTCATTTTTCTGGAAGCTACTGGGAATGGTATCATTTTCATATTTTCCTTCTCATTCCATTCATTGTCAGTGTACACAAATGCTAATGATTTTTGTGTGTTGATCTTGTACCCTAACACTTTGCTGAAGTTGGTTATTAATTCTAAGAGTTTTTTGGTGGAGTCCTTTAGGTCATCTATGTAAAGTATCATGCCATATGCAAATGATGATAATTTGAGTTCTTTCTTTCCTATACTTATCCTTTTTATTTCTTTCTCTTGCCCAATTGCCCTGGCTAATGTTTCAAATACTATGTTGAATAGAAGAGGTGATAGTGGGTGCCCTTGTCTTATTCCTGATTTTAGGGGAAATGCTTTTACTTCTTCCCCATTTAGTATGATGCTGGCTGTTGTTCTATCATAAATAGCCTTTATCATATTCAGGTATGGTATTTCTAAACCTGTTTTCTCCAGGTTATTTTATCATGAAGGGATGTTGGATTTTGTTGAAAGGCTTCTCTTTTTTTCCCTTAAATTCTTTTATTGGTACATTTTAGGTATACAATTCATTTACATTTATCATTGGGTGTTTGTACCCGTACATGATGTATCTTGGTTCTTATTTTTTCCCCATTACCTGTGTGCCCTTCACCCCCTCCATCCTTCCCTATTTACATAGACTTCATTTCCATTTTTTTTCTCATAATTTTTCCTTTCCCCTCTTTCCTTTCCTCTTCCCCTCCCACCACCCCTACCCCTTTGGACCCTTTTTTCCTATTTCAAATGATCAATTATTCATTGTAATCATTCTAACCCTTGTTTATGCTACCAGTTTCTCACACTAGTGAAACTATTCAGTATTTACACATGTGTGTGCTATTTATTTCACTTAAGAGTATGGCCTCAATATGCATCCATTTAGCTGTAAATGTCTCTGGTTTCTCGTTCTTTATGAGCGGAGTAGTACTCTATTTTATAAAAAAAACCCCACATTTTCTTTATCCAGTTTCCAGTTGAAGGGCACTTGGGCTGTTTCCAAGCTTTAGCTATTACAAACGGTCCCACTATAAACATGGGTGCACATATATCACTGTGGTATGATTCTTTTAATTCTTTTGGGAAGATACCCAGCAGGGGAATCACTGGGTCAAATGGGACCTCTAGCCCTAGTTCTTTGAGGTATCTCCATACTGATTTCCACAGTGGTTGCACCAGCCTGCACTCCCACCAACAATGAAGAAGGGTTCCTTTCTCCCCACACCCCCACCAGCATTTGTTATTGGTTGATTTCTTGATAGCAGCCATTCTTTCTGGGGTGAGGTGGAATCTCAGTGTTGTTTTCATCTAGATCTCTTGAATGACCAGTGATGTTGAAATTTTTTTCACATATTTATTTACTGCTCTTACTTCTTTGTCTGAGAAATGTCTTCATTTCAGATGCCCATTTTTGCATTGGGTCTTTGAATTTGGGGGGTCTGATTTTTTTCACTTCCTTATATATTCTAGACAGTAGTCCTTTGTCTGAGGTAAAGCTGCTAAAATTTTTTTCCCACGTTGTAGGTTGTCTCTTAGCTCTGTTGGTGGTTTCTCTTGCAGTGCAGAAGCTTTTTAATAAGTTGAGATCCCAGTTGTTGATTCTTTGTGCTAGTTCCCGTGCTACTGAGGCTTTGTTCATAAAGTCTTTTCCTATGCCAGTGTCTTGTTGAAAGGCTTTTTTACACCTATTGATATGATCATATGGTTTTTGACCTTTCTCGTATTTATGTGATATATTTCATTTATTGTCTTACATATGTTGAACCATCCTTGCATCTCTGGGATGAAACCTTACTTGGTCATGGTGTATCTTTTTGATAATGTGTTACATTCTATTTGCTAATATCTTGTTGAGGATTTTTGCATTTATGTTCATTAAATAGATTAGTCTATAGTTCTCTTTTTTAGTTGTGTCTTTATTTAGTTTTGAGATCAAGTTGATACTAGTTTCCATAAATGAATTTGGTTGCACTCCATCCCTTTCAATTTCTTTGAAGAGCTTGAGAAGTATTGATGATAGAACATCTTTAAAGGTTTTGTAGAATTCAGGAGTGAAGCTGTTTTTAGTTGGTAGAGTCTTTATTACTGTGTCAATTTTATTGCTTGTTATTTAGTTGTTAAGCATATATATGTCTTCTTGGGTTAGTTTTGGTAGTTTGTATGTGTCTAAGAACCTGTTCATTTCATCGAAAGTGGCTAATATGTTGGAATATAATTTTTAAAAGTAGTTACTATCTTCTGGATTTTGACAGTGTCTGTTGTGATTTCACCTTTTACATTTCTGATTTCATTGATATGAGTCTTTTCTCTCTTTCTCTTGGTGAGTCTGGCTAAGGGCTTATCTATTTTATTTATTCTTTTATTTTTTTTTCTTTTTGGCACCGGGGATCAAACTCGGGACCTTGTGTTTGTGAGGCAGGCGGCGGAACCACTGAGCTAAATCCCCAGCCCTTTATATATTCTTTGAAGAACAAGCTCTGTGATTTTAAACTTTTACAGTTTTTTTAGTCTCAATTTTATTGATTTTTGCTCTCATCTTTATAATTTCCCTCCTTAATTTCAGTTTAAGACTCATTTGTTGTTGTTTCTCAAGTATCTTAAGATTCCTCATATGGTTATTTATTTGGGCTCACTCTGTTTTTCTCATGTGAGCATTGATTGCAATGAGTTTTCCTTTTAGAACTGCTTTCATAATGTCCCAGAGGTTTAATTGTCATTAACTACCAGAAAATTTTTAAGTTTCTTCATTAATTTCTTCTGTGACTCATTGGTTGTTTAGGAGTATGTTGTTAATTTTCCAGGAGCTTTTCCCCTTTCCCAAAATTTCTTCTGTCATTGATTTTTATTTTCATTGCACTGTGATCTGATAGCATGCATGGAGTAATTTCAATTCTTTTATATTTACTTAAACTGGTTTTGTGGATTAGTATGTGATATATTTTGGAAAAATTACCATGTGCTGCTACAAAGAAAGTATACTCTGTTGTAGGGGTTTGAAAACTCTGTATATATCTATTAAGTCTATGTGTCCAAAGATTTGGTTCATCTCTGATATTTCTTTACTAGTTTTTTGTTTAGGTGATCTATCTCTTTGTGAAAGCAGGGTGTTGAAATCCCCTACTATGATTATGTTACTGTTTATTTGATCTTTTAATTTCAATAGTTTTTGTTGTATGAAGATTGATGCTCCAGTATTCAGTGCATATGTTTATCAATGTTATCTCTTCTTGTTGGATTGTTCCTTTAACTAGTATGTAGTGACCTTCTTTGTCTCTTTTAATTAGTTTTAGCTTGAAGTTTACCTCATCAGATATCAGAATTGCTACCCTTGCTTGTTTTGGGGGTCCTGGTGCATGAAATGTTGTTTTTCATCCTTTAATTTTAAGCTATGATCATCTTTTTAATTAGATGAGTTTCTTAAATGCAACAGTCTTTTGGATTCTCTTTTTTATTATTATTATCTTTTTTGATCCAGCTTGCCAATCTATGTCTTTTAATTGGAGAGTTGAGGCCATTAACATTGAGAGATATTACTGAGGTGTGTAGGTTATTTATTATCATTGCCTTCTTTATCTATTGGTGAATCCTTTGTTTTTCTTTTGGTGTCTTTTTTGTTGTTGTTTATCCATTGACCTCATTAATTTCCTCTGCGTTGTCACCTGTGTCTGTTTCATGTTTTCTGTTGAGAATATTCTTAAATATTGTGTCAAGAGCTGGTTTAGTAGTCATGCATTTTTTTGCTTAAATTCTTTTATTGGTACATTTTAGGTAAACAATATGTTCACATTTATCATTGTGTGCTTGTACCTGTACATGATGTATCTTGGTTCTTATTTTTTCCCCATTACCTGTGCACCCTTCACCCCCTCCACCCTTCCCTGTTTACAAAGACTTTGTTTCCATTTTTTTCTTTTCTCATAATTTTTCCTTTCCCTTCTTTCCTTTCCCCTTCCCCTTCCACTTTCCCTACCCCTTTGGACCTTTTTTTCCTATTTCAAATTATCAATTATTCATTTTAATCATTTTTGAACTGGTCTTTTTCATGGAAATACCTTATTTCTCCATTTTAAAAAACTTTTTGAAACAGGGTTTCACTATGTAGTTCAGGCTGATCTTGAACTCACTATGTAGCCGAGACTTGCCTTAAACTTGTGGTGATCCTCCTACCTTGGCTTCCCGATTGCTGGGATTACAGGCATGCACCACCATGCCCAGCTTTCCATCTATTTTGAAGGATAGTTTTGCTGGATAAGTTAATCTGGGTTGGAAATTATTTACTCTTAGGGCTTGCAATACTTCACTCCAAGCTTTTCTGGCATTTAGGGTTTGTGTTAAGAAGTCTGCTGTGATTCTTTTAGATTTACCTGTATATATGATTTTTTTTTCCTCTGACTGCTTTTAAAATCTGGGTTTTTGGTTGATATCTTGTAATTTAATCAGTATATGCCTTGGTAAGCTTCTTTTGTCATCATAATTGGTGTTCTATAAGTGCTGCTTAGTTGTATTTTAACCTCTTTTCTTATATTTGGGAAATTTTCTTCCATGATTTCTGTAAGCATGTTAGTGAATCCATCTATGCTTTTAGTTTTTCTCTAACTGATTAGACTTTGGTTAATTTTCTTGTTGTCATGTATTAGATGCTGGATAGCCTTCTCTAGATCTCTTATGTTCTTTTTTATTTCTTTGAGCTCTTTATTGTAATTCATTATTTTGTCCCCAATATCAGATACTCTGTCTTCACATTGGTGATTCTGCAATGATTTCTATTTCAAGTATTTCTGTCTGACATCTTTCTGAGGATTCCATATCCTTATTGAATCTGTCATTCAAATTTTGAACTTTTTGATTAGCTCCTCTGATTTTTTACCTATTTCCCCAAAATTTACCACGGGCATATTAAGTAAAATTGCTGTGAACTTTTGGTTCATTTCTTCTTTAAACTCTTTTATTTTCTTCATCCTATCTAAAAACTTTTCATAGATTTCTACTATTTGGTATTTGTTTTCTTCTAACTTTGTAACCCCTTGCTCTGCCTTGGCAGATTTGGATGAGCTCAGGGAACTTCTGTTGCCTTACTTCCCCATATTTGTATGTGTATCTGGGATATATATATATATATATATATATATATATATATATATATTAGATTTATATATTATATTATATATCATATATTAATATATATAATTCTTTTTCTCTTATTTTTTGGGTGGTTACTGCAAATTGGGGGCTAGAGGAGTGAGGAGAGTTTGTGGTTTATATTGAGAATTTTAGTAGGATGTTGCCTCCCTGTGAGTACTTTGCAGCTTTGTATTTCCAGTGCAAGTATTTACTCCTTCTGCTATTTACATTAAGTGATTTGGACTCTGTTCCTATGTTTTGCTTAAAGAATTACTTTTGGTTGTAACAGCATCAACAGATTCAATCATGCAACACTTCCATATAATAGTCCTTGCAGTTACACTTTCCCTCTTTGTCTATTTGTTATGCAGACTATGACCATTTATTATTTGTGATTGTTCTTCACTGAGGTAGATGAACTGGAAGGTGGTTGGATGATGAATGTAAGACACTGAGGGGGAGGTGTGTAGGGAGGACAGTGATAGATGAGAGGAAGCGTTTGGTGTGGGGTCTGATTCTATTGGAGTAGTTTTAGTTAGTTCAATGGTTTACATTGAGAGTTTTCAGAGGATATTTGTGGGGGTAAGTGTGAGGTATGTGGGGAAGGAGATTTATTTTGTGATTGAGGGAAGCTATGTGAACCTGCTAATAGACAGAACAACAGGCTAGGCAAGATATGAGAGAGCCAAAGGCTTAGGATGGGGAGGATTAAGGTTAATATTGGAGAAGAAAGGAGTGACTGTGGGGTGCTAAGTATGGGACAATAAAGACTTAGGAGGAAAATTTTATGTATTTAGAAAAAGAATAAAGAAATATGGTAGTAGTGTTGCTTTGGAAGTTTGAGGTGAAGAAGCCAGAAAGGAACCTAAAATGAGGGAGAGAACCTAGTCCCCTATTAAATCAGAGCCAATGGAAGAAAAAATACACAAAAGTGAAAATCTAATAAACACAAAAGAACATAACACCACAGTACTAATTAAATCAATAAACAAAAACTCAAACCTAAAAGATATCTGATGGGAACAATGATTAAATATTCCAATGAGACAGCATATGTGATTCCCATGTAGCTTCTTTGCCAGAGAGTCTGAGTGCTCACACCCCAATAACTCTTCTGAATCTTCCACAGCAATACTGAAGGTAACTCACACTCAGGGCTTCTTTCCACCATGTTGCAGGGATTCTCACAGAATCTGATCCAGTCCGAGTTCCTGGGTTAGGAACTCTTGCTGTCCCTCTCCCTGGGTATGTGAGTGGAATCCATAGACAGATTCACTGGCAAAAATTATGCACTGAATCAGGAATATTCCTGTACAATCAAAGCAGATACAGTAGTAACAAGCTGGTCAGTTACAGTAGTATCTGTCAGGGCAAGTTGAGAACATACTATAAGACCCAATTTTGTATGTCTCTTTACTCTAGAGAATAAACTCACAGTTATAGTGTAAGCATCATAACAGCCCAATTCTTGACCCACAGGTGACATACATTAAATGCAATAGCTATGGCTCCTCTTATTGTAGAAAAAAAGAGAAAGCATCCAACAGTAATTTTATAGAATCAATTATCAATTACCAATTTTATAGAATCAATTTTATAGAATCAACTAGCCCAGGGAGTTGGAGACTGGGTAATTCCAGAGGGAGAAAAGAAAAGAAAAAAACAATGTGTTTTATTTTCAATGTCTTCTGCTCTGTGGTATGAGAGGGGGCCAAAGGATCCTAATAGTGGTAGAGGTATGGTATATATTTAGATTGAGGTAACAGGGAAAACAGCATAAAATTGGTAGTGAGAAATTGGATGAAAAAGGATTCTATGGCTAATAAAAATAGCAGAGAAAAAGTTAAAGGAGATAGGTAAAGAGGATGGAGAAGAAAGAAAAGAAAAATAGAGGAAGGATAAGAAACAGGAGAAAGAAGTCAGGTGAAGAGATATGGGTAAAGGTAAAAAGAATAAAAAGGGACATGGGAGAATTCCCTTACCCTTTATAAACTACATCGGAAGAAAAGGGCAAGAGGAAGAGAAGCACGCATACACACTCACACACACACTCTTAAAGTGGCAAATAATGGAATAAAAATGTGTGTGAGGGGCATGAATAAAAAGAGGAAACAGCAAAAAAATGTTTAAAGAAATTTTGGACATGTGGCTCTTTTCTATATCCTAAGGAGCACAGCTCAAGCCAAGATGTGACTCTACTCATGCTGGAAGTCTAAGGTGGCAATGAAGCCCCAGAACTGTGCTGGATGCAGACCTCCATGTACAATGGGGACAGGGAACTGATGTGACCTTAAAATCCTGTGTAACTCAGGCGGAACCTGGCATCTTATTGGACAAGCTGCATCCTGTTCACCAGCTTCAGCCCCTCAGCAGGATTTCCTCCAGCCCACTCTTCAATAATCAAATGTCTCCCATGGCTGTCCTTCCCTCATCCACTCTGGGAACTTGACAGTGTGGAGTGTGGGTTGGAGCCAAGGGACAACTCTGGGTCTCAGGTTTGAACACTGAACCCTTCCCTATAGTTGCATTCCTGGCAGCTCTTGTTCCACAATTGTGGTAGCAGGCACTGGACCAAGGTCACTCACCAACTGTTTACTGTGGAAGACCACTCTGGGAGCAGTATTCCATTTTTTCCTTGCAGATTCCAAGTGCTGCTGGATCTCTCAGTCCCCAGCAGTTCTCTTTTGATTGTGGAATGTTCTACAGTTGTCTCTGAATAGTACTGTTTGGGTTGGAATCTTCAAAGCAGAATTCAGACATGGTCACCACATTGTTTTTGGTTAATTCATCTCTCATATCTATTTCCTTTTATGATACATTCTTGTCCTCTCTGTATTTCTTGGTCTATTTTTTCTCTGATTGGTAACACTGCCTACAATGTCTTGACCATGATTGGTATTTCCAAAATCATGTTATATATTTTGTATGTTGTGCTGAGCAAGAAAGCCAGGGCCTTGTAAATGCTAGGCAAGCAGTCTACTACAGAGCTACATCCCCAGCAAATTATGTTAGATTTTGAATGCAGTATATAGGTGAGTAACTCCTCTCACATGGTGTCTTAGTAATTTGTCATTGCTGGGACAAAATACATGACACCCACAGATTAAAGGAGGAAAGGTTTATTTTAGCTCACAGCTTGTAGAGGTTTCAGCTGAAGTCAGGGCAACATGGTAGAGGGGCATCACAGAGGAGAAACAGTCCATAGCAATAAAGGCAGGAGGCAGGAAGCAGCAAGCTTCCCTTTCCCTTTTTATTCCATTCAGGCTACAAGCCTATTGGTTGGTGTCACTCACACCCAGGGTGGGTATTCTGTGTTTAGTAAATCCATTCAGCCACATCCAGGACCATGCTAATCCAGTCAGTTGACTGATCCAGTTATTATGCACCCATAATCCATATCATACACCCATGATCCAGCCACTCCCAAAAGCCCCACCTGGGTGCACCTGAGGCTTTGGAGGACATTTTCAATATAAGACGTAACACATGGGTTAGTCCTGGCCTCAGTTTCACTTTCATAAAGACTGTGTTTTACAGATCACAATATATTCCTGAAACCAAGTTAGTATTGATGGTGTTCTTTTAAATATCAATTTAGAAACCTATTGAAATACCAGGATAGTCTCTCTGTGGCAGAGTTATTGAAAAGGTGGCTTCATTACTGAAGATCATTTAAGGGGGCCATTCTGGGACTTTTTATTTTCAATTTTTTTATTTGTACATGTTTGCAGTACATGCTGCCATTAGAGATCCATAAATACTTGGTGACATAGTTTGAGACTTCAGTCCAGCTGTGTTGTACTCCTGTACTTTCTTTTGTCTTGTACCATTTTTGGTTAGACTTTTGTCACTTGTAACCAAGAGAGTATGGGCTATAGCACTCTCTCACTTTTCAAATTTTACCTTAGAGAGATATTGATGCAAACAGCTCAGTAAAGTTTAGGCATGTTTATGTTAGGTAAAGTTAGGAATTTATAAAAATATGATTATGGAAAATTACAACACTCTGCCCTTTCTCAGACCTCCTTATCACAATTTGTGAATTTCTGGAAGATAACAGGTCCATTACAAAGATAAGATTTATTACAGTTGCCTGGATTTGATCTTGAAGACACTTCTCTTTCTTCACTTATATCCTCTGGAGATTTTCCTTGATGAAGATTTAGCCTTCTTGAAAATAGTCTTTGGCTTGGAGTCAGAAGTCACATAGGGAAACTTTAAGAATTGAGGTTATAAAGAGCACAACAATGATGGCATAAGGAGAGAAGACAGCTGTGGCCATAATGCTGTATCTAGGTAATCCTGTCCAGAGTCTCTGAAGCCACATTCTTAAGTTTTGAGGGGGCAGAAATAGTAATGTGTAAAGAATATGGGCTTTGGAACTACATAGGCCTCTTTCCAGTTCTACTTCTGCCACTTCCTTGATGGGTGATCCTGAAAAAGCTACTTAATTTCCCTGAACCTCAGTTTCTCCAACCATAAAGTGAAAGATGTTTCCTCCAAAGTTGTTTGTGGTGAGTAAATAATATATAAATGCCTATAGTCTAGGTGAATGCAAAAGATTTTTAACAACTATCCTTGATACTCACAGCAAATATCCATTCCTCACACAGTAGCCACTAGGTAAAATATTAACCTTATTTAGGTATAATTTATGTACAATAAGCAATTCAGTTCAATAATATAATTTTATTTGATGAGTTTTGGCAGATGTATACATATATGAACAATACCTGGCATATAACACATGCAATAAGTATTCGTTACTTCTGCCAACCCACATTTTAACTTCTTCAATATAATAAAGGCAACATATGAAAAACTCACAGCTAACATCATGCTCAATGATGAAAGACTGAAAGCTTTTCCCTCAAAATCAGGAACAAAACAAGGATACTCATTTTTACCACTTTTAATCATCAATATCAGAAGTTCCAACCAAATTAGATGTCAAGCTACATGAACTATGATTTATTTTTGGTAGGAATGTAAATGGCAAGTCACTTTAGAAAACAGTTTGACAGTTTCTTACGAGGCTAAATATAGTCTTACAAGATATTGCAATTGCACACTCAGATATTTACTCAATTAACATAAAAAATCTACACCAACATAAAAACCTACATACATGTTTATAGAAGCATTATTCATAAAATGGAAGCAACCAAGAGGTTCTTCAATAGAGGAATGGCTAAACAAAATGTAGTACATTCACACAATGCCATACTACTCAGTACTAAGAAGAAATTAGCCATCAAGTCATGGAAGAAACTCAATGCATATTACTTAGTGAAAGAAGTCAGTCAAAGGGGCTACATACCAGCACTAGCCTATTCCAATTGTCTAAGTTACTTTTCGTGTTACTGAGACAAAATACCCAACATTCACAAGTTAAAGAGGAGAGGTTTATTTCAGCTCAGTTTGCAGAGATTTCAGTCCATATATAGCTGGCTCCAAGGCAAGGTGGCATGGCAGAGGGGCATCACAAAAGAGAAACAGTTTTTGGCAAATGAAAGGGAGCAAAGCAGCAAAAGCAGCAGCAGAATCAGAAGCAGCAGCTACAGCAAGCCTTCTTTCTGACCCCTATATTCCATACAGGCTACCCACCTTTTGGGAAGGTAGCACTTACAGCCAGGTTAGGGGACCCTTAATCCTAGCATCACACACTCTAGATCCAGCCACCTCCAAAAAGCCCCACCTATAACCACATCAGGCTTTGGGGGGACATCTAGATACAAGTCATAACACCAATGATATTACATTCTGGAAAAGACAAAACTGTAGATATAATGATTAGTTGTTGCCAGTGGCTCAGAAAGTGGGAAGATAGAAAGGGGATTTTTAGGTCAGTAAAATATCTGCATGATGATGTAAAGGTAGAAACATAACAATATACATTTTTCTAAACCCACAGAACCTTACAGCACAAAGACTAAACCTTAGTGTACAGTATTCAGTTTTAAAACATTATGTAGGAGGTTAGGAATCCCAGAAAGGAATGCAGACTGTGATGAGAATTTAAGTATATCACAAATATATGAAATATTTTCACAGATAGGAATAGGTCCTGACTTTAGTAACTTTGGAAATGTGTGGAATCTGTAAAACTAACACAAAGAAGTTTTCATAAGAACTGTAATCTAGTTGATAAAATCTTTTTCCCATGGGGGTATGTGTTAAAAATTCTGGTACCACCATGTCTATATACTGAATTTGAACAATTAACTAAATAAATAGCAGATGGTGGGAACTAGGTTTCTCACTGTTGACACAGGAATTTATAGATAAGCAAGAAAAGGCTAAAATTATCCATGTGGTTATATATTAGAATTGGAGACAGTATAAATTCATGTTTAATTTAAAATATAAAAAGATGATTAAGGGGCTGAGGATTTAGCTCAGTGGTTCCGCTGCCTGCCTTGCAAGCACAAGGACCCTAGTTCGATCCCCGGTACCAAAAAAAAAAAGATGATTAAGTATACAAGTGCTTGAGAAAACAATCCAAAAATTCATTTGGAACAAGAGACCCAGAATAGCAAAAGCAATTCTAGGTAACAGAGACATGGAAGGGGGTATCACAATCCCCAACCTGCAACTCTACTACAAAGCTACTGTGATAAAAACAGCATGGTACTGGCAAAGAAACAGACCTGAGGACCAGTGGAACAGATTAGAAGATGCAGAAACAATGCCAGACACAGCCATCTCATCATTGATAAAGGAGCCAAACACCCTCACTGGAGGAAAGATAGCCTCTTTAATAAATGGTGCTGGAAAAATTGGGCTTCACCTTGCCAGAGATTAAAACTAGACCTGTATCTCTCACCATGCAGTAAACTAAAATCAAAATGGATTCAAGATCTAAATATTAAAATTGAAACTCTGAACCAGTTGGAACAGAGGTTAGGTAGAACCCTTGAAGACATCAGTGTAGGAAAAGATTTTATGAACAAAACCTCAGTTGCCCGTGAACTAGCACAAACAATCAACAAATGGGATCTCTTCTTATTAAAAAGCTTCTGCACAGCAAGAGAAACCACCAGCAGTGTGAAGAGACAACCCACAATGTGGGAAAAAATCTTCACCTGCTCTTCCTCAGACAAAGGTCTACTATCTCGAATCTATAAAGAACTTAAAAAGATCACAGCTCCCAAATTTAAAGACCCAATCCAAAAATGGGCATCTGAAATGAACAGACATTTCTCACAAAAAGAAGTAGAAATGTCAAATAAACATATGGAAAAATGTTCAACATCACTGGTCATTTGAGAGATGCAAGTGAAAACAACCCTGAGATTCCACTTCACTCCAGAAAGAATGCCTGCTATCATGAAATCCACCAATAACAAATGCTGGTGGGGCTGTGGGGAAAGAGGAACCCTGCTCCACTGCTGGTGGGAGTGTAGACTGGTGCAAGCACTGTGGAAATCAGTATGGAGATACCTCAAAGAACTAGGACTGGAAGTCCCATTTGACCCCTCTATTCCACTGCTGGGGATCTTCCCCAAAGATTTAAAAGAATCATACCACAGTGATATATGTGCACCCATGTTCATAGCAGCACAGTTTGTAATAGCTCAAACTTGGAAACAGCCCAAATGCCCATCAACTGGAGACTGGATAAAGAAAATGTGGGTTTTTTTTTTAATAAAATGGAGTACTACTCAGCCATAAAAAATGAGAAATTAGAGACATTTATAGCTAAGTGGATGCACATTGAGGTGATACTCTTAAGTGAAATAAATAGGACACACATGTATAAATACTGAATAGTTTCTCTGGTGTGAGAAACTGAAAGTGTAAATAAGGACTAAATGTATAACAGGTAATGTGAAATAGGAAGAAAAAGGGCAAAGGGGAAGGGGAAGTGGGAGGGGTAGGGGAAAGGAAAAGAAATAGAATTAATATGAGAAAATGAAAAAAATGGAAACAGTCTTTGTAAACAGGGAGGAATGGAAGGGTTGGAGGGAGGGCTGGGGAATGGGGAAAAAAGAAGAACCAAGAGAGATTATGTAAAGGTGCAAATTTCCAATGATGAATGTCATTATACTGTATACCTAAAATGTACCAATGATTAAAATGAATAATCGGTAATGTAAAATAGGAAGAAAAGGTCCAAAGGGGTAGGGGGAGGGGGAGGGGCAGGGGAAAGGAAAGAAGGGAAAGGAAAAATGATGAGAACTGGAAAAATGGAAATAAAGTCTTTGTAAATAGGGAAGGGTGGAGGGGGTGAAGGGAGGGCTAGGAATGGGGAAAAAATAAGAACCAAGATGCATTATGTAAAGGTAGAATTCCCAATGAGAAATGTAATTGTGTTGTATACCTACAATGTACCAATAAAAGAATTTAATCAAAAAAAGTACACAAGTGCTTATAGACATGTGTTTATATACAGGTTAATATGCACACATAGATTGCTGCAAAGATTGCAAAGCAGTAAGCAGCAACAAATCAACCTCTCCAAGAATGCAGAATCCAGACATTGGAAAATAACAAGTTGGGGAAGAAAAGGAGGGAAGTGTATCCCCAGGATCCAGGAAAGATCTGAAGGGAAAATTGGAGCCCAGAGAGAAAGTGAGCAGACAGACCTCAGTCCAAAACAAGCAGGAGTGTATCAGTCAGTATTTACTAGACAAACAGATATAACACACGATATATAAATATATACGAGAATTACAAGATTGGCTTACAGTAGCCACCCACAGGGTCAGATGAGGAAGTGTCCAGAGGGTTTGTCTGCACACTGGAGACCAAAGGATTTTGTCAAAGGTCTGGAGCTCACTCCAGTGTCCTGTGGGGGTCTGTATCAGGAGGCTGATGGGCCTGTGATGGGAGGCTGAAGAGTGTGCCAGAAGGCAGGGGATGACATTGAAAGCAAAGATGGGAACACCTCCAAAGGAACAGAAGCAGTCACGTCCTTCCTTATTTCCCCTTTATAACCATCAGGTGAGAAGCAGCCCTAGGGTGGATCTCCCACAGCCTATGGCATGGAATTGCTGAGCCGATTTAGCTAAACTCTTCTTAGCCAAACTTCTCAAGTTGATATAATCACTCAACCACCACAAAAAGAAACCTCCTGGATAAATTTCATGAAATGGTAGCAGTGGAAGTAACAAAAGAAATCAACAAGTTTCTTGACAAAAATGAAACAGATATAGTTAAAGAGATTATGCCCATAATGAAGGATACAAATAAAAAAAAATAGAAGAGCTTAGGAAAGACATGTAAACCATGAATGCCCAACATAGAAAAGAACTGGATTCCATAAAACAGACTCAAATAGAAATCCAGGAGATTAAAAATGCTACTGAAAGTTTACACAGCAGAGTCAACCAATGGGAAAATAGAATATCAGATCTAGAAAACAATTTTGCAGTTAAAGATCATCAAATGAAAGACTTCTTAAAGGGGCCATGAAAAATCAGTCCAACAGCTGCTAGATGCAAAGAAGACTAATATAAGATTAATTAGAATCAATAAAAAACCAGAAGATAGCACAAAGGGCATAAAAAACCTGTTCACAGAAGTAATAGCAGAAAATTTTCCAAGCACAGAAAAAGAATTAGAGATACAAATAAGTGAGGCATATAGAATTCTAAATAGTCATTATCAGAAAAAAACTACGCCAACCCATATAGTTGTCAAGATTCCAGAAATTCAGCACAAGAACAGAATATTAAAATCAGTCAGAGAACACAAACAAATCACCTATAAAGGAAAACCCATCAGAATCACAGTAAACTTCTCAACTCAAACCCTTAAGTCAAGGAAAGCTTGAAGTATTTGAAGCCCTAAAAGAAAACAACCATTCAACATCACTGGTCATTCAAGAGATGCAAAATAAAACAATGCTAAGATTTAATCTCACTCCAGAAAGAATGGCTATTATCAAGAAATCAACCAACAACAAATGCTGGTTGGGCTGTGAGGGAAACAAAACTCCATTCCACTGCTGGTGGGAGTGCAGACTGGTGCAACCTGTGGAAATCAGTTGGAAGAGTCCTCAAAAAACTAGGATTAGAGGTCCCATTTGACCCAACTATTCTTCTTCTGAGTATCTTTTCAAAAGAATTAAAAGCATCATACCACGGTGATATATGTGCACCCTTGTTTATAGCAGCACAGTTTGTAATAGCTAAATCTTGGAAACAACCTCAATTCCCATCAACTGATGAATGGATAAAAAACATGTGTTTTTGTGTATATCATGGAGTACTATTCAGCCACGAAGAAGGATAAACTTGAGACATTTCTAGGTAAATGGATGCACCTTGAGAACATATATTCTTAAGTAAAATAAATTGAACACAAATGAGTAGATATTGCATTGTCTCTCTGTTATGAGGAAACTGAAAGTGAAAATAAGGACCAAAAACAAAGATATTGTGAAGTAGGAAGAAATTGTTCAAAATTATACACAATGTGAGATACTTTGTCAATACTTAAAATGTTTTTTGCAAAAAAGGTATAGTATTATTAGGAAATGAACTTATAGATAGATTAGCAAATGAAAATATACTCCTTTAACATCATGACACAAACTCACAGTGTATCATGGTTATTCTGTAATCATTTTTGTTATGAAAAATTAGTTTTTCATAGAATGGCTTTTATATATTCTTTGTTAATATCTACTTATAATACATTAAAATAATATAAAATGAAAGGGGAGAGAGGGAAGGAAGGAAAATTTTGCATGATGGATATATAATGGTATGTTTAAAGACAGAATATGACAAGGGTTTTAGGGGATCTAAATACTCATAAACACTGATAAAAAGAGTGTGCCTTATAAATGTTCTAATATAACTTCTTGTTTTAGTTTTGGTTTTTAAATTTTATTTTATTGGTACATTTTAGGTATAAAATATAATGACATTCATCATTGGAAATTTGCATCTTTACATAATCTTTCTTGGTTCTTATTTTTCCCCCTTCCCCTGCCCTCCCTTCAGCCCCTCCATCCCTCCCTATTTACAAAGTCTTTGTTTCCACTTTTTCATTTTCTCATATTAGTTCCATTCCCTTCTTTTCTTTCCCCTACCCTTCTCACTTCCCCTTCACCTTTGCCCCTTTTCTTCCTATTTCACAAGATTATGCCTTTTAGTCCTTATTAACACTTTCAGTTTCTCACACTAGAGAAACTATTTGGTATTTACACATGTGTTTCCTATTTATATCACTTAAGAGTATTGCTTCAATGTGCATCCATTTAACTATAAATGTCTCTAATTTCTCATTTTTTATAGCTGAGTAGTACTCCATTTTATTAAATAACCTCACATTTTCTTTATCCAGTCTCCAGTTGATGGGCAATTGGGCTGTTTCCAAGTTTTAGCTATTACAAACTGTGCTGCTATGAACATGGGTGCACATATATCACTGTGCTATGATTCTTTTAATTCTTTGGGGAAGATACCCAGCAGGGGAATAGCTGGGTCACATGGGACCTCTAGTCCTAGTTCTTCGAGGTATCTCCACACTGATTTCCACAGTGGTTGCTCTGTATACACTCCCACCAGCAGTGGAGCAGGGTTTCTCTTTCCCCACAGCCCCGCCAGCATTTGTTATTGGTTGATTTCACAATAGCAGCCATTCTTTCTGGAGTGAGGTGGAATCTCAGTGTTGTTTTCATTTGCATCTCTCGAATGACCAGTGATGTTGAACATTTTTCCATATATTTATTTGACATTTCTACTTCTTTGTGTGAGAAATGTCTGTTCATTTCAGATGCCCATTTTTGGATTGGGTCTTTAAATTTGGGAGGTCTGATTTTTTTTAAGTTCTTTATAGATTTGAGATAGTAGACCTTTGTTTGAGCCACAGCAGGTGAAAAATTTTTCCCACATTGTGGGTTGTCTCTTCACACTGCTGGTGGTTTCTCTTGCTGTGCAGAATCTTTTTAATAAGAAGAGATTCCACTTGTTGATTGTTTGTGCTAGTTCACAGGCAACTGAGGTTTTGTTCATAAAATCTTTTCCTACATCAATATCTTCAAGAGTTCTACCTAACCTCTGTTCCAGGCAATTCAGTGTTTTTTTTAATATTTATATCTTGAATCCATTTTGATTTTAGTTTACTGCATGGTGAGAGATAAAGGTCTAGTTTTATTCTTTGGCAAGTTGAAACCCAGTTTTTCCAGCACCATTTATTAAAGAGGCTATCTTTCCTCCAGTGAGGGTGTTTGGCTCCTTTGTCAAAGATGAGGTGGCTGCGTGTGTCTGGCATTGTTTCTGCATCTTCTAATCTGTTCCACTGGTCCTCAGGTCTTTTTCTTTGCCAGTACCATGCTGTTTTTGTCACAGCAGCTTTGTATATAGTTTCAAGTTGGGGATTATGATACCCCATGCCATGGATCTGTTGCCTAGAATTGCTTTTGCTATTCTGGGTCTCTTCTTGTTCCAAATGAATTTTTGGATTGTTTTCTCAAGGTCCATGAAGTATGCTGCTGGGATTTCAATTGAGATTGCATTGTATCTATATATAGCAGTTTTGGAATTATGGCCATTTTCACAATGTTGATCCTTCCTACCCAGGAGCAGGGGATTTCTTCCATTTTCAGATATCATCTTCAATCTCTCTTTTCGGAGTGCTGTAGTTTTCAGTGAAGAGGTCTTTGATTTCTTTTGTTAGGTTGATTCCTAGGTATTTCATTTTTTTGGATGCTATTGTGGAAGGAATTATTTGCCCTATTTCTGTAGGAAATAGGAAAGCTATTGATTTTTGTGTGTTGACCTTGTAACCAGCTACTTGACTAAATTTGGTTATTAAGTCTAGAAGACTTTTGGTGGAGTTCTTGGGGTCTTCTATATAGAGTATCATGTCATCTGCAAATAATGACAATTTGACTTCTTCATTTCCTATCTTTATTCCTTTTATTTCTTTCTCCTGTCTAATTGCTATGGCAAATGTTTCCAAAACTATATTGAACAGGAGTGGTGATAGTGGACATCCTTGTCTTGTTCCCGATTTTAGGGTGAAGAATTTCCGTTTTTGACCATTTAGTATGACATTGGCTGTTAGTTTTTCATCGATGGCTTTTATCAGATTGAGGTAGAGACCATCTATTCCAATTTTTGTAGGGTTTTTATGATAAATGCATGTTGGATTTTGTCAAATGCTTTTTCTGCATCTATGGAGATGATCATATGGTTTTTGTCCTTGGCTCTATTGAATAGTGTATTACATTGATTGATTTGCATATGTTGAGCCATCCCTGCATCCCTGGGATGAATCCCATTTGTTCAGGGTGTATGATCTTCTTGATGATCTTCTGTATTCTATTTGCCAGTATCTTATTAAGGATTTTTGCATCTATGTTCATTAGTGAGATTGACCTATAGTTTTCTTTTTTGGTTGTGTCTCTTTCTGCTTTGGGGATCAAGGTGATGCTTGGTTCCAGGAATGAATTTGGGAGTATTGCTTCCCTTTCAATTCCATTGAAGAGTTTAAACAGTAGTGGCAATAGTTCCTCTCTAAATGTCTTGTAGAATTCAGCACTGAAACCATTAGGACATGAGCTTTTCTTAGTTGGTAAGGTTTTTTTTTTATGGTGAAAATAATGTGTGTTTAGAATTAGCCAGCTGGACTCAGTTTAGATGATCCCAATTTTGTTGTCAACATCCAAAGCATCATAATCAGGAGCCAGTCAAACATATGCCTTCTTCTCTCCATCAGGCCTGATTAGGGTATTGACCTTGGCCACATCAACATCATAGAGCTTCTTCACAGCTTGTTTGATCTGGTGATTGTTGGCCTTGACATACGAGTGTGTTGTTTTCCTCTATCTTCTTCATGGTCGACTCTGTGGTCAGGGGAAACTTGATGATGTCATAGTGGTCAAGTTTGTTTCTCCTGGGGGCACTTTTCTGAGGGTATTTTGACTGCCACCAGAGCTGCAGTGTCTTGGGATGGCGGAAGGTGGGTGACGTGCGGATTTTTCTTGGCTTTCAAAGCTTTTGCTTTGGCTTCAGCTTTGGGATGGGCAGGAGCTTCCTTCTTTGCCTTCAGCGCCATCTTGGTAAAAAGCTTAGTTGGTAAGTTTTAAATTATGTTTTCAATTTTATTGGTTGACATTGGGTTGTTTAAAATTTTTAGGTCTTCTTTGTCCAACTTTGGCAATTCATGCATATCTAGGAATCTCTCCATTTCTTCTGAGTTTTCCATCTTTTTGACCTATAGGTTCTCTAAGTAGGTACTGATGATCCTCTGGATTTCTGCTGGGTCTGTTGTAATTTCACCCTTTTGGGCCTTTGCTTTCATTTTTCTGATCAGGTTGGCTTAGGGTTTGTCAATTTTGTTTATTCTTTTGAAGAACCAACTCTTGGCTTCATTGATTTTTTTGTATTGTTCTCTTAGTCTCCATTGCATTGATTTCTCCTCTGATCTTTATAATTTCCTCCCTTGTATGAGCTTTGGGTTTGTCTTTTCCTAGGATATTTTCTAAAGTGTCTTGGAGTGCTGGTTTGGTATTCATGAAGTTCCTAAGGTGCTCTTTGTCATGAAAGTATCTTATTTCTCCATCAAGTTTGAAAGAAAGTTTTACAGGGTACATCAATCTGGGTTGGAGGCTGCTATCCTTTAGAGCTTGGAATACATCACTCCAAGCTCTTCTTGTGTTGATGGTTTGTGTTGAGAAGTCTGCTGTGATTCTGATGGGCTTTCCTTTGTATGTGATTTGTTTCTTTTCTCTAACTGCCTGTAGAACTTTGTTCTTCTGTTGGGTTTCTGGAATCTTAACAATTATATGCGTATGTTTACATTTTTTTTTATCAAGGCTAGTTGGAGTCCTATATGCCTCACTTATCTGTAAGTCAAATTCTTTTCCCCTGCTTGGGAAGTTTTCTGCCATTACTTCTGTGAAGAGTTTTTTTTATGTCATCTGCACTCTCTCCTGTTTCTTCTTTGACTACAGTCATCTTATGTTATTATTCTTTGCATCATCTAGCAGCTCCTGGATTGATTTCTCATGGTCCCTTATTTTCTTAAGCAATTTTTCTTTTCCTGGTCACTAATTGCAATCTTATCTTCCATATCTGAAATTCTGTCCTCACATTGGCTCATTCTGCTGTGTAGACTTTCGATGGAGTTTTTAATCTCCCAGAAATCTGTTTGCATCTGTTTTATGGAATCTATTTGTTTCCTATGTTGGGATTCCTTCATGTTCCTGAGCTCCTCTCTAGATTTATTAATCATGTCTTACAATATGAGCATAATCTCTGCTGTTATCTAAGAAATTATTTCTGATTTCATTTTTTCTAGATCCTCTCTTGTTGCCAATACAGGGAGTCCAGGTGGTTGAGTATCAGAGTGTTCCATCTCATTTTCCTGTGGGGTTGCTGTAGGTGATCTAGAGGTCTGGTTTTCAGACTTGTTTATGTGTCTTCTCATTTTGATGGGGTGTAGGATGTGGGGTGGTGGGCTGTATGTGTGTGTGGTACTGGCACCCATGCGGCTCAACTGTGCACTGAGAATGGTGTTACGGCAGCCCGGAAGCCTTTGCACTGGGATTGGTGGTACGGCAGCCCAGAAGCCTCTTCCTCTGCACTGGGAGCAGTGCTACAGTGGCCTGGAAGCCTCGTCTTCTGCTCTGGGAGTGGTGGTACAGCAGCCCGGAAGCCTCCTCCTCTGTGCGGGAAGTGGTGGTACCGCAGTCTGGAAGCCTCCTCTGCACTGGGAGTGGTGGTCTAACTTCTTGTTAATTTGCAAATAACACCATAGTTGGCTTTTAAAGTGATTCTCCTCAGAAGTTTAACAAACATCTGTGTAAACTAGTAGCAATGAAAATTTTCAACATACATCTTATACATGAATTAAATCTTCCAGGGGTCTGTCAGCTGCTCTTTGGCCATCCTCCCATTAAATATTACTAAATACAGTTCTATATTTCTGTCTTTCTAAAAACATCTTGAAATCCTTCACCCTAACTTACCAAAAAACTTGAAAAATATCTGTCTTTCCTAATATCTTTGTGACAGATCAGTCTTTTCTAAAATAACTGGTTTTCTTGAGATCATTGACTAACTAGTTTTGAAATCTTCTTTTAAATGATTCACTCAATTTTAGAAAACTATTGATGAGGAGGAATACCTTCCCCATCTTTGTGCACTAGAAGGGGCAGTATTGGAAGGCTTAGTTTAGGTTCATCTATCCCTTACTTGTCCCCCCCTCCCAATAAGTAAGAATTGACTCATTTGATCAATGATCAAACCACATCAACCTATAGGCCAGTAACATCCATCCCCCCAGTTATGGGATGAATTTGCCCCTAAAAAAGATGTCTTGAAATCCTAACCCTTAGTTCCTATAAAAGTGTCTTTATTTGCAAATAAATAATGTGACTTTGAACATTTAAAAAAACTTCCAATGCAGATTGAGGTACCAAATTTGGCAGCATAGCAGGATGCAAAGTCAACACTCAAAAATCAATAACATTGCACTTCCGCCCATGACAAGGCAGCCACGACAGGTTTGAAGCAAAAGAGCTTCAGGCAGATCTGTCACTCCTGATTGTCCAGAGTGAATCTCAAGGGAGAAGTCAGAGCAAAGCAGCTGCTCTCCAGCAGGTAGGCTTACAGGATCAGAGGATGCAGAGTCTACAATTGGTGTCTGTCCACTGGAGAGCTGAATGATCCAGTATCTGCTCAGCCCAAGAAGATGGAAGCTGTAGAGCAAGAGGATCAAGGAAGAGACACCATTCTAACATTGAAGGCAGCTGTAGAGTCAACAGTGAGGTCTACAATGGAAGGCTAAAGAAACTGGAGCCTGATGTCCAAAGAAGCTCAGCTGGTCCCAGCACCTGGAAGGAAGCTCCCCGCCTCCATCCCAGACTCCTAGGGCAGTGAATCTCAGCCAGTCCCAGCACCCGGAAGGAAGCTCCCCACCTTCATCCCAGGCTCCTAGGGAAGAGAAGCTGAGCCAGTCCCAGCTCCTGGAAGGAAGCTCCCCCACTGCCATCCCAAGCTCCCAGGGCAGAGAAGGTGAACCACCTGGGTGCCAGAAGCACCCCCCTGCCATGGAAATGAGAAGACACATAAACAAGCCTCAAAAACAGACTTCCAGATCACCTACACCAACCCCAACAGGAAACGAGATGAAACAATCTGATACTCAACCACCTGGACTCTCTGAACTGGCAACAAAAGAAGATCTGGGAAAAATGAAATCAGAAATAATTACTCAGATAACAGCAAAGATTGTGCTCATGGTGCAAGACATGATTAATAAATGTAGAGAGGACACAGATAAAAAAATACAGGATCTGAGGAACACGATGGAATTCCAACATAGGAAACAAATGGAATCCATAAAACAGATGCAAACAGATTTCCAGGAGATTAAAAACTCCATCGAAAGTCTGCACAGTAGAATGAACCAATGTGAGGATAGAATTTCAGATATAGAAGATAAGATTGCAATTAGTGACCAGGAAAAAAAATTGCTTCAAAAATTGTAAGGGAACACAAGAAATCAATCCAGCAGCTGCTAGACGATGCAAAGAAGAATAACATAAGACTGATTGGAGTCAATGAAGAAAGAGGAGAGAGTGCAGATGACATGAAAAAACTGTTCACAGAAGTGATGGCAGAAAACTTCCCAAAGAGGGGAAAGGAACTTGACATACAGATAAGTGAGGCATATAGGACTCCAGCTAGCCTTAATGAAAAAAAATCTACACATAGGCATATAATAGTTAGGATTCCAGAAATCCAACAGAAGAACAAAATTCTACAAGCAGTGAGAAAAAAGAAACAAATCACATACAAAGGAAAGCCCATCAGAATCACAGCAGACTTCTCAATGCAAACCCTCAAGGCAAGAAGAGCTTGGAGTGATGTATTTCAAGCCCTAAAGGAAAACAGCCTCCAACCCAGATTGATGTACCCTGCAAAACTATCTTTAAAAATTGATGGAGAAATAAGATACTTTCATGATAAAGATCACCTCAGGAACTTCATGAATATCAAACCAGCACTCCAAAAAATTTTAGACAATACCCTAGGAAAAACACAATGAGGATCACCACTCCAGGAAACCCAGCAGAATGAATCCATTGGGTGTGACAAATTAAACACAAAGGGGCAGAATCCAACAAAAAGAAAAAGTCATGACAAGGCTTTTAAAACTTTTGGCCTCATCTCCCTAATGAGTGTATAATTCAATCTTGTTATTGTGCTGATTGGTATTTTTCTGATTCTAGAGTTGCACACCATTCCTTGTGCTATACTGGCTATTTATCATCTTCTTATGTCTACTTTTTAATTGGGTTGTCTATTAATGAGCTCTAAGAATTCTTTATATATTCTGGTCATAGGTTATATGCATTGTAAATATGGTCTGTTTAAGGACTACTTTTCATTTTAATAATGTCATTTAAAGTTTTAAATTTTGATAGAATCTCATTTATCAATTTTTTTCTTTTATACATTTTTTTTTGTATCCTAGGTAGTTCTTGCCTATCCTGAATTCATAAATATTTTCCCTTATAATTTCTTCTTAAAGTTTTATACTTTAAGCTTTCTTATTTAGGTTCATAGATTCCTTCAAGTTATTTTCATGTATGGAAAAAAAAGAGTTGAGGTTAACTTTTTATATATGGATACCAGGTGTTCTAGTGCCGTTTGCTGAAAACACTATCTCTTCCTCGGCTCTTGAATCGAGTTTATATTCTATAAAATGCTAATGTTAAATAATCTTTCAAAACTCAGTGGACCATATATGTGTGGTTCTATTTCTAGATTTTCTGTTTTATTCCAATGATCTATATGTCTTTCCTTACACCCACACTGCCTTGATTACTGTAGCTTTAGAAGAAGTCTTAAAATTGGGTGCTAAATGTCTTCCAACACTGTTTTTGTTTTTGTTTTTGGCTTTTCTGGGTCCTTTGTACTCCTACATAACTTTTAAATTTCAATATCCAGTTCTTCATTTATAGCAAGTATACACAGACCTGAATTTTTACATATACCTTGTCTTTTCTAATCCTGCTAAATTCAAATACAATTTCTAGGGGCTCTTAGAGATTTCTTAGTATTTTGTCTGTAGATGATCATTTCATCTACATATAAAGATTTTGCTTCTGCCGTGCCAATCCTATCCTAGTTGTGTCATTTTATTGCCAGACTATTTTGGTGGGGACTAGGTTTCAAAGTTTAATGGACAGATGAAGAGTAAGCATATCTGCCCTTGTTCCCCACCTTAAGGAGAAAGCATTGTATCTTCTCCATTCGTGTAAGGCATTCTCACTGGAAGTATGGAGTACATGTCTTTAATCTGTTGAGAAGGTTCTGTTCTACTTCTAGTCTCCTGATAGCTTTTACCATGAACAGCTGTAGAATTTAGTCTAATACTTTTTCTCCAACTAGTGACAGGATCATATGGCTTTTTCCTTTCCTCTGTTAAAATGATGACTTTTGGGGGTGGATCTTCCAATGCTGAACCAACACTGCCATCCCTATAACAAAACCACTTTCTACATCCTGCCAGATCTGACTTCTAATAGTTTGTTTTGTTAAACAAACTTCTATCTATGTTCATACTGTTTTCTTCTATTACCTTTATCCAATTTTAGGATTAGCACAATGTTGAGTTCCTAAAATGAGGGGAGAAATGTTCCTTCTTTTTTCTGCTTTAATTGTTAGATATAATTTATCAGTTAAAATGTTTATGAGCCTGCTTTTGTCATATAGGTAGGTTTTCAAGCTAGGAATATACTTTCTTTAATAGGTGCTATTCAAATTTTATATTTCCTCCAGAGTTAATTTAATTTGTCTTCTAAGTTACTTCTTAGAAGTTGTCAAATTTATTTCCAAAAAGATTTTTGTAATATGCTTTCTATATCCTTTTAAATTCTGTAAAATCTGTGGTAATGTCTCCTAGGTCTTAATATTGTAATTTTAAAAATGTATAACTGATATTGTGTAACAGGAAGAAAAGGCCTAAAGGGGAGGAGAATGAGGAGTGGTAGGGGAAGGGAAAAAAGGGAAAGGAAAAAATATGAGAAGAGGAAAAAAATTCAAACAAAATCTTTGCAAATAGGGAAGGGTGGAAGGGGTGAAGGGAGGGCAAATGAAGGGGAAAAAATAAGAACCAAAATACTCATGTAATGGTACAAGATCCCAATGATGAATGTAACTGTATTTTATACCTAAAATGTACCAATAAAGTTAATTGGGGGGAAAAAATCAATAGCGTTCCTGTGCATGAGTAACCAACTCACTGAGAGAAAAATTAGGGAAACAAGACCTTTCACAATAGCATCAAGAAAAGTGAAGCAAAAAGGAAGTGAAAATACAGTACTCTGAAAAAGGAGCTCGAAGAGGATATAGGAAAATGGAAAAGTATCCCCTGTTCTTGGATAGGCAGAACTAATATAGTGAAAATGGCCATAATTCCGGAACTGTTATATAGATTTAATACAATCTTCATCAACATACCAACAGCATACATCACAGAACTAGAGAAAACAATTCTAAAATTCATATGGGATCAGAAGGGATCCAGCAAAGGAAAAGCAATTCTGGGCAACAAGGGCAAGGCAAGGGGCATCACAATCCCAAGTTTGAAGTTATATTATGAAGCTACTATGATACTGGCAAAAAAAAACAACAAACCCCAAAATCAATGGAATACAATAGAAGATTCAGAAACAACTCCAAGCACACTCAGCTATCTTATCTTTGAAAAAGTGGCCAAACACCTTCACTGAAAGAAAGAAAACCCCTTTAATGAATGATCCTGCGAAAACTGGCTTTCTACATGCTAAAAATTGAACCTTGACCCTTATCTCTCACTATGAACTAAACTAAAATCAAAATGGATCAAAGATCTAAATATAAAAACAGAAACACATAATCTGCTAGAAGATATAGGTGCAGGTAAAGATTTTAAATCCCAGTCATGCAGGAAATATTACAAAGAATTATCAACTGGGATCACATCAAATTAAAATGCTTTTGCACAGCAAAAGAAACCACTAATAGACTGAAGAGACTACTCACAGAATGAGAAAAAAATTTTTACCAGCCATTCCTCAGACAAAAGACTACCATTTAGAATATATAAAAAACTCCCCTTAAAATTAAAGATACAATCCAAAAATAGGCATCTGAAATGAATAGTCATTTCTCAGGTGAAGAAGTACAAACAGCGAATAAATACATGAAAAAATGCTCAACATCACTGGTCATATGAGAAATACAAATTAAAACAACACTGAGATTCCATCTCACTCAACAAAAATGGCTATCATCAAGAAATCAACCAATACCAGCACCAAGGACAAGGCTCCCCCACCACCATTCCATGCTCCTAGGGCAGAGAAGGTGAACCAATCCCACTGCCCAGGACGAGGCTCCCCTGCTGCCTTTCCACGCACCTAGGGCAGAGAAGGTGAGCTGAGTGGACACCAAAAGCACCTGCCCGCGTGGAAATGAGAAGACACATAAATAAGCCTCAAAAACAGACTTCCAGATCACCTACAGCAACCCCAAAGGGAAACGAGATGGAACAATCTGATACTCAAACACCTGGAATCCCTGGACTGGCAACAAAAGAGGATCTGGAAAAAATGAAATCAGAAATAATCTCTCAGATAAGAGGAAAGATTTTTGCCTGTAGAGTCATGCAGAACACACTAAATCAGCCCACTGAAGACAGGCAGGTCTGTGGACGCCATAGCAACATCATGAGTCATGCCAAATGCACTGAATCAGCCCATGCCCCAGCAGCAATCCACTGGCCACCCCCCCACCCTCTCCTCTTTACAGCCACCTGGTTCCACACTACAAAGACACAGAGGACACCGGACGACCAGACCACTGTACTGGGTAAGTTGGAGTCATTTTCACCTCCCATCAGGACCGAGACTATCTTCAGGGGAAGGGCAGCTGGAACCTGCAATACAACTCTGCAGAGTTCAACCCTATGGGAGGACAGGGAGCTCAACTTGAAACTTGCAGCCAGAAATCGGCCTGAATCTCATGGGTCTGTGACTAGCTTGCTGAGACTCATTAACTTATATTGGCACACTGCAACCCACGTTTTCTATTGTGACAGCAGAGACATACCCTGAAAGAGGCCCTTCATCTTCATGGTTATTTTTTATTACCAAAATTAGTTTTATTATTTTGGTTTGTTTCTCTTTTCTTTTCTTTTGCTCCTCTTATCTTTAATTTTTCCCCAACTCTTTGTGAATATTTTTCTCGCCTTTTTTTCTTTTCTTTTCTTCTTTCTTTTATCTTTCCTTTCTCTCTTGCTTACACTCACTCTCTTGCTCTCCCACTTTGTTCATCTTCCCTTTTTGTCCCTGTTTTGATCCTCATTCAGAGTTCTTCTTTATTTTCCTATTATTCTCTTTTTCCTTCTCACCTGGGTCCTCTGGCCACACTGCTAACCTTCCCCTATACTTCTTCCCATCTATCCCTCCCTCCCCAACCCCTTCTAACTCCCCATCCCAAAGGGTAAAGTTGTTATATTGAAGAGTTTATTCACTATATGTTGGGTTGGTCCTTGATCTTGATTTAAGTCACACAGCTAAAGGTGATAGATTAATAACTACCACAAAATGTCATTTTTGAAAATGTACTTGATGCAGTGGTGTTGCTGATTGTATCACTTGGGCTAAGGTGTTGGTATTGATCTAGTCAATGAACCTTTCTAGTATAAGGAAAATGAGATAGCCTTAGAGTCATTAGAGACTCAAAACTTAAAGACCAGCTATATCTGGAAGACACTTCTGAGAAGCAATCATTCCATAAGTGTTCTAATTACAAGCAACAAAGATACCTACAATAAGCAATATCAAACCATCAAACCAGGAGTTAAAGCAAGGACAGTAACAAAAACAAAAATGAGAAGACATTTAAACAAGGCACAAACTCAGACTTTCACCCCACCAAGGGTAAATCCTAGGGGAAATGAGATGGAAAAGTCCCATAAACAATCACATGGATACCCTGAACTGATAGCACAGGAAGTAACAAAACAGATGAATGAGGCTCTAGAAAAATTCAAAGCAGAAATAATCTCCCAGATATCTACAGAGATGGCGAGCAGAGTGAAAGACATGATTAGGGGACCTAGAACAGAAACAGATAAAAAAAAATAGATGAGCTCAGAAACATGCAGGAAGCCATGAATACCCAGCATAAGAAAAAAATAGAAACCATGATCGCCCAACATAAGAAAGAAATAGAATCCATGAAACATTCAAACAGATATTCAGGACATCAAAAACTCCATTGAAAGCATCCACAGCAGATTAAGGGAATCTGAAGATAGAATATCAGATATAGAAGACAGGATTGTGGTTAGAGACAATGAAAATGGAGGTTTCTTAAAAAATAGTAAGGGACCATGAGAAATCAATCCAACAACTGCTAGATGATGCAAAGAAGAATAACATAAGACTGATAGGAGTCCATGAAAAAACAGGAGAAAGCACAATTGACATAAAAAAACCGTTCACAGAAGTAATAGTGGAAAACTTCCCAGACAGAGGTAGAGAATTAGACAGACAGATAAATGAGGCATATAGAACTCCAACTAGCCATGATAAAAAAAAATCTACATCTAGACATATAATAGTCAAGATCCCAGAAACCCAAAAGAAAAACAAAATCCTACAAGCAATTAGAGAAAAGAAACAAGTCACCTACAAAAGAAAGCCCATCAGAATCACAGCAGACTTCTCAACACAATCCCTCAAATCAAGGAGAGCCTGGAGTGAAGTATTTCAAGCCCTAAAAGAAAATAACTTCCAACCTAGACTGTTGTATCCTGAAAAATTATCTTTCAAAATCGATGGGGAAATTAGATACTTCCACGACAAAGAACACATGAGAAATTTCATGAACACCAAACCAGCATTACAAGCAATTCTAAACAATATCCTAGAAAAAAGCAATGAAGGTCACAACTCCATGAGGCCCAACAGAGGGAAGCCACCAGGCAAGGTAAGACACTAAAGGGAAAGGGGGAAAATAAGAAATAAAAGAGCCAACAAAAGTAAAACCTCATGACAAGGATAAATCAATATCTATTAATTATAACCCTCAATGTTAGTGGCCTCAATTCACCAATCAAAAGAAGTAGACCGGCAGAATGGATTAAAAAGGAAAATGGAACAATATGCTGTATACAAGAAACACAACTAACTCAAAAAGAAACTCATAGACTGAAAGTAAAAGGATGGAAAACAGTTCTCCACACCACAGGAACCCAGAAGAAAGCAGGGGTAGCAATCTTTTTTGCAGACAAAGTAGATTTCAAACCAAAACTAATTAAGAGAGACAAAGATGGTCACTACATCCTTGTGAAGGGAACAATCCAAGAGGAAGAGATGACAATCCTAAATATATATGCACCAAATACAAATGCCCCCAACTATACAAAACAAATATTAATACACATGAAAAATCAAATAACCACTAACACAATTGTAGTAGGGGACCTCAATACCCCACTATCACAAATAGACAGATCATCTAGACAAAAATTTAACAAGGGAATTCTAGAACTGAACCAAGCTATTGAACAAATGGACTTAAAAGATGTTTACAGAGAGTTCCACCCCACAAAATCAGAATACACTTTCTTTTCAGCTGCACACGGGTCATTCTCCAGAATAGACCACATGCTAGCTCATAGGACGTGTCTAAGTCAATGTAAAAGAACTGAAGTTACCCCCTATATATTATCAGACCATAGTGCAATAAAATTGGAGATCAATAACATAAGAAACCGCAAAAGCCCAACAAACACAAGGAAACTGAATAACACCCTCTTGAACAACCAATGGGTCACAAAAGTAATTAAAGAAGAAATTAAATAGTTTCTACAAGTAAATGAAAATGCCAGTACAACATACAGGAATCTCTGGGACACAATGAAAGCAGTTCTAACTGGGAAATTCATAGCAGTGAATGCCCATATTAGGAAAACAGAGAAAACTCAGATAAATAACCTAATGAAGAACCTCAAGCTCCTAGAAAAAGAAGAGCATAACAAATCCAAAGCTCATACAAGAGAGGAAATTATAAAGATTAGGACAGAAATCCATGCAATGGAGACTAAGAGAACAATACAAAAAAATCAATGAATCAAAGAGTTGTTTTTTTGAAAGAATAAATAAAATCGATAAACCTTTGGCCAACCTTATCGAAAAAAGGAAAGAAAAGGCACAAATACATGCAATTAAGAATGAAAAAGGTGAAGTCACAACAGATCCAAAAGAAATCCAGAGGATCATCAATACCTACTTCGAGAACCTGTACTCCAATGAAATGGAAAACACAGAAGAAATGGACAGATTCCTAGATACATACGAATTGTCAAATTTAAATGAAGAAGATATAGAAATTCTAAACACCCCAATTACAATGAGTGAAATTGAAAATGTAATAAAATATTTACCAACCAAGAAAATCCCAGGTCCAGATGGCTTCACTGCTGAATTTTACAAGACATTTAAAGAAGAACTAATGCCATTACTCTTTAAACTCATCAAGGAAATTGAAAGGGAAGCAATACTTCCAAATTCATTCCTGGAAGCAAGTGTTACTTTGATTCCAAAACCAGGGAAAGACCAAACCCAAAAAGAGAACTACAGGCCAATCTCCCTAATGAACATAGATGTAAAAATCCTCAACAAGATACTGGCAAACAGAATACAGAGGGTTATCAAGAAGATCGTCCACCCTGACCAAGTCAGATTTATTCCAGGGATGCAAGGATGGTTCAACATTCATAAATCAATAAATGTAATACACCATATTAACAGAGTCAAGGACAAAAACCATATGATCATTTCAATAGATGCAGAAAAGGCATTCAACAAAATCCAGCACCCATTCATGATAAAAACCCTACAGAAAATTGGAATAGAAGGTCTTTATCTTAACATGATTAAGGCTATCTATGAAAAACCAACAGCCAATATCATACTAAATGGTCAAAAACTGAAAACTTTGACGCTAAAATCAGGAACAAGACAAGGAAGCCCACTATCACCACTCCTGTTCAATATAGTTCTGGAAATATTAGCCACAGCAATTAGAAAAGAGAAAGAAATAAAAGGAATAAAGATAGGAAAAGAAGAAGTTAAACTGTCATTATTTGCTGACGATATGATACTTTACATAGAAGACCCAAAAAACTCCGCAAGAAGACTTCTAGACTTAATTGACAGATTCAGTAGTGTAGCTGGATACAAGGTCACCACTCAAAAATCAATAGCCTTCTTGTACACAAATAGCAGACTCACTGAGAGAGAAATTAGGGAAACAATTCCTTTTACAATAGCATCAAAAAAATGAAATATCTAGAAATCAATCTAACAAAGGAAGCAAAAACCTCTACACTGAAAACTACAGCACTCTGAAAAAAGAGATCGAAGAGGATACAAGAAAATGGAAAGACATCCCTTGCTCCTGGGTAGGAAGAACCAATATACTGAAAATGGCCATACTTCCAAAACTACTATATAGATTCAATGCAATCCCAATTGAAATTCCAACAATGTACTTCACAGAACTAGAGAAAACAATCCAAAAATTCATTTGGAACCATAAGAGACCTAGAATAGCTAAAGCAATTCTAAGCAACAGAGACATGGCTGGGGGTATCACAATCCCCAATTTGAAACTACACTACAAAGCTACTGTGATAAAATCAGCATGGTACTGGCAAAGGAACAGACCCGAGGATCAGTGGAATAGATTAGAAGGTGCAGAAACAACTTCAGACATACTCAGCCACCTCATCTTTGACAAAGAAGCCAACCACCATCATTGGAGGAAAGATAGCCTATTTAGTAAATGGTGTTGGAAAAACTGGATTTCAACCTGCCAAAGATTAAAACTAGACCCATACCTATCACCATGCACTAAACTAAGATCTAAGTGGATTAAAGATCTAAATATTAAGACAGAAACACTAAACTTGCTGGAAGATAAGTTAGGTAGAACACTTGAAGACATTGGCATAGGAAAAGACTTCATGAAGAAAACCTCAGCAGCATGGGAAATACGGAAAGAATCAACAACTGGGATCTCATCTTATTAAAAAGCTGCTGCACTGCAAAAGAAACCACCAACAGAGCTAACAGACAACCAACAATATGGGAAAAAATTTTAGCAGCTGTTCTTCAGACAAAGCACTACTATTTAGAATATATAAAGAATTGAAAAAAATCAGACCCCCCAAATTCAAAGACCCAATTCAAAAATGGGCATCTGAAATGAACAGACATTTTTCAGACAATGAAGTAAAAGCAGCAAACAAATATATGAAAAAATGTTCAACATCACTGGTCATTTGAAAGATGCGGATGAAAACAACACCGAGATTCCACTTCACCCCACAAAGAATGGCTGCTATCAAGAAATCAACCAATAACAAATGCTGGTGGGGGTGTGGGGAGAAAGGAACCCTTCTTCATTGTTGGTGGGAGTGCAGACTGGTGTGACCACTGTGGAAGTCAGTATGGAGATACCTCAAAGAACTAGGACTAGAGGTCCCATTTGACCCAGCTATTCCCCTACTGGGTATCTTCCCAAAAGAATTAAAAGAATCATACCACAGTGATATATGTGCACCCATGTTCATAGCAGCACAGTTTGTAACAGCTAAAACTTGGAATCAGCCCAAGTGCCCATCAACTGGAAACTGGATAAAGAAAATGTGTTTTTTTTATAAAATGGAGTACTACTCAGCCATAAAGAATGAAAAACTAGAGTCATTTATAGCTAAATGGATGCATATCAAGGCCATACCCTTAAGTGAAATAAATAGGATACGCATGTGTATTACCGAATAGTTTCACTAGTGTGAGAAACTGATAGTGTAAACAAGGGTTAAAATGATTAACATGAATAATTGATAATTTGAAATAGGAAAAAAGTCCAAAGATGAAGGAGTGAAGGGAGGGGAAGAGGAAAGGAAAAGAGGGAAAGGAAAAACTATGAGAAAAGAAAAGAAAAAAAAAGGAAAGTAAATCTATGTAAATAGGGAAGGGCAGAGGGGGTGAAGAGTGCACAGGTAATGGGAAAAAAAAATAAGAACAAAGATATAGGGCCAGGATTTAGCTCAGTGGTTCCGGCACGTGCTTTGCAAGTGCAAGGTCCCGAGTTCAATCCCGGGTACCAAAAAAAAAACAAAAGAACCAAGATCTATCATGTACATGTACAAACACCCAATGATAAATGTAAATGAATTGTATACCTAAAATGTACCAATAAAAGAACTAAAAAAAAAAAAAAGATTGTGCCCATAATGCAACACATGATTAATAAATCTAGAGAGGACACAGATTAAAAAAATAGAGGATCTTAGGAGCATGATGGAATCCCAATACAGGAAACAAATGGAACCCATAAAACAGATGCAAACAGATTTCCAGGAGATTAAAACCTCCATCGAAAGTCTATGCAACCGGCCCAGAAGTAGGGGCTTCTGAGCTGCCGTCCCACTGCTCCTGGTCCAGAGGAAAGGGCCTTTGGGCAGCCATCCAGCCCGCCACTCATGGCCCAGAGGAAGGACCTTCCTGGCCACCATCTGTCCCGCCACTTCCAGCTCAGAGGAAAGGGCTTTTAGGCCCCCATCTATCCCGCCGCTCCAGGCCCAGAGGAAGGGGCTTCCTGGCCGGCCACCATCCCTCCCACCACTCCCAGCCCAGAGGAAAGGGCTTTTGGGCCTCCATCTGTCCCGCTGCTCCTGGCTCAGAGGAAGGGGCTTCCAGGCCACCATTTCTCCCGCAGCTCCCAGCCCCTGTCCTAACTCTCCCAGATCAGAGGAGGTGAGCCGTCAATAGCAACCCCCCACCCCGGGTCGAAATGAGAAGACACATAAATAAGTCTCAAAACCAGACTTCCAGATCATCTACAGCAACCCAAAGGTAAATGAGATGGAACATTCTGATATTCAACCACCTGGATCCACTGAACTGTCATCAAAAGGGGATCTGGAAAAAATGAAATCAGAAATAATTTCTCAGATAACACCAAAGATTGTGCTCCTAGTGCAAGACATGATCAATAAATGTAGAGAGGAGCTCAGGAATATGATGGAATCCCAACATAGGAAACAAATGGAATCCATAAAACAGATGCAAACAGATTTCCAGGAGATTAAAAACTCCATCGAAAGTCTACACAGCAGAATGAGCCAATGTGAGGATAGAATTTCAGATATAGAAGATAAGATTGCAATTAGTGACCAGGAAAAAAAAATTGCTTTAAAATTGTAAGGGATCATGAGAAATCAATCCAGCAGCTGCTAGATGATGCAAAGAAGAATAACATAAGACTGATTGGAGTCAATGAAGAAACAGGAGAGAGTGCAGATGACGTAAAAGAACTCTTCACAGAAGTGATGGCAGAAAACTTCCCAAGCAGGGGAAAAGAACTTGACATACAGATAAGTGAGGCATATAGGACTCCAGCTAGCCTTAATGAAAAAAAATCTACACATAGGCATATAATAGTTAGGATTCCAGAAACCCAATAGAAGAACAAAATTCTACAAGCAGTGAGAGAAAAGAAACAAATCACATACAAAGGAAAGCCCATCAGAATCACAGCAGACTTCTCAATGCAAACCTTCAAGGCAAGAAGAGCTTGGAGTGATGTATTTCAAGCCCTAAGGGAAAACAGCCTCCAACCCAGATTGATGTACCCTGCAAAACTATCTTTCAAACTTGATGGAGAAATAAGATACTTTCATGACAAAGAGCACCTTAGGAACTTCATCAATACCAAACCAGTGCTCTAAAAAATTTTAGACAATATCCTAGGAAAAGACAATGAGGATCACAACCTCAGGAAGCCCAGCAGAATGAATCCATTGGGTGTGACAAATTAAAAGCAAAGGGGGAGAATCCAACAAAAAGAAAAAGTCATGACAAGGCTTTTAAAACTTTTAACTTCATCTCCCTAATGAGTGTATAATTCAATCTTGTTATTGTACTGATTAGTATTTTTCTGATTCTAGTGTTGCACACCTTTCCTTGTGCTATACTGGCTATTTATCATCTTCTTGTGTCTATTTTTTAATTGGGTTGTCTATTAATGAGCTCTAAGAATTCTTTATATATTCTGGTCATAGGTTATATGCATTGTTAATAAGGTTTGTTTAAGGACTACTTTTCATTTTAATAATGTCATTTAAAGTTCTAAATTTTGATGGAATCTCATTTATCAATTTTTTCTTTTATGCATCATGTTTTTTGTATCCTAGGAAGTTCTTGACTACCCTAAATTCATAAACATTTTCCCTTTTAATTTCTTCTTAAAGTTTTATACTTTTAGGCTCTCATATTTAGGTTCGTAGATCCTTTCAAGTTATTTTCATGTATGGAAATAAAGGGTTGAGGTTAATTTTTTATATACAGATACCAGGTGTTTTAGTGCCATTTGCTGAAAACACTGTCTTTTCCTCAGCTCTTGAATTGAGTTTATATTCTATAAAATATTAATGTTAAATAATCTTTCAAAACTCAGTGGACCATATATGTGTGGTTCTATTTCTAGATTCTGTTTTATTCAAATGATCTATATGTCTTTCCTTACACCAACACTGCCTTGATTACTGTAGCTTTAGAAGAAGTCTTAAAATTAGGTACTAAACGTCTTCCAACACTGTTTTTGTTTTTGTTTTTTTAACTTTTCTAGGTCCTTTGTACTCCTACATAACTTTTAAATTTCAATATCCAATTCTTCATTTATAGCAAGTATACACAGACCTGAATTTTTATATATACCTTGTGTTTTCTAATCCTGCTAAATTCAAATACAATTTCTAGGGGCTCTTAGAGATTTCTTAGTATTTTCTCTGTAGATGATCATTTCATCTACATATAAAGATTTTGCTTCTACCTTGCCAATCCTATCCTTATTATGCCATTTCATTGCCAGACTATTTTGGTGGGGCCTAGGTTTCAAAGTTTAATGGACAGATAAAGAGTAAGCATATCTGCCCTTGTTCCCCACCTTGGGGAGAAAGCATTGTATCTTCTCCATTCATATAAGTCATTTTTGCTGGAAGTATGGAGTACATGTCTTTAATCTGTTGAGAAGGTTCTGTTCTACTTCTAGTCTCCTGATAGCTTTTACCATGAACAGCTGTGGAATTTAGTCTAATACTTTTTCTCTAACTAGTGACAGGATCATATGGCTTTTTCCTTTCCTCTGTTAAAATGATGACTTTTGGGGGCAGATAGTCCAATGCTGATCCAACACTGCCATCCTTATAATAAAACCACTTGCTACATCCTGCCAGATCTGACTTCTAAGAGTTTGTTTTGTTAAACAAATTTCTATCTATGTTCATACTTTTTTCTTCTATTATCTTCATCCAGTTTTAGGATTAGCACAATGTTGAGTTCCTAAAATGAGGGGAGAAGTGTTTCTTCTTTTTTCTGCTTTAATTGTTAGATATAATTTATCAGTTAAAATGTATACAAGCCTGTTGTTGTCATATAGGTAGGTTTTCAAGCTAGGAATATACTTTCTTTAATAGGTGCTATTCAAATTTTATATTTCCTCCAGGGTTAGTTTCATTAATTTGTCTTCTAAGTTACTTCTTAGAAGTTGTCAAATTTGTTTCAAAACAGATTTTTGAAATATGCTTTCTATATCCTTTTAAATTCTGTAAAATCTGTGGTAATGTCTCCTAGGTCTTGATATTATAATTTTAAAAATGTATAATTGATATTGTGTAATAGGAAGTAAAGGTCTAAAGGAGCAGGGGAAGTAGGAGGGGTAGGGGAAAGGAAAGAAGGGAAAAGAAAAAAATATGAGAAAAGGAAAAAAATGGAAACAAAATCTTTGCAAATATGGACGGTTGGAGGGAGTGAAGGGAGGGCAGGGGAAGGGGAATAAAATAAGAACCAAGATACTCATGTAATGGTACAAGATCCCAAAGATATATGTAACTGTATTTTATACCTAAAATGTACCAATAAACTTGATGGCGGGGTGGGGGGAAGCTATCAACAAACAGCAATTGCTGGCTAGGCTTCAGGGAAAAAGGAACCCTTTTCCATTGTTGGTGGTTGTGTAAACTGGTACAACCACTATGGAAAACAGTATGGATAATCCTCAAAAAACTAAAACTCGAAGTTCCATTTGACCCAAGTATTCCCTTTCTAGGTACCTTCCCAAAAGAGTTAAAAGCATCATACCACAGTGATATATTCATACCCATGTTTATAGAGTCACAATTTATAATATCTAAATCTTGGAAACAGCCCATATGCTCATCAAAAGATGAATGGATAAGGAAAATGTGGTATTAAATACACTGGAGTACTAGTCTGCCATAAAGAAGAATTGGAGACATTTTTAGGTAAATGGATGCACCATGAGAACACAATCTTAGGTGAAATAAATGGGACACGGAAGTTAACATATCACATTGTCTCTCTTGTACAAGAAACCTAAGGGTAAATAAGGAGCATAACGGAGGGTAGATATTGGGTAGTAGGAAGAACATTTTCAAATGAGAAAGGCAACAAGGGAGGAGGAAGGGGAAGGGAAGAAAGGAAAAATGAAAAAAAGACAATGGAAGGAAAAAATGGAAACAAATCTTTTTTAAATGGAAAGGGTAAGAATGGTTGAAGGGAGGGTAGGGACTGGGGACAAAAGAATTATGATATATTATGTACAGGTACAAATTCCCCATGATGAATGGCATTAACATGTATGACAAAAAGATTTAAAAATTATGCACATATATATTTCTTTGCTCTGTCATCTGAGAAGCCTAGAAGCATCAACACCCCAGGAGAAAAAGCACACCTAGCTTCCAGATCTTGGTGTCTAATATCGCTGTTCAATAAAAGGAATGAAATTATTGCAAAAATGGCTGATTCTAGGACTGGGTCAAGAAACATACAAGATGAGCCTGGCATCTTGTAGTGCCAGAAAGTAAGGAAGTGTTAACTCTGTACACACACATAAACACACATATACACACACGGTGATGAGATGGTGTCAAATGTACACAGGAGTGTACTGAAAGCTCCCAATGGCCAAAGCTAAAACAAATTGAGCAACAAAAGCAATAAAGTTGTATCAGATTGTAACCCAAAGTATAAAATGAATACCTATGTTTTTATGCTGGTAGAAACAACTGAATAAATTAATAAATGGGGGAGAAAAATCAAATCTTCAGTGCAAAAGAATGTAAAATAATTTCTGTAGGCACTCTGCCCTCAAGGACAAGGAGGAAAGTGCTCTACTCCTTAGGTATGAGCTATGCATAATGACTTCCTTCCAAAGAGTACAGTGCACAAAGGAGAAAAAAGTAACTTTACAGTAGTAAAATCTTACAACACTACCTCAGCAAGGTCAACATGAACAGATATCAATATAAATCATATTGATAACATGTGTCCTTGATATGATGTCATGAAAAAGGCACTTTAACTTGTGCTCTTCCTTCCAATAATCCATAATCTCAGTCTTACATTTTCTCTTGTCTGAGAAATATGTAGAATTCTAATAGAGGGAACCCTACAAAATGCCTAGGTAGTACTCCAAAATTGTAAAGGAATGTCTGAGAAACTACCACAGCCAAGAGAAGCCTCAATAGTATGACAATTATATGAAATACTGTATCAGAGTTCTTATCTGGAAAAGAAAAGTACATTAGGTTAAAATTAAGGAAATCTGATGAAATTATCAACTTTTTAAAAAAATCATACTTTATTTTTTAATAAATTTTATTTTATCCCATTCCCCCCTCCCCTTACACCATCCCCTCCCTATGTACAAAAGCTTTGTTTCAATTTTTTCTTATACTTTCACTCTTTAAAGAAATTATGAACTTTAATTAATAATAATGTTTCTGCACTTGTTCATTAATTGTAACAAATGTATCATACTCATGTAATACCTTAATAATAAGGCAAATTGGACATAGAATATATGAGAACTCTCTAACATCTTCTCAATTTTTCTACAAATCTAAAATTGTTCTGAAATTCAAAGACTATCTTAAAATACTTGATTAATCAAAAAGTGATAGTGCCCATCGCATTATAGTTCTTATTTCCATTTCTTTGATTAAAGGTAACATTGAACAGCTTTTAATAGGCTTACTGTCCATGAACATATTTCTTTAATGATTTTTCCATTTGTGTCTTTTGTCCACTTCTCAATTGGAATATATATGTACATAATATACATACTTTTATATACATACATATATTTTTTTTCCCAGTACGGGGGATCGAATTCAGGACCTTGCACTTGGGAGGCAGGCATGGCGCCACTGAGCTAAATCCCTGGCCCCTATGGAGTATTTATATTTTTGGTAATAGGTTGTAAAATGAAAGAAATTAACTTTGTCTATCATATGTGCAGTTTCCCAACTTGTCATTTGTCTCTCAATCTTGTTCATGACATTTTCTTCCGTATAGAATTTTTTCATTTTTATACAGTCAAATCTGTCAGTCTTCCCTTTATGAATTGTGCATTTCACATCATGCTTCAAAACGCCTCTGCTACCCTGAGATTATAAAAATGTTCACTCATATTTCCTTTGACTGGTTTTATTGATTCATTTTTTCACATTTTATATTGTTATACCAAAAATGTGTATGGTACAGGGAGTGGGACATTAATCTAACTTTTTAAAAATTGTAAAACTTTGGCTAGTTGTACCAATAATGTTTATTGGCTATTTCCTTTCTCCAGTAATTTGCAATGATTTTTTCATAACGTAAGAAATTCTGCATGTACAAGTTTATTTCTGGATTCCCTATTCTGATTTTAGTGAGCCATTGCTCTGCTCATATGATAATACCACAGAATTTTAATTATTGTAACAAATTTTAATATCTGGGGTAAATAATCTTTTATTAGTTTTATTTTTCAAATTTTCTTTGCTATTCTTTTATTCTTCTAGATAAAATGTAAAATACTTTTGTAAAATTCCAAAATATAATTACAACCTGCAAACTCTTTGAATTTTTATTAAGAATATCTTTAATTTATAGACTAATTATATTATGGACTAATTATATATCTCAGATGATATTCCTCTGCTCATACTACATGTACTCTAGTGCAGTGATGGTGAACCCTTTAGAGCTTTCAATGATACAAACAGCCTGCTACAGCACATGTGCCATAGGTTCACCACCACTGCTCTAGTGCCTTGATTCAAAAGCTGGTCCAGAGAATGGGTAGCTTTTACAATATTGAGTCAACCTATCTAAGAATGATGTGCATTTTCCCACATAATAAACTCTTACTTTAGGGACACAGATGTAGCTCAATGGTAGAGTGCTTGCCTAGCATGCACAAGGCCTTGGGTTCAATCTCAGCACCAGAAAAATAAAGACTTATTTTATGTGCTTAGGTGGAAGTTTATGCTTTTCCTCATGAGTCTTGCATTTTTTTTGTTAAATTTATATTCCTAGGCATTTATACTTTTCTTCATGAGTCTTACCATTTTTCTGTTAAATTTATATATCCATATAATCTATGCTTGGTATCGCTAGTGGCAATTGAATACTTTCTCACCATTATACTTTATGATCTTTATTATAGGCATATTTGAGACCATTGTGGGAGAGATAAATAAGTTTGTGTAAATATGTATGTATATATTAATACACACACATACACACACTTCATTGAAACAGAACTTCAAGAGTTAGAGGCTCTTTGTTCCCAAGCTCTTCTTGCTTTCTGCCTTGAGCATATTTCTTCTGCTGAGGGCAATTATCTCAAGTAGGAAGAGAGCAATTAGCAATCATAAATACCCGTACCCTGGCGAAGAGAAAGGGCTCTGCAGTCAGACTGCCTGGATCAAATTCAAACTATACCACTTCCCAAATGTGTATCATTGTACTTTTACAGCTCTGTGCTCCTGTTCCCCAACATGTAAAATGGAGATAATGATACCAACTCTTACCTCACAGAATTGTTTCCATGATTACATGAGCTAATATAGACAAAACATTTAAAACAGTGATTTGGAATACTAAATACCATCTATTATTAAAATGACTTTCAGCATTCCCTTTCTCAATTCTCCATCATTCACACTTTATAACATCATTGCTCTTCTTTTTGTCTTTAATTTTCTATATATAGGTTTCTATATACAATCAGCATGCATTGAAACAGTTTATATTAAAGGCAAATTTTATCTAAAATATTACCAGGCAATACAGCACATTTGACATTTCTGCCCTATGAAAAGGGAAAACAAATGTACTTACAACTTTTGTTTCTTTCATATTCTGAAGGTGTTCATGTACCTACCCTTTTAAACTACCATAAGTGCACCTGAATGAAATATTTGCAGAGCATATAGCTTAGATTTTTACATATATTCTCATTGTTCTATTACTACAAACACAATACTGATTGAAAGTAAAAGAAGAAAAAAGCAAAGGGGAAGAATATAAATGTATCTAATGAAATATTCAATGTAAAAATATTCAATTTTAGTGGAATTAAGCAGCCTTCCCTGATTTTCACATTCTAAACACTCATTCCATCAAGATGAATCATTAAAAATGTTAATACAGGGCCGGGGATTTAGCTCAGTGGTGTCGCTGCCTGCCTAGCAAGCGCAAGGTCCTTAGTTCGATCCCCAGTACCAAAATAAATAAATTTTTAAAAATGTTAGTACAGCTGGGGATTTAGCTCAGTGGTTCCAGGGCCTGCCTCGCAAGCGCAAGGTTCCAAGTTCGATCTCCGGTACCAAAAAAAAAAAAGTCAATACGCTGAGTCATTTAACACAGTTTTTAAAGCATGGCAATTTAAAACAACTAAGGCAAAAGAGAAATCTAGCTTCTTCCAGATGTATGCCTGCCTCTATTTGATTTCTCTAGGCAGCCAGACAACCAGAACCACTAGCAGGGAGGAACAGGGTTGGCAAAAATGCCCCTCTCTCCAAAGCCAGAGTTAACAAGGCAATGGCATGAGTCTACCCTGCAAAATTCCATGACCAGAAAGTTTTGAGGTCTTCTTATTCTATTTGCAGCTAGTAGCAACAATCCTACCTAGACATTGGGCCAAAGTCTACACACAAACTTACTTGGCCAAAACCAAGAAGCCAAGTTCAGAGTATTTCAAGCCCTCCCTCCCTTTCTTCCTTCTTTCCTTAAAAAACATTTATTAAGAACTTACTATGTGTCAAGTACTATATCAGGCACTGGGGATAAAAGCAATGATCCTGAAAGAAATAGTCTCTGTCTTAATGGAGATTACATTTGAGTAAAAAACAGTAGACAGTAACAAGTAAAACAAATAAGATAATTTCATATAGTGATAGGTGCTAAGAAAACTATTCAATAAAGGGATGTGACAAAGAGTGATTGAGAGCTTATTTTGTATAGTGTGGTCAAAGAAGGGCGATCTTACAGAGGTGATACTTGAATTCAAACAATGCAAACATGTAGAAGATGATTACCCAGCAAGTTCAAAGGTAGGAATGAGAAGGGTAAGTTGAAAAAACAGCCAATGTTACTGAAATTTCTGCCACAATGTTATTTTTTTTAAATTACTTTTATTGGTAAATTTTAGGTGTACAATATAATGACATTCATCATTGGAAATTTGCACCTTTACATAATCTCTCTTGTTTCTTATTTTTCCCCCTTCCCCTGCCCTCCCTTCAACCCCTCCACCCCTCCCTATCTACAAAGACTTTGTTTCCATTTTTTCATTTTCTCATATTAATTCCATTCCCCTCTTTCCTTTGCCCTACCCCTCCCACTTCCCCTTCTCCTTTGCACCTTTTCTTCCAATTTCACATTATCTATTATAGGAGTTTATTTGTGTGGTCAGTAAAAATTCTGATTGTAGTACATAGGAATTTGGGGGAGTTTCATATTTCAGATGATATTCCCCTGCTCATACCACATGTACTCTAGTGTAGTAATGGTGAACCCTTTAGAGCTTTCTATGATACAAACAGCCTGCTATAGCACGTGTGCCATAGGTTCACCACCACTGCTCTAGTGCCTTGATTCAAAAGCTGGTCCAGAGAAACCATTTGCTATTTAAGTTTTTGTGTCTGACTTATTTCACAGCATTATGGCCTCAAATTCCATCCATTTTCCTACAAATGACATGATTTAATTCTTCTTTATGGCTGAATAATATTCCATTGTGTATATACACCACATTTTCTTTATTCATACATCTGCTAATAGGCTGTTTCCAGAGCTTAACTACTATGAACTGTACTTCTAAATTATTATGAATTGTGCTTCTATAAACATGGGTATGAATACATCACTATAGTATGATCTATTTAATTCTTTTGAGAATATACCCAAGGGATGTATGAGAAACCTAAAAAATAAATAAATAAATAAATAAATAAATGAGTAAAATAAAGGAGATATGTAGGAAACAAGAAGGCAGACTTTTTGGAGATATGGAAATAGAGTTAGGAGAAGGGGGGAAGTAGAGGAGATTGGGGGGTTACAGGGATAAAAATAGCCAAGATATATTATATGCATGCACCAATGCCCCAAAACGTACATCACTATTATGTATTGCAAATATATACTAATTAAAAATAAAAACAAAACCTAAAAGCTGATCCAGATGCCCTGAATGACTACTGTACTTCACTCAGAACCTCTGGCCTCAGTAATGAAAGATGCTGTTGCTGTCACCTCCCTGCACTACCCATCACCAATTGGCCAATGTCTTGGGAAACTTAAGGCTGCCCTGCAAGATGCACCTTTGTTAACAACACTGCTGATAAAGGTAGGGGATGCTGAACACTTAGGGAATGAAATCTGGCTCTCTCCTTCCCCACCTACTCCAGCTAATCTTAAGGTAAACTAGAGAAGCCACTGCTGGGCCCTTCTAGATATCTGAAACCATTACCCACCCTTCCCAAGGGCCTCAGCCTCACCCAAAGCAGTAGCTCCACAAGATTCTTTGAGCTTCTGTTGAGCACAGTGATACCTGCTTGGACTTCACTGCTAAAAAATATAAGTATAGTTTTTATTTATTTACTTTCTATCTTCCCTCTCTGGAATGTAAACTCTGGAGAGAAGGGGTTATTATTGGCTGCTATGTTTCCACTGCCTACCACATAATTGATACTTCATAAATATTTGTTGAATGAATTATAACTTCCTTTATAGATTTGGTCTCTTGGATCTATTTCTGGATTTTCTATTCTGTTCCATTGACCCATTTGCCTACTCTTATGCCAATACCACTTTCCCTTAATCATTGTAGCTCTATAGTAAGTCCTATTATCAGGTAGAGTGAACTCTTCTACTTGCTCTTCAAAAGTTTCTAGTATGCAGTTTAAATGTGTGAAATCTGGAGCCAAATTTCCTGGATTTGAGTTCCAGTTTTGCTGCTTACTGGTTGTATGAGCCCGGCCAAGTTACTTAAAGTTTCTGTGCCTCTGTTGTCTTCTACATAAGATTGGAACAAAATAGCACTTATTATAGAGAATTATTGTGAGAATTAAATAAGTGAAAATAAGAAAGGCATGCAACACATGATTAGACTTCTGCTTGGAATATATTAAGTGTACAGTAAATGTGATCTGCTAATCTTAGCTCTTTGCACTTTGATACACCTTTTAAAATCAGCTTTTTGTGTTCCACAAAAAATTGGTTGGAATTCTGACTGGAATTGTACTAAAGTTATATACTGATTTGGGAGAGTCATCCACATATTTACAATATTGAATTTTTCTATTTATGAACAAAGCATATCTCTCCATTCATTTGGATCTCTTTGGTGTTTTTCACTAAAGTTTTAACATTTTCTCCATAGAGATCCTGATATGTTGGACAGAATTTTGCATCTATGTTTCTTTGAGACATTGGCCTATATTTTTTCCTTCTTTGTGATATTCTTGTCAATTTCAATATCAACTTATAAAGTCTCATAAAATAAATTTGGGGATTTTTTTCTTATTTTTCTATTCCATGGCTGAGTTCTGTGTCATATTGCTTTTATCTGTGTCTTGGTACTTTTCTTGTTGCTGAGATAAAATACCCAACATCTAAAGTTAAAGGAGGAAAGGTTTATTGTAGCTCACAGTTTGTAAAGGTTTCAGTTCACAGTTGGCTGGCGTCAAGGAAGGTAGGTATGGTAGAGGCACATCAAGAGGAGAAACAGTTTGTGGCAGGCAGAAGGCAGGAGACAGCAAGGAGTGAAGTAACAAAGCAGAAAGTGAAGACAAAAACCCTCTTTCTGTCCCTTATATTCTATCCAGGCTACATGCCCTTAGGGCAGGTAGCACTTTTACCCAGGGAAGGTCTTCCTATTATCCACACCCAGAACTATGCCAAACCAATCAGTGGACTAATTTAGTAATCACACACCCCTGATTCCAGCATCACACGTAATTGCAGCTTCATACACTCTAGATCCAGCCACCTCTGAAAAGCTTCACCTATGACCAGATGAGGCCTTGGGGGCACATCTATACACAAGCCATAACAATCTGTTTTTTTAATACTAATAGAATTCACCTGTGAAATCATCTGTGTTGTGGGATTTGGGGTAGGGAGTAAATTTTTGACTACTGACTCATTTTTTAAAGTTTATTTTTACTCAGAGGTAAAACCCTTGAAAAAATAGATATAGACAAAAACGTCATGAACGAAACCCTGGTTGCACAGGAAATATTACAAAGACTCAATAAATCAAATCACATCAAATTAAATGCTTCTGCACAGCAAAGGAAACCACAAACAGAGTGAAGACACAACCTGCAGAATGGAAAAAATAATTGCCAGCTACTCCTCAGATAGAAGACTAATATCAAGAACATATAAATAACTCAAAAAAATCAGACTCCCTCAAATTAAAAGACTCAATCCAAAAATGAGCCTCTGAAATGAATAGATACTTCTAGATGAAGAAGTACAAATGGCCAATGAATACATAAAGAAACCACTTAACATTACTGGCCATTAGAAATGAAAATTAAATCAACACTGAGATTCTCTCACTCCAGAAAGAATAGCTATCATCAAGAAATCAACCTGGGCCAGTGATTTAGGTCAGTGGCACAGCACCTGCCTGGCAAGCGTGAAGTCCTGAGTACAATCCCTGGTACAAAAAAACAAACAAACAAACAAACAAAACCAATAATAAATGCTGGAGAGGTTGCAGGGGAAAAGAAAAACCCTTCTTCATTGTTGATGAGAGTGCAAACTGGTACATCCACTACGGAAATCAGTATGGAGATTCCTAGAAAAAACTAAAACTAAAGGTTGCATTTGACCCAGCTATTCTCCTCCTAGTATTTTCCTGAAAGAGTTAAAGACATCATATTACAATGATACATGCATACCCATATCTACAGCTGCACAGTTCTTAATAGCTAAATCTTCAAAGCAGCCTATATGCCCATCAAGAGATGAATGGATAAAGAAAACATGATATTTATATACAATGGAGTACTACTCTGTCATAAAGAAGAATAAACTCGAGTCATTTTTAAGTAAATGGATACACTTCAAAACCATAATCTTAAGTGAAATAAATCAGGCACACAAGTTTAAATATCGCCTTACTTTATTTGTGTGGGAAATCCAAAGTATAAATAAGGACTGGAATTTGGAGAGATATTAAGAAGTAGGAAGAATGTGTTCAAATGAGAAGGGGAACAAGAGATGAGGGAAGAAAAGGAAGGAAGGGAAAAGGGATTTAAAGGCAAAAAAGAACTGAGAGAAAAGGAAATGGAGCTTTTGTAAATGTGGAGGGGAAATGAGTTGGAGGGAGGGGAGGGGAAGAGGACAAAAGAAAAGAATTAAGATGTGCTACATGCATGTATAATTTCCTATGATGAATGTAATCATTATGTACTGCAAACATGTACTAATAAAAAATATGAAAAATTAAAGTTTATTTCTATTCAGATTTCCTATTTCTTTTTGTGTCATTTTTGCTATGTTGGTCCAGAATGTTTTCCATTTTGTTTAAAATTTCAGATTTATCAGCATAAAATATTTCATGTTAATAATTTCTTATTTTTAATCTCTTCTATATAGCTGTGCTTCTAATTATGAACATTGTTTACCTTTGCTGTTTATTAATTGATTAGTTGTCAAGGGTCATCGATTTTCAAAGAATCAAGATTTTGAAATACCAATTTGGAAGTTTGTTAAATCCTCTTTATTGTAGCTTCATTTTCTTTTCTTTTCTTTTCTTTGCTTCATTTTCTACTTTACTAATTTCTGCTCTTTTTTTATTTCCTTCATCCTACTCTGTTTGGTTTTATTTTATAGTTCCTTTTCTAACTTCTTAAATTGGGGATTTCATGTATAAATGCTTATTCTTATTTCCTAATAATGGTATTTTAGGCTATAATTTTTTTACTTTGTTAATTTTATTGGTACAATTTAATATAAATAGCAATGACATTCATCATAGGAAATTTGTACCTGTATATAGTATATCTTGATTCCCCTTTTTATCCCAATCCCCTCCTCTCCCTTCCACCCTCCCTTCCCTCTTTATTTACAAAAGATGTGTTTCCATTTTATTCCATATTTTCTTGCTTTTTTCTTTTCCCTTCCTTCTTTTCCCCATTCCCCCTCCCCAGTTTCCTTTTCCTTTTGAACAATTTCTCCCTATTTCACATTATCTGTTATACCTTTTGGTCCTTATTTATCCTTTCAATTTCTCACACCAGAGAGATAATGCGATATTTACACACGTGTGTCTGATTTATTTCACTTAAGAGTATAGTCTCAAGGTGGATCCATTTAGCTATAAATGTCCCAAGTTTACCTTTCTGTATGGCAGAGTAGTACTCCCTTGTATTAAAAAGAAAAACTACATCTTTTTTTATCCATTCATCGGTTGATGGGCATTTGGGCTGTTTCCAAGATTTAGCTATTACAAACTGTGTCACTATAAACATGGGTGCACATGTATCGCTGTGGCACGATGCTTTTAATTCTTTTGGGAAGATACCCAGAAAGGGAATAGCTGGGTCAAATGGGATCTTTAATCCTAGTTTTGTTAGGAATTGCCACACTGATTTCCACACTGGTTGCACCAGTCTGCACTCCCACCAACAGTGCAGAAGGGTTCTTTTTCCCCCACAGCTTCACCAGCATTTGTTGTTTATTCCTGGAACTGGGAATTGAACTCAGGACCTTGTGCTTGCCAGACATGTGCAGTGCTGCTGAGCTACACCCCCAGCCTGTCATGCAAGCTTTTGGCTTAGTTTCTTCTTCTTTTTCTAGATGCTTGAGGTTCAACATTAAGTTGTTTATTTGAGTTCATTCTGTTGTCCTGATGTAAGAATTCACTGCTATAAATTTCCCTCTTATGATTGCTTTCATTGCATCCCATAAGTTTTGGTATGTTGTGTCAGCACTATCATTTAATTTTAGATACTGTTTAATTTCTTCTTTAATTTCATTTGTGACCCATTGGTTGTTCAGGAGGATGTTATTTAATTTCCATGTGTTTATGGAGTTTTTGTGGTTTCTTTTGCCATTGATTTCCATTTTCATTGCACTGTGATCAGATAATATGCACGGGATAATTTCAATTCCTTTGCATTTACCTAAACATGTTCTAAGGGCTAGTATGTGGACTATTTTTGAGAATGTCCCATGTGCAGCTGAGAAGAATGTGTATTCTGATGTTTTGCAGTGGAACACCCTGTAGACAGATGTCTAAGTCATCCATTAATATTTGTTTTACATAGTTGGGTGCAACAATATTTGGTGCATATATATTTATAATTGTTATCTTGCAATTGTTGCATTGCATTTTCAAGGCTTCTTGCTATTTTAAGATATCTTTCTTTTCCTGCACGGTAACTGCAATAATGTCTTCTAGATCTGAAATTCTGTCCTCACTTTGAATTAAATGATTTTATATACTTTCTGTGGAGTTTTTAATCTACTGGATATCTCTTTGAATCTGTTTCACGGATTCCATTTCTTTCCTATGTTGGATATTCATGGTTTCATATTCATTCATTTTCCTAAGCTCCTCTTATTTATCTTTATCTGTGTGTACTCTAGATTCGTTAAGCATGTCCTTTATTTTGATTGTCATTTCTTTTTTTACCTGAAAGATTATTTTCTGTATAGCCTCATGCATCTGTTTGTTTACTTCTGCTACTATTATTTCAGATAGTTCATGTAGGTGGCTTCTGATTTCCTTTATCTCCTTGTCCCCTGGACTTCTCATGGGTGGGCTGGACGTCTGGGGTTGCATTTTGCTTCTGTCTTGTCATTTCTATTTTTAAATTTTATTTTGTTTTCTGAGTTGTTGCTGGTAGATTTCTTATGGTAGATAGCTTTAACACTAATATCGAGGCTTCACTAAGAAATGCCTATTCTTCATAGATGTCTTCTAGGCATAGGTGCTTCTTGGTCTTTGTGTCTATTCCAAGAGTCTACCTTCCCAATCTATTGAGGATGAGAAGTTGCTATCTTTTTAGCTCAGCACCCAGTCCTTTGGTAGTGGACTATGGTGATGTTTGTGACCCCAGACAATCACTGTGTTGTCATACAAGGAAGAAAAACTGATTATAACAGGTATGATATCGTGGCTAAAGTGGTACAATTATCAGTGTCAATAGCATCTAGCACAGTCTACCAACTGACAAACTGTGGTCCCTATTAGTTTAGTACCTTTAACCATATGAGCAAGCTCTACCATTGTATAACACAATCCACCATAAACCACGAGCTTGTGTGCAATGAGTTTCACTTCAGTAGAGTGATTTTATCCTGTAGGAGGGAAATTTAAGAATAATAAAGGATGATCCCCGGTACCAAAAAAAAAAAAAGGGATAAGGGATAAATCAGAGAGATAAATGAAGAGAAATATAGTAGAAGCAAGGTTGGTGGGTAAAGGATGAACACCTAGGCTTTGGGAAACTGGAAAAGAGGGAGGAGAGAAAGCATGAAGGAGGAAGTAAAAGAATATTGAAGCAAATAAAAAAGATAAGAAACACTGTTCACTCACATTAAAATATCATAAAATCAAGAGAGATAGTTGAGGAAAGAGAAAAAGAAGATGAATTGAACATAACAAGAATAAATGTACAAAATCTAAACAACCTAAAAAAGAAAACAAACAACAAATGTAAAAGAAAAAAAATTTTAAACCCAAACAGACACTCACAAGTGCAAGGTCCTGAGTTCGATCCCTAGTACCACAAAACAACAACAACAAAAACAAATAAAACAGAGAGAAAAAGGAAAACCAATCAAGGAAACAAGGAAAAAGAAAAATACTAAAATTCCTCTGGTGTCCACAGTTCTGTGTTAATGTTTGAGACAGAGCCTGTAAATGCATTGTGCAGCCCCACCTGGTCTGTGGTACTATCAACACTGTTTCTGGCCACTGGAGGTGAGGGTTAACCCCAGCCAGTAGCCTTCCAGATGTCTCTCAGGTGGCTTTAAGGCTATACATTTTTGTTTTTTTTGTACCAGATATCGAACTCAGGACCTTGTGCTTGCGAGGCAGGCGGCAGAACGACTATGCTAACCCCCGGGCTCAAGGCTATAAATTTTTAAGTGAAATCTGTCTTTCCTGCACCCCACAGAATTTGTTGTGAGGTATTTTTATTAGCATTCATTTATAAATATTTTCTAATTTACAGTAAGGTTCCTTCTTTGAACCATGAGCTAACTAAATTCAGGTTTTTAAATTTCCACTTTATCTATCTATCTATTTAACTATATATATTTTCTTTTTTCTTTTTTGGGAGGCTACTAACTTCTAAATCAATTCTATAGTGACCAAAGAATACGGTGGTTATATTTTAGATCATTTTTTTGACAACATATAACAGGTTTTTTAAAAAAAATCATTTGAAATTTTACTATTTTAAGTAGATTTCATCTAATTAAATTTTTGATCAGTTCTTTATGAATATAATCTAATTTAATGCTTTATGTTTATCTTGGATTTTTATGCTTATTTTCCCCCTTTCTAGCTTCCTTAGAAATAATTAAGTCTTCACTATTTGTATTTCTTTCTACTGGTTTGTTTTTATTATTTCTAATCACCTTTAAATTTTAAAATTCATACTTGAATGAACCAAGACTAAATTTAATAAATATCTCTCTTTTCCTCCCGAATGATACAAAAATCTTCTATTTTAATGCTGATCACTATTGTCCCACCCCTCAGCTTAGTCATCATTTCTATTCAGTAATTTAGTTGCACCATTTTTTTCTAACTCCTCAACTTGGTCACTATTATTATTGTTTCATATAGGTAATGATTGTTTATGTTTATCTCATTTTCTTTTTTTTAATCCTTTTATTGGTACATTTTAGGTATACAATATAATGATGTTCATCATTGGAAATTTGCACCTTTACATACTCTCTTGGTTCTTATTTTTTCCCCATTCCCCTGCCCTCCCTTCAACCCCTCCATCCCTCCCTATTTACAAAGACTTTGTTCCTTTTTTCCATTTTCTCATATTAATTCCATTCCCTTCTTTCATTTCCCCTACCCCTACCACCTCCCCTTCCCCTTTGCCCCTTTTCTTCCTATTTGACATTATCTATTATACCTTTTGGTTCTTATTTACACTTTCAGTTTCTCACACTAGAGATTCAGTATTTACACATGTGTCCTATTTATACATGTGTGCTATTTACTCTTAACTGAAGTAAATAGGACACACATGTATAAATACTGAATAGTTTCTCTGGTGTGAGAAACTGAAAGTGTAAATAAGGACTAAAATGTATAATAGGTAATGTGAAATAGGAAGAAAAGGGGCAAAGGGGAAGGAAGTGGGAGGGGTAGGGGAAAGGATAGAAGGGAGTGGGATTAATATGAGAAAATGGAAAAATAGGAACAAAATCTTTGTAAATAGGGAGGAATGGAGGGGTTGAAGGGAGGGCTGGGCAAGGGTGAAAAATAAGAGCCAAGAGAAATTATGTAAAGGTGCAAATTTCCAATGATGAAAGTCATTATATTGTATATCTAACATGTACCAATGATTAGAATGAATTATCAATAAGGCAAAATAGGAAGAAAAGGTCCAAAGGGGTAGGGGTAGTGGGAGGGGCAGGGGAAAGGAAAGAAGGGAAAAGAAAAATGATGAGAAATGGAAAAAAAGAAAATAAAGTTTTTGTAAATAGGGAAGGGTGGAGGGGGTGAAGGGAGGGCTAGGAATGGGGGAAAAAATCAGAACCAAGATGCATTATGTAAAGGTACAATTCCCAATGAGAAATGTAACTGTGTTGTATACCTAAAATGTACCAATAAAAGAATTTAACAAAAAAAAGTATCGCCTCAATGTGCATCCATTTAGCTATATATGTCTCTAGTTTCTCATTTTTGATGGCTGAGTAGTACTTCATTTTATTAAAAAACCCCACATTTTCTTTATCCAGTCTCCAGTTGATGGGCATTTGGGCTGTTTCCAAGTTTTGGCTATTACAAATTGTGCTGCTATGAACAGGGGTGCACATATATCACTGTGGTATGATTCTTTTAATTCTTTGGGGAAGATCCCCAGCAGGGGAATAGCTGGGTCACATGGGACTTCCAGTCCTAGTTCTTTGAGGTATCTCCATACTGATTTCTACAGTGGTTGCACCAGTCTACACTCCCACCAGCAGTGGAGCAGGGTTCCTCTTTCCCCACAGCCTTGTGAGCATTTGTTGTTGGTTGATTTCATGATAGCAGCCATTCTTTCTGGAGTGAGGTGGAATCTCAGTGTTATTTTCATTTGCATCTCTCCAATGACCGGTGATGTTGAACATTTTTTCATATGTTTATTTGACATTTCTACTTCTTTGTGTGAGAAATGTCTGTTCATTTCAGATGCCAATTTTTGGATTGGGTCTTTAAATTTGGGAGGTCTGATTTTTTTAAGTTCTTTATAGATTTGAGATAGTAGACCTTTGTCTGAAGGACTGCTGGTGAAAAATTTTTCCCACATTATGGGTTGTCTCTTCACACTGCTGGTGGTTTCTCTTGCTGTGCAGAAGCTTTTTAGTAAAAAGAGATCCCACTTGTTGATTGTGCCAGTTCACGGGCAACTGAGGTTTTGTTCATAAAGTCTTTTCCTACCCCAATGTCTTCAAGAGTTCTACCTAACCTCTGTTCCAGCCGGTTCAGTGTTTCTGTATTTATATTTAGATCTTTAATCCATTTTGATTTTAATTTAGTGCACGGTGAGAGATATAGGTCTAGTTTTAGTCTTTGGCAAGTTGAAACCCAATTTTTCCAGCACCGTTTATTAAAGAGGCTATCTTTCCTCCAGCGAGTGTGTTTGGCTCCTTTGTCAAAGATGAGGTGGCTGAGTGTGTCTGAAGTTGTTTCTGCATCTTCTAATCTCTTCTACTGGTCTTCAGGTCTGTTTCTTTGCCAGTACCATCCTGTTTTTATCACAGTGGCTTTGTAGTATACTTTCAAGTTGTAGTATAGTTTCAAGCTGCCATGTCTCTGTTACCAAGAATTGCTTTTGCTATTCTGGGCCTCTTCTTGTTCCAAATGAATTTTTGGATTGTTTTCTCAAGGTCCATGAGGTATGCAGTTGGGATTTCAATTGGGATTGCATTGAAGCTATGTAGCAATTTTGGAAGTATAGCCATTTTCACTATGTTGATCCTTCCTACCCAGGAGTAAGGGATGTCTTTCCATTTTCTGATATCATCTTCAATCTCTCTTTTCAGAGTGCCATAGTTTTCAGTGAAGAGGTCTTTCCTTTCTTTTGTTAGGTTGATTCTTAGGTATTTCAGTTTTTTGGATGCTATTGTGAAAGGAATTGTTTGCCCTATTTCTCTCTCAGTGAGTCTGGTGTTCGTGTGGAAGAAAGCTATTGGTTTTTGTGTGTTGACCTTGTAACCAGCTACTTGACTGAATTTGGTTATTAAGTCTAGAAGACTTTTGGTGGAGTTCTTGGGGTCTTCTATATACAGTATCATGTCATCTGCAAATAATGACAATTTGACTTCTTCATTTCCTATCTTTATTCCTTTTATTTCTTTCTCTTGTCTAATTGCTGTGGCTAATGTTTCCAAGACTATATTGAACAGGAGTGGTGATAGTGGACATCCTTGTCTTGTTCCTGATTTGAGTGTGAAGGATTTCAGTTTTTGACCATTTAGTATGATATTGGCTGTTGGTTTTTCATAGATGGCTTTTATCACATTGAGGTAGAGACCGTCTATTCTGATTTTTTGTAGAGTTATTATCAGAAATGCATGTAGGATTTTGTCAAATGTTTTTTCTGCATCTATTGAGATGATCATATGGTTTTTGTCCTTGGCTCTATTGATATAGTGTATTACATTGCTTGATTTGTGTATATTGAACCATCCCTGCATCCCTGGGATGAATGTCACTTGATCAGGGTGTATGATCTTCTTGATGATCTTCTGCATTCTGTTTGCCATTATCTTATTAAGGATTTTTGCATCTATGTTCATTAGTGAGATTGGCCTACAGTTCTCTTTTTCAGTTGGGTCTTTCTCTGCTTTGGGGATCAAGGTGATACTTGCTTCCAGGAATGAATTTGGGAGTATTGCTTCCCTTTCAATTTCATTAAAGAGTTTAAACAGTAGTGGCAGCAGTTCCTCTCTAAATGTCTTGTAGAATTCAGCAGTGAAGCCATCAAGACCCGGGCTTTTCTTGGTTGGTAAGTTTTTAATTACGTTTTTAATTTCGTTGATTGATATTAGTTTGTTTAGAATTTTTGGGTCCTCTTCATTCAACTTTGGTAATTCATATGTATCTAGGAATCTGTCCATTTCTTTTGTGTTTTCCATCTTATTGGCGTATAGGTTCTTGAAGTAGGTATCAATGATTCTCTGGATTTCTGCTGGTTTGTTGTAATTTCTTTGCTCATTATTCTTTGTTTCATCTCACTCATTTCTTCTGGGAATTCTTTCTAGAAGATCCTTTAGAAAGGATCTAATTTTTATATTTCTTAAAATGCCTTTATTTAGTTCTTATTCCTTAATATTAATTTTTCAAGGACTATTATACTAGCTTGACATATATTTTCCCTGGCAAATTGAAAGTATTATTCCCCTATTTTCAGACTTTGAGTATTGCTCTTGAAATGTTTGTCTTCACTTTAATAGTTATTCCTTTGGAGGCAATCCATCATTTTCACCTAGCACCTTTTCAGATATTCTGTACCTTTTTTCCACAATATGTCTATATGAGGCTTTCTTTTTATTTTCCCGCTTGGAATTTTTGTAGTTCCCGAATAACCTAATGATGCATGTCTTTCATCAGCAAAGGAAAATTGTCCTCTACTATTCTTTGGATATTGCTTCTCTCCCCTTTTCTCCATTCTCTCCCTCTACAAATGCAATTAGATTTTTCATGCTATCTTTCATATCTTTCCAATTTATAATTTCTCTCTCTCTCTCTCTCCTGAGTTCTGAGCAATTTTTTCAGATTGCTAACTGTCATTATCTTCATCTAATTTGCTATTTAATCTGTCCATTGAAATTTAAAAATCAATAGTTGTGTTTTTTATTTAGAGAAAACCTACTTGTCTTTTAAAATTAATCTAGACTTCCAGTCCATGTATGATAATATAGACTCACTCGTCCCTGCTCTTCCTTGTATTATCCTAGATAATACAAGAAGCAAACAAAAGAGAACCCCGCAAGATGGAAAGATGACAATGAACTGGTTAAGTACCCAAGGACTTGAAGAAAAACACGTCATCAGAGCACCTAATAATCACCCGTCCAACAGAAGAAGTGGACCCAGGTCTCTCAGTAACTGACCTCCATCATCAGCAACAGAGGTGGCCCAGGTAGATTCATTTATTCTCTAGATTGAGCAGGAGCCCCAATGGCAACCCCAGGTGAACTTGGCAGCATTGGCAAGAGAAATCAATGGCGATCCCCTCTGGCAGTGAGTGAGTGGTCAGTGAAAACTTCTCCTTCCAAGGACCCCCAAGACTCTCCTTGTCAGGGAGAGAAAATGGGAGACTATAAAGCACAAACAAGGGGGACCATGTCATAACAAGCAACCTAGGTATGGAAATGTCTTTGTCCTCATGGGCCTAAGACTCCTCTGCCTCACTCAGAGACAGGAAGCAGAGTAGGAAGCCCAAGGGCACCAAGAAGGAAAATTCCATTGCAATAAGCTGTCTGGGCCTGGAAGCCCCTACAGGAAGGAGGATCCCACTATATGAAGCACCTGGAACAGAGGCACTCTGCTTCTCCTCTGAGCCAGAGATCCCTTTCCATACCAAGCAGCAGCCAATATCCATAGCAAAGGGCAACAAATTCCACCACAAGTGTCTTGGCCAAAGTCCTATGTTAGATCCTAAACAGAAAAGAAAAAACTAATAATTTTTACTTAATCTGAATTTAAAATCCCTGCTCAGTAAAAGACATCATTGAGAAAATTCAAAAGTAAAGCACAAACTGAGATAAAACATTCACAACAAATATGTGTGGCAAAGAATATATAAGTGATCTTTATAAATCAGTAGTTCTCACATGGGATTACTTTTGTTCCCCCAGGGACATTTTACAATGTCTGGAGATAGTTTTTGTTGTCACAGCAGTTGAGGAGATTCTTATGGTCTCTAGTAGGTAGTGGCAGGGAAGCAGCTAACTATCCTACAATGCACAGGATGGCTTCTCATAAGAATTATATAGCCCAAAAGGTCAATAGCACTGCTACTGAGAAATCCTAATATATAAATCAATAACAAAAAAGCAAAAAACCTGTGTGTGTGTGTGTGTGTGTGTGTGTGTGTTCACTGGGAATTGAATCTAGGGCCTTGCAAATGCTCTAGGAAAGTGCTCTACCACTGACCTACAGTCCCAGGCATTTTATTTATTTATTTTTATTTATTTTTTTTTTGAGAGTGTAAATCAAGTTTATTTCCTCTGACCCACCATTTTTATGACTGTACACTAAGGAAGTTTTAGATTATACGATGATTTTTATAGAAATCATTACAATACTCAAAAACTGTGAAAAATTTAAGGCCTCAATGATTATCATTTTAAATTCACATTCTATAATGTTACATCACCATTTAAAAAATATGTCTGAAAAATACTTCGATAAGAATTTATAACCTTGTTTCATTTCACCAGGATTAATCATTTTTCAAGATTAAACACTTTTATGTTTGCTTCTTTAAATTCTTTTATATTTTGCAATTCTTCTACAATGAATGTAATTCTTTAATAATATCTTTTTTAAAAAAACAGATATTGTTTTGTACACCCACACACATATTTTGTTTGTTTGTTTGTTTTTTGAGAGGAAGTACTGCTATGCAGTTCAGGCTGGCCTTGAACGCACTATATTGCTCCGGTTGGCCTTGAAGTTGCAGCAGCCCTCCTACTTCAGCCTCTTGAATGCTGGGATTACAGGCATGCATCACTATGCCCAACTTTGTATATATTTTAAAAAGAAACTAAAATCTACTGTGTCTGGCAAAGAAAGTTATATTATATTTTTTAAAAAATCTAATTAAATGAAGCTCTACTACAAAATCCTATAATATCAAGTAGGCATACTGAAAAGAATTCTTGCCTTTAGAAAGGAGTCTTCTCAATTTCTGTGTTGCCATTAGTTGTTGTTCGGCATTATTAGAAAAAATCATCTGAACTATATCTTTGGTAATAACGTCTTCCTCTTGAATGGGTACGGTGGAACTAACATCTGGATCCTGGATAGGACTTTCTAGTATAGACTCATCATTTCTGGGCAAAGAGACATTTCTTCGTTTGAACAACTGTTCTTCCCTTTTTTATTTTCGAAGCTGTATTCCTTCTTCTTCTCTCCTTCTACGCATCTCTTGAGGATTTCGGGCTTTATTCTTTCTTTCTTTCTTTTTTTTGGTATGGGGCTCAAACTTGGGTCCTTGCACTTCCGAGGCAGGCAGCGGAACCACTGAGCTAAATCCCTGGCCAAGGGCTTTATTCTTATAACTTTTCATTCTATAGTTACCTTTCCCTGGACTCGCCATTGACTCCACTCCTAGGGTCCTGTCTGGCCAGGCTGTGAAGGAGAAGGAGCAACAGCCTGTCCTGCCCCACCGCGAATGCGTCTGCATGGCTAACCCAGCCCCAGGCATTTAAAAATTTTTTATTTTGAGATAGGATCTCACTAAAGTTGCCCCGGCTGGCTGTGAACTTGCAGTCATCCTGCCTCAGCCTCCTTAGTAGTTTAAATTACAAGTGTGTGCCACTGAGCCTGGATTCAACTCATTTTTTTAAATGAGCAAACAACTTTAAAAACTTCACAAAAGAGCATAAAATGGCCGGTAATCAGAGGTAAGGTGTTCAAAATCTTTAATCTTTTAGGAAATGCAAACTAAAACTACAAGATAACACTGCACAACAACCAGGACAGTAAAGAAAAACATTTTAATAACACCAAATGGGAGGATATGGAACAATTGAGTCTTTCATAAATAGCAGGTAGGTACAACTACTTAAAAAGCTGTTTGAAAGTTCCCTATAATGTTAAACATACTTATTCTATGACCCACCAATTCTTTCTTACATATTTATCTAAACGATATAAAAACATATGTCCACACAAAGATTTTGAGAATAATTTCATAGCAGCTTTATTCATAATAATCCTAAATTAGAAACATCCCAAATATCCATCAACGGGAGAATTGATAATAAATTGTGGCATGATCATACAATAAGATATTCTTCAGTAATTTTAAAAAAGGGAATAAAGTTCAAAATGTCAATGATATACCACTGTAGATCCAAATGGATGGCTATAATCAAAAAGTCAGATAATAACAAGTGTTGACAAAGATGGAGGGAAGTCAAAACTTTGTATATGGCAAGTGGGAATGGAAAATGGTGCACTACTTGAAATAGAGTTTGGCATTTCCTCAAAAAGTTAAGCATAGAGTTACATATCTAGCAATTCCACTCCTGATATACATTTGCCTAAGAGAAATGAGAATGTATATGTTCATAGAAAAACTTGTATATGAATATTCATAGTAGTACTATCCATATTAGTTAAAATATAGGAATAACCTGATGTCTATCAACCAATAAAGAGATAAATAACATTCATCATATCCATATAATGGCATATTATTCATCCATAAAAAGAATGATGTACTGATACATGGTACAATGTAGATAAACCTTGAAAGCATTATGCTAAGTGAAAGAAGCCAATCCCCAAAGATCACATGCTATATAATGCCACTTATATGAAATGTTCATAGTAAACAAATATATGGAGATGGAAAGTAGATTGGTAGTTACTCGGGACTAGAGAGGAGGAGCTGGAGGGTGATTGCTAAGGGGTACAGGGTTTCTTTGTGGGATACTGAAAATATTCTAAAATTAATCGTGTGATGGTTATACCACTCTGTGAGCACACTAGAAGTTATTGAATTGTATATTTATATAGGTAAATCATGTTATATGTGAAATATCTCAATACAGCTGTTACCAAAAAAGAGAATAAAGTATCTGATACACAAACATGTAGAAAATAAAAAACATTATATGATCAAAGGAAGTAAACTCCCAAGAGTATATACTGTGTTATTCCATATACATGAGGTTCTAGAAAAAGAAAACTAACCTATAGTGACAGACTATATATCCATGATTACTTCTGAGGGTCAAGGACCAACTGAAAGTGGAAATGAGAAAGCTTTCAAGTTCAATGGAAATGTTTTACATCTTGATTTATAATGTAAGAAATAGGATGCATACATTCACTAAAAGTCACTGGGTTGTACACTTAAAATACATGCACTTTATTGTATATAAACTATATCTTAAATAAGTGAGAAAGATGTCTGTAGGCTGAGGCAGGAGGATTGCAAGTTTGAGCTCAGACTGGGCATTAGCAACTTTTACTGAGACTTTGTCCCTAAATAAATAAATAATAAAAGGAGCTAGGAATATAGCTCAGTACAAAGGTTCTGAGTTCAATTCCTAGTACCACAAAAAATAAAATAAGATAAAAGAGAGAGAAGGAGACAGGAGAAAGGAAAAAGGAAGAGAAGAGAAACTAGGGGGTGGGGAAGAGGAGGAAGTGGGAGAGGGGTGGATTTTGGAGATACAATAAAGTAAAAATTTTAGATTTGGTATCTGGTTAAATATAAAGGATCAGAGAGAGGAGGGGACTACAAGAACAAACGGTAGTAGAGTGATATTCTGTAAGAATCCTTACTTTAAAGCCAGATAAATATGTCAGAGGGAAAAAAAATAATGTAAGAAGTTCTCCCAAGTCCTAGCTGTGGGGCCTTGGGTAGGAAATTGACTCATCTCTAAGAGCCTTCCTTGATTTATTCATCTATAAAAGTGATAACAGGGCCAAGGATGTAGTTCAGCAGGGCCATGCCTGCTTGGCAAGTGCAAGGTCCTAAGTTCGATTCCGGTACAAAAAAAAAAAAAGTGATAACAAAATCTCTTTCATGAGGATTAACGAAATAATAGAGTAAAGCACCTGTAGAACACAATTATGATTCCCAGATTTCTAACTTGGCCCCTAGATAAGCATTGCTGGGTATGATCAGGGTCTTGGATACAGAAGAGTGGCACAAGGGTTTCACAAAGAAAGAAGTGAGGATAGGCTGAGCAGCAGTTTCCTAGCATGCTGAGGGGTGGACTTGGAGTCCAGGATAAAAGCTGTTAGATCTATTCTTAGGAAACATCTCCTCACAGGAACCTCAAGTTGTGAGGAGGAATGTCAGTGGCATCCTCACTGTCAACTCATACTCAGAGGCATATACCTTCGAAACCTCTCTTCTCACTTCTACTTAAGCCATTGAACATGACCTTGGACTTCCTTTCTCTGGCTCAGTGGGTAGAGTGATACTGTGTCTGAGAGCAATGAAGAATTTCTTGGGGTGGAAGGTGGAGGGTGAGAAGCCTGCAGCTTTTGTATCTGATCAAGATTCTACTTCCCCTTCCATCCAAGTCCTAATGTCCAAAGGTGTGCAGGACCAAGAGAGTGGAATGTAGGCCCATTGGGTTTTGAACTAATTCTGACCTGTCAGTGCCACCAGGAAAACAGCAGTAGAACCTGAGTTGTAGTTCCTGGGTTAACTTCAAGGGATACTTGTGAAGAGTCATACTTTCTTTGAGGTGGGTGCTTGAGTATCTTGGGGACTTCCTGGTGAAGAGTTTGAGCATGAGCACACTGTGAGAGAAATCATCCTATTTCCAGTGCTTTGAAACCCTCCCCTCTCTCTGTTCACCTCCTATATGCCCAGAAAAACACCAAGATGGGAAGTCTGGATGCAGGTCAAAGTGGGTAAACTGCATTTCCCAGTGATGGTTCAAACCTCATCAGTCTCAAGGCTTGACTGAGTTGTGTCGTATCCTTGTCCCAAGAGAGAGCCATGTTCCTGGAAGCTGAGGGAAAAAAACAGAGCTGAGAAAACTGGCCAGAAATACGGGGAGTGTGACAGTGTTTCTTCAGAAGTCATCTCAGGTGGGGAAAAGTAACCTCAGTTACCATGGGGGGGCAGCAGAGGCCAATTTACAGAACCCTGAGCCTAGACTAGGAACTTCTGGCTTAGACTGTTTAGGTCTGTGCACCAAATCGCATCCAGTGTCAGCTCAATCCCAGGCCAGCACCACCCTCTTGAGGGCCAGTACAAAGGTAACTCAGTGGGGGAGGGATGGTCCAAAAAGCAGCCACAGAACTCCGAGAAAAGGAAAGGATCTAGGACAGTAAGGTAGCTTTGAGGAGCCAAAATGCCACAATAGAGGTCTATGATAAGGGAGGAGGGCAGTTATTTGGATATAATTTGGATCAGTCTTTACTGTATGTGTGCACAGAAAGCTCTCCCTTCCTGATTCCCACATAAATACATTATTTCCCACTCTGCACTCCTGCTCAGAATAGCTGCCTCAATTTCTTCCCCAGATCACCCTAGCAATGACTTTTTTTTCATGTCCACCATGTTGGACTCTGTCCTGGGTGAGCCACCTTCTTACTTTTATGGTCTATGAATTTATGGTATCTAGATATTGTAAGAGTTCAATTCAGGGATTCCGGGAAGAGCTGCATCCTCTCTTTGAGTACAGCAGAAGGGTGAGTCATTAGTGATTTCTTGGAGAAAAGGAAGAGGCTGGTAACCAATCCTAGCTTGCTTAGTTACTAAACTCAGAAGAGTAGCCATCCACATTTTCTGTAGATGAGCTGAAATCCAGAAGCACTTGTGAACAAGCAGAGTCCAAAAATGAGCTCAGACTTCAGAACAGATAAAGAGACTATTGACTGATGTGTGAGCCTGAGCACTATTCATGCTGAAGACCACATAGCTGATATAATAAACAGCTCCAGGTAGAAGTTCAGATCAACCAGTGAAGATACCCAGTTTCCCTGAGGTACGTCCTAGGGAAATCTCACTTGGTTTTCTTCCTAAGCTCCTAGAACATGTGCAAGGTTCTGAAAAACTCCTAGAGACGCCTGGTTTCTTTTCTGCAGGCCTAGGGACTCAGCCTCCTTTCCTTTCCTCCTTAAAGCTGCCACTTACATTTTATTCCTTTGGGTAGAGGCACAAAAGAGTAAGATAAAGTCATCCCAGAATCCCCCCCCCTCAAATAAATCTAAAGATAATCCTCAAGTAAAGGGTTCTATTAACACACAAAGGCAAAATAGAATACAAGTACCAAAAGCAACACACTACACATACTAGATTTGGTGAGTTGTTACAGTGGAATAAAAGTGACAAAGATTCCATATTTCAAAGTTCTCCTACTGGAAGCTGTATTAGGCTTTCTGCCTCACTTTTCCTATCTTGGAGGTGGGGATGACCTCTCCCCCTCCCCATATACACATTATCTCTTCCAAACCGGACCTCAAGCAAGGCCATCCAGTCCCCCTTTCTCTACATGCAGAATCTATATCTCTGATGATGTTTGCTCTAGTGGGTGAGAAGAAGCACCCAACCCAGCAGCCTCTGTTATACATAGAAACTATACCCTCTGGGAGTTTCCTCACAGCAAAGAACCAGACTTAATAACTGGCCCCCGAATGTGTCAGTAACAGAACAAAACAGAAAGATACCAGGAGAAAATAAAAATGGAGTGCTTACCTATTCTACAAACAGTTCAGGGTGGACTAATACATACCAAGAGCCATGTACAAGACAATTTAGAGCCATCATGACATTTTATCTAACACAACAAACAACCTTATAAAGTAACTATTTTCTCCTATTTTGCTGAAAGAAAAATAAGTGCTGATTGCTTGTTCAATCAGAAGTCCTAGGCTGAAATGCAAACTCAAGCCTGCCTGACTCCAAAGTGGATGCTATTTCCACTACCAGTGTGATTCTTTTTGAAGGTGGTGGGGTTCCTGAACTCCCAGAGCCTTAGACCAGGCCCCACTAGGCCAGCTGAAAAAGGTCAACCTGACATCAGTGGCCCATGTCTCAAGTAGCAGGAAGAGAACCACAGACCCTCCAGGGGACAGGACAGGCACAGAGATAAAGTGCAGCACATGCCAAGATATGCCTCCACTATCCCCAACAACACAGGACAGTGGAAAAGCAGGTTGTGGGATGACTGAAGGAGAAACCTCTGCATCCAAGCAACCCAAGCCTTCTCTAGACCCAAAGTCCCAGTTTTGCATGGGTCAGCATCCAGAGGACTATGGACTCTAGTGCTAAGCACACGTTTGCTGCCTGAAGTCCTCTACTAAGCTCACTTATATACCCAGCTCTGCTAGTGCAGTGGGTGGGGCCAACAGTGACTACATTGAATTATGGAGAACAGAGCTCCTTTCTTGCTCCCTGGGACTACCTTTCAGTTTCATGAGGCAGCATCCATATGCATGATGAAGCAGGGAAATGAAGAGATGCTCTGGCCTTCCACAAGCAATCTGCACCAGATCCCAGATCATGAGACTTTGGGGCTGGCTCTAGAGAGAATCTGAGGAGCAGTGTTGGAGGGGCCCCACCTGCCCACCACCAGCTGAGAGATCTCCCTCTGCCTAGACAGGTAGGTCTCTTGTTGGTCCATGATCCAGTACCCAGTGGAGAAACAACTGTTTCCATTGTGTTGAGAAACACACAACACTGAAGAGAGAATCTCCAAGGGGGAAGAGGCTGTGGTCACCCTCTAACTTGGGTCTGTTGAATTTCTGCTTTTCTTAGATAGCCTTATGTGTCTCCTTCTCAGCACTGTCACTCCCTTGATAAAACAAAACATGGGGGCTTGAGGAGGAAAGCGTAGAGGACGGAGGCTCTTGCTCCTGCAACTAAAGCTAGGGCTTTACCTCTACCTCTTTTTTTTTTAAGACAGGATCTCACTATGTAGCCCAGATTACCTTCACCTCCCAAGTGCTGGGATTATAGGTGTGCTCCACCATGCTGGCTTCTACAGTTTATGATCTTTACTACCATATACCTGGCCACAGGCATGTGTCTGTCTCTTTTCAACAAGCCCATCTTTGCTTTTCCCTGGGCACAGTAGAGACAGCAGGAAGCATCTGAGTAAGATTTATCTGGATCACTCTGAAACAGAAGGCCATTCCAGAAGCCCTAACAGCCCAGCTTTCACAGCACACATCTCCAAGCCAAACATGGCCAGCTTATCTCTGGGGCTCACAGGCCTTCTCTGCCCTACATCTGGGCTCCAAAGCAGCAGAGGCCTTACTCCTTTCATATCTGTCCCTGGTGAACTCTCATAGGGCAAGCATTTCTTATCTCCCTAAGGGTGGAGTTCCTTCCTCAGACAGTACTAGAGAAACCAGAGTCTCAAACTTCCTAGAGCCACCCCCCTCCCCGCTTCTGAGGAATACATTTCTCTTCAGGTGACCCTCAGGACTTGATTATGATGGATACTCTTTATCATCCCATAGCTATTATCCCTACGCTGAGAGCCATGGCTACAATGCTTATGGGCCCGACAACCTAATAACAATTCAGCCATGCAAGGCCCTTCACATAAAAATACTGCACCAAGAGCTGCCCACACACAGTATAATGGAGCTGATTCTGTCACAGATGGTACCTCATTTCTCTGTACTGTGAAATGTGAGGACTTGCATTCAGCCCCAAACAACAGCTCTTATTAAAAACTCTTTGTGCACAGCTAGGTAACTGTACTCCCATTCTTGCCATGAGAAGTTTAAGAAAATAGCTTTAAAATGAGGAAAGATGAAAACTGGAAACAAGATTCCCAATGAATCTTGAAATTGAAAAAGTTTTGGAAATTGAAGAACTTTAACCACATGACAATTTTTAATGTAGGAAAAATTATGTTCCCCCAAAATATGGACTAAAAGAGAAGCTTCTGTTGGGAAGGAAGGAAATTAATGACGTGATCTCCATGGGGTTAGGATACTAAAGTGGTCTCTTTTATGGCTTTTTCACCCATAAGGGGGTCTGAACCCTCTTTACTGAAGTTCCCCTCTCTATGCATCAAAAATCTAGAATCGTAAATCTTTAGATGGCAAAAACTTTAGAGGTCATCTAATCCATTTTATAATTATATCACCACAAGCAATCATTCAACTTCTGCTTAGATACCTGCTTTCATTGAGAGGACTGAATATCTCTGGAGGCAGCCATGAGAGAATGATCCTGTTTTCACATGTTGTTTGTGTCTGTTATTAAAATGCCGTCATGCTAGCAGATATCCTAGAGTACAGCTATATCTCTGTGTCTATTCATTAACTCCCTCCCTCACTCATTAACTCATTCATTCATTCAATAAATACTGAGCATCTATGTACTAGGCATTGTGCTTGGCCCTAGAGAAACAAGGAGGGCTGGGTTTGTAGCTCAGTGATACAGCATTTATCTGGCATACACAAAACTCTGGATTCAATCCTCAGTACCACCAAAATAAATTAAATTAAATTAAAACTGCAAGAGAAATAAAAATGGACATGGATCCTGTTCATATAGAGTTTGGAGTATAGTGAGATAGTTCCTATTCAAGGAATTATACAAAAAGGGTGAAAATACAAATAAGATAAGTGTTATGAAGAAAGGAGGCTAAAAATTAAAATAGTAAAATAGTGCCAGATTGGATATGAGGAAGAGGGGAGTGTCAAGGATGACCACTAGGTTCCTGAACTGCATAACTCTATATTTGGGGTGCCATTAACTGAAAACAGGGAAACTGGTAGAAAGCCAGATATAAGGGAAAAGATCATAGGTTTGGTCTTTGATCTACTGAATTTGGGTTATACTTCAATCACCTAAGTAGATATAGACATGAGATAAAAACTGTGACATGGATGAGATTTCCTAGGGAAAAAGCACAGAATGAGAAGAGATGGCAGCCTTGTGGAACACCAACATTTAAAAGCCAGTAAGAAGTTGTGTGTGGTGGTGTGCACCTGTAATTCTAGTGCTCAGGGAGGCTGAGGAAGGAGAATCATAAGTTTGAATCTTGCCTGAGCAACTTAGCAAGACCCTGTATCAACATATAAAAAAAATGTAAAAGGTTTAGGGATGTAGTTCAGTGGTAGAACAATCCCCCAGTACTATGACAACAGTAATAATAATAATAATAATTCCCAATCAGAAAAATAGGCCCCAAAGGATACCAACAAGAAATTCTCAAGAGAATTTTTATCTAACAGAAACTTCTCAGTAGAAAAACAAATAAAGGAGGCTAATGGAAGAAAAAGTCCCAATAAAGAGAAAATGACCAATAATGTCAAGTACTACTGAGTAAGATAAAGACTGAAAGCATCCTTTGGATTTACTGACATGAAGGTCACTGGTGACTAGTAAAAGCACTTTCAGAATGGTGACGCAGTAGAAGTGATTAGAGTAGGCTGAGAAATGAAGGCAGAGAACTCTTTTGAGTTTACTTCAAATAAGAGAAGAGAGAGTGATAACTAGAGAGGGTGTGGAGTTGAGAAAGACATTATTTTAAGGTAGGAGAGACTATTTTACCTGCTAGTAAGAAATCCAGTTGAGGGAAAGATGTTGAATATATTGGAGATAAAAGGGATAGTGTGAGAAGATGGGAAGGGATAGGCTGCAAAACACCAGTGGAAGGCATGGTATCCTGAGAAGAAAGGATAACTCCTCCACTGTTACAGGAGGGAAATTCTACAGAGGACATAGATGAATTGATGTGGAAATATGGTGGCAGGAAGAAAAGGTCCTGCTCAATGTTTGAATTTCTCAATGAAATAGATGACAAGAGCAAGAAAATGGACACAGGGATTGGAAGTTTGAGAAAAGAGTGAAGAAGATTCTAAATAGTCATCCTAGATGATGAGCAGTACTAAAGAAATTTAGTACCTAGTAGGATTGTGAAGCAATGTGGAGTGCTTGATTGAGATGGGTGATTTATAGTGGAGCAGCCAACTTATAACAATGGATGTAGGTGGCTGAGATACAGTGGAAGAGATGAGGAAGTTTAGGGATGAGGAGGCCTCAGGGATGGCTGGATAATCAACTTGTACACTAAAGTCTCCGCAGATGATGGCAGGCCTTGTGATGGTGGGTGTGGAAGCCAAGGAGAGAAAGCCTTCATCGAGAAAGAAAGTGTATTAGTTTCCTAGGACTGCTCTAACAAATTACTACAACCAGGGGGCTTATAACAACAGTTTATTCTCTCACAGTTCTGAAGGCCAGAAGTCCTAAATGAATGTGTTGGTAGGATTAGTTTTTTCTGGGGGATGTGAGGGAGAATTTTTTCCAAGACTTTCTCCTAGCTTCTGAGAGTTAGATGTGAGACTCACAAGAGCTATAGTTTTTGCAGGAGGGAAAAAAGCAAATGGACTGGAAATAGGAATGAGGGATGATAAGATACATCTCCAACCGTCTGATCCTAAGGTACTGTAAAAGACAACAAGCAGCTTTCATGTAAGAAGGCAGCAGGGAAAGCAGAGCCCTCCAGGTAGAGTAAAGTTTCTGTTAGACAAAAAGAGACTGAGAATGCTAATTAGGGAGCGTGTTCAAGAGGACCAGTAGAAGCTTGGGGAGGTGGAGAAAAACTGGGGGGCTGTGTTGGATGGGGAAAAAAGCAATGTGAGAATCAGTATGAGGAAAGAGATAGGGCTTACACTCTGGGAGTTGACTGAAGATTATGGGAGATGTGGGGCAGGGAGAATTTGGTCCTAGTAGCTTTGAGGAGAGTAGATCTGGGCTTGGGCCTAGAGGCCAGAAAATTGGCTCTCTTGGTCAGAATTGGTGGCAGTTGCAATAGTTGCAGACCACACACTATAAGCTCTGGAGTAGAGGTGATCCCCAGAGGTGACTGTCTCTGTACCTTTGAGGCTTAGAGTAAAATGAGTCTTAGGGTGAAGCTACTCTGTCAGTTACCTAGGAATGAGGTTGGATTCCTCATAACAGAAGTTGGAAGTGAAATGGAAAACTCAGTGTGGGGTACAATGCAGACATTTACTTCTCTGTTCCTTTCACTGAGAAAGTATCAAAATATCTAGAAGAAATCCCCTGGATTGTAGGTCTTAAAATGGGGTCCTTCATCTCTCTGTTGCAACTCACCCACAACTGCCAGTCAAAAAGCAAACAATATTATCTGGTATGTGAATCTAGGCAATTACCCAGAGTCACAAAGCCTCTTCTTTTTTTTTTTTTTCTTTTTTCTTTCTTTTTTTTCTTTTTGTTTGTTTGTTTGAAATAGGGTCTCACTGTGTAGTTCAGGCTGGTGTTGAACTCACTATGCAGCCCAGGCTGACCTTGAACTGCTTCAATCTCCCGAGTGCTGGGATTACAGGTGTGCACCACCACGCCCAGGACAAACCCTCTTTTTTTTTTTTCAAACCCTCTTCTTGAAGGAGGTAAGATGAGCATGAACTGTGTGGACCCAGAGCATGTGTTCAAATTCTGGCCCCAGCACTTGCTAATTGCTAAGTGACTCAACCTATCTGTTCTGTAGTCTTTTCATCTGGAAAACAAAAACAATAATAGTTCCTACCTCATAGAAGCATCATAGAAGATTAAGTGGCTTAACATATATAAACACTACATTACCTGGTACATATTGCACATTGTATATATTTATTTTGATTGCTATTAATTCTGTCTCCTGTCCTCCCACTTTATCACTTGATACTACTCTGCTTGCTATAATCTGCCTGGCTTTGAACCCTAACCTGAATAGCTAGTTCTGAACCTTCTTTGTAGGCTCTTCCCTGGGTCTGTTTACCTCTACATCAAGTAAGTCTAGGGCCTTCACTTGTTTCTCATAGGATGTGGCTACTGGGACCCCAGCCTAGTAACTCAGCTTTGGATACCTTGCACTTCATCATTGTATCTCAGTTAAATGGGTTGTCCACAGTGCTCCAGGTGGGATGTGACAATTGTAGAAAAGCACAGAATCATCATTGTTCTGGTTCTATACTTCTACTAATCAGCCTAAAATCCAATTGCCTCTTTTGGTGGCAGCATCACCCTGTTCGCTTGCATTGACTTTACAATCAAATCAAGGTCCTTTTCACATAATGCTGTTGTTAAACCAGGCAAGTCTCTGCTATTCTGTGCTACAGAAACAAACCCAGCTGTAGTTGTTAAGTCCAGCAACCAAAGCCCAGTCCAGCAACCAAAGCCCAGTATCTATCTGCAGTTTAGTAATAAAGACAAGATGGCCCAGGGAAACAGCTGTTGGTGATAGGGGATAGCTGTGGCAGATGCTGCTACTGTTATTGCCTTACCAGTAATGAATTTCATCTTCTCACTTACTTATAGAACCCCAACATTGTTCAGGGAAGCAATGTGTTCAGCCAAAAGTACTGGATTTCCCAGGTTCCTTTGCAGCTAGGAATGTCCATATGACAGAGTTATAGTTAAACAGATATAAGTGGATGTCACTGGAGAGAATGCTCCATTCTGAATTAAAGGAAATGCCTCTGTAGAAGATCCTTTTCCCTTAGCTTCCTTGTCCCCTAGTTCTTTCCCTTCCTGTCTAGAATACAGACATGGAACCTGGAGCTTTGGCAGCTATCCTCTGACCCCAAGGCAAAAACCAAGTGGATGAAAGCCCACCTTAAGGATGAAAATGAAGATGAAAAGCCAGGGTCTTGATGGCATTGTTGAACTACTATTCCAACCCTGGACCATCTTTCAAGGGAATTTTTGTTGAATAAAACAAAGAAACCTTTATCTGTTTAAGCCACAATTGTCAAATTGCCTATTATTTATAGATAAAAGCATTCCTAACTGGCATACGGTTATAACAGGAAACCAAGGGACCCAAATGGAGGCCAAACATGACTACAGAAATCAGAAGGAAGGGCATGTAGAAATACAAGTGGGCAGCTGGGATCAGAGGAGTGGGCCAGTGGGCCACAAGGCCTCAGCCACTGGGTTGAGGTTCACAGTCAGGACTCCCTCCCTAGATGGTAAATTAAAAGAGCATGACCAAGCGTACACCTTGATGGGACGAATGCTCAGGCAGGGATACAAACACAGAACATGAGACACAGAAGAGTAGAGATCAAAAGTGGAGAATGAGGTAGAGGCTTGATGGAAACTTGGGATCAGACTCAGACCAACAGCAAAGAGACAACTTGATGCAGAGTTCCAGTGGGAAGGTTGGGGTTACTTCAATCCTTCCTGTCTTATGGGACAGGTGTAGCCTCTCACTATGGAAGGAGGGGATGGAGGGTGTGATCCAGGCAGAGCCAGACAAGCTTCAGTTCAAGCTGCGCTTTAGCCATCCTAACACTTTCCTTACAGGCTCTTAGATTCACCTTTAATTGCATGCACTTCTTTCCATCTTTGCCATGACCTTTAAAGACCTGGGCTTAGATCTCTTTAAACAGTTTTCACTTTGTCTTCTCCCTAATTTTCAATATTTCACTGTGGAAAATCTTCCCTTCCTCTTTCTACCCCAACTTATCCACTACCCTGCCCAGTTTGAGGGTGCCCTTCCGGAGCAGTATGAGTCCCCTCAGGAGAGTTCCACCTTTAGCCTCTGACTTTAGCTTGTTCTGGGGATAGAAGGAGAGGCCAGGGAGAGAGGAAAAACTGGGAAGAAGGTTGGCCAGGGCCTACCAGCTGCAAGGAGCAGCAGGCCACTCTAGCCCCGCTCCTCAGCTTGGCTTTTCTGTTCCAGGGACTGATTAGAGGCCAATGCTTTCCCTGCCCCCGTCCCAATTTCTTGTGTTATCTAGAGCGAGAGAATGAGAGCCTCCTCTGACTGCTAGTGTGCTACCACTTCTTTGTGTGCAGCGGGTACTGTGTGGGTAAGTTAATGTTATATTGTGCTCCTGTGATAAATGGACCTTTGTGAGACACTTTTCACCTTGTGTGTGCTGGGGAAGAGGGAGGGAGTACTGCCTGAGTGACTTCTCACAGAAAGCCCCAGAGGTGCTTCGTGCTGATAGCCTAGGCCTGGAAGGCTGCTCTTTCATTGGCACTCAAGGGTGTCAATCACCGTGGCCCTCCCAATCAGCTCTAAACTAGGTATCTGTAAGCGATTAGCCTTCTTTGTTAAACACAACACTGAGCCCTCCAAGGACTAAACAAAGAATGGCTCAGAAAACACATTCCCTAGGTGGGCAGGGGCAGTCATGCCAGTGTCACTAACTGGAACCCTTTTGGTTTTGCCCTCCTTCCCTGGGCCTTGTCTCTATTTCTTATATCTAGGCCAGTCCTAGCTCCTTTCAATTCTACTTCTTTCATTTTCCTCCCATGTGCATGTCTTCTCTCCTCCCCACTGTTGCTGCCTTTGTTCAGCCCTCAACTCCTCTCACCTGGACTACCAACCAGTCTCCTAAAGAGTCTCCCTGCCTTCAATCTCGCCCCTTCCAACCCAATCTCTGTGCTGCAAACAAATCAATCTAAAAATACAAATCTGATTGTGTCACATCCTCCTGAAAATGCTTCAACCTCTTCCACGGTTCTAAGTACCTCTGGGACAAAGTCCAAATACTTAGCATGGCACCCAGGACCCTGCATGATTTGCCTCTTGACAAATCTTCAGGCTGCTCTTTTACAGTGCTCCACTTCACTCCTAATCAAAATGAACGTTGCAGGTTTCTGAATATGCCTCTCCTGGCTTTGCTTCTGGGTCTTTTCACATGACTTCCCTCTGCCTGGGATATTCTTCATACACCGCTTTCTCTGCTATCTGTCTGGCCAGGTCCCATTCATCCCTTAAGACTTCAACTAAACTGTCTCAACCCAAAGAAACATACTTTACTCGTGCCTATGTTGCTAATGCCTAGTATAATACACAGGACATAATAGATCCTCAATAGTGTTTGACAAATGAACAAATGAATGAATGCCCCACCTCATGTGGCTGTGTGCAAAATCATCTCTGAGGGAAACTGGCTGAGCTGATTGATCCCTCCCTATTGCACTGGGTTGCAAGTCCTTCTTCAATATGACTGCCTCCCCCAAATGCCCATCAACCAACTAATGTATAAAGAAGATGTGGGGGGTTTTATACAATGGAATACTACTCTGCCATAAAGAAGGATGAGCTTGAGACATTTATGGCTAAATGGATGCACCTTGAGACCATACTCTTAAGTGAAATAAATCAAACACACATGTTTAAATACTGCATTGTTTGTCTGGTGTGAGAAACCGAAAGTGGAAATAAGAACTAAAATGTACAATAGACACTGGGAAATGAGAAGAAAATCCTCAAACGAGAAAAGGAACAAGGGGAGGGAGGAAAGAAGGGACAAAAAAAGAAAATCAAAGGAAAAAAATGGAAGCAAAGCTTTTATACATAAGGGGAGGGATGGGGAAAAAAAGAAGCAAGATATATCATGTACTGGCACAAATTCCCTATGATGATTGTTATCATTATATACATCTAAAATGTACCAATAAATGTTTTTCTAGAAAAAATTAAAAATTAAAAAGAAAATAATGACTGCCTCCCTAAATCAATTGTGAACATCTCAAGAGCAGGGCTATGTTTGCCCCATCTCAATGTCCTATCTACACTCTAGCATGGTGCTTGAACACAATGAAAGAATAGGCCTCTCAAATGCTTAACAGTTTTGTTTTGTTTTTGTTTTTTGTGGGGTTTTTTTTGGTACTGGGGATGGAACCCGGGACCTTGTGCTTTCGAGGTAGGCGCTGGAACCACTGAGCTAAATCCCCGGCCCGCTTGACAGTTTTATCCCTTGTCTCATCTCACTTTACTTCCCCACAGACTCTCTCCATCAATAGCTCTATAGCACTAGTGTCACATTCACAGCTTCGCAAACATTCAAAGCTGCTCCCCATCCCTGAAATTTTCATCTGCATCCCTCTTACCTGGAATGCCCTTCCCACTCACCCACCCAAATTCTGTACTTCTTTAGGAACTAGCTCCAAGTATTCTTCCAGAAACCTGTCATGCACCCAGCCCAGTCTACCTCTGAGTAGTTCTATTAACAATCCCCACCCATCTCATTTAACCCTTGGCATCCCCTCATATTATTTAGGGGAAAATCAAGACTCAGAAAGGAGAAAGGACTCGGGCCAGGGATTTAGCTCAGTGGTGTTGTGCCTGCTTCGCAAGTGCAAGGTCCTGAGTTCCATCCCCGCTACAAAAAAAAAAAAAAAAAAAAAAAAAAAAAAAAAAAAAAAAGGACTCCATGCTTCCTTGTATAGACTACAATTTCCCTTAAGGCAGGACTGTTGTCTTCCACACCTTCATCTTTCCAGGGCCTTACTTTACTGTTAAAGAACTCTAGAGGCAGACTGCCTGGCTTTCTATCTTGGCTGCACCTTAGATCATTTAATCATACTAAAACCTTAGCTTCCTCACATACAAATGAAGATGAGCACAGCGCCTATCTCACACTATTGTTGTAAAGATTAGATAAGTAATGTATGTAAAGTGACTAGAGCAGTACCCTGCACATAGCATGGGTTCAATAAAGGCTATTTTCTTTACTGTTATTATTTCTAATATTAACAAATCCTTGCTGGCAATAGCCAAAAACTAGAAGGTGAGAGTTTCAGAAAGTAGGAAGGAGCAAGGAAAGGAAGTAGACCAGAGGGACAATCTGAGACTTTGTGGAGTCCAAACAAGGTTAGCGGCGCGGCAGGACGTTTGTACAGCCGAGTTCCTAGTACCATGTGACTCTGTGAGAGCCCCAAGCACATGGTTCCATGCCGGCGGCGGCACAGCTTCCCTAACGATTCCCAGTAGCCTGTAGGGGGAGCCAGGAAGCCAAGACAGGGTTTAGGGGGAGGCAGCTGGAAATCTTCCTAAGGACAAAAACGACACCCCACCACTACTACCCATCTTAGCCCGCTACCTTGCCCCTTCCAGGATGCTCTCCAAGCTCGGTCATCTTCCGTAGCTAAACTGGGAGTTGTCCTTCAGCACCAGGGGCCGCCTTAGCCTTGGGCAGGACAGTGAAGGCGACAGCAGAGTTAGGGACAGGGGACTGGTCCGATCCGCAGCCGGCTCCAGCGTCTCCTAGTCACGGGAATGGGGGAGGCGGCCCAGGGAGGTAGTGAGACGCTGTGGAGATGTCTCCTGTCTTCTGCTTCCAAGAATCACCCACAGAAGTCCCCGAGCCCTCGGGGTGGGGAGGGGGGGCCCTGGGGAAGGAGGTGGGCGCCCGGGTTGGTGGGGGAGGGGGAACGCCAGGGCTTGGGACTCAGTGTGTGGCGTGTGCACGCGGGGAGCGGGCGGACCGACAGAGGCGCTGAAGTGAATGGAGTTGGGGGTGGACTGGAAACATCCCCAAACAGCACAGGCTGCAGCCGGCGGGGGATTGGGGGGGGGGAGGAGGGAGAGAGAGAGAGAGAGAGAGAGAGGAGACACTCTCGCTCGCTCGCTCGCTCGCTCAGTCCGGAGGCGCAGGCGCAGTCGGGGCCCCAGTCCCGCTCCCTCCTCCTGGTGCCTCTTTCTCCGCCCCGCTCCCCCTAAACACACTCGCACACGGGCTCTCAAGGTGTTCTCTGCACAGCGGAAGATGGCGACAGACTGAGGGGGCATGGCCAGCAGGAGCCACGGGGCCGTGCCGCTGGGCGGCCACCACAGTGGTGCGAAGGAGAGGCGGAAGCAAGAGGCGCACTAAGTAGAGCCCAGGGTCCGCGTCCGGCGCCTGTGGCGCTGCCGGGAGCCAGGTGGCCCGCCTGAGCCGGAACTCTGGGAGCAGCGGGTGCAGAGCCAGTGCGGAGCCCGCCCGGGACCGGCCCAGGCAAACGCCCGGAGCTCAAGCAAACCCCGAAGGACCGGGCAGCGGACCGGCCGGCCGGCCTAGGAGGGCGCGAGCCAGGCAGGGAGCAGCGCGGAGCGGGCAGCGGGCGGACGGGCTAGAGTGGAGCGGGGCGGGGCGAGCGGAGCGGAGCGCGGTGGCGGGGCCCGCACGGCGGCGCAGAGGGGTGCAGAGCAGCGCCGAGCAGAGACGGCCGGAACAGAGTGCGAGCCGGGCGGCCGCCGGCGCAGAGTGAAGTGGCGCGGAGCCGAGGGCAGCTGAGGGGCCCGACACTATGAGGAGTGCGGCGCCGCCGCCACAGCCGCCACCGCCCCTGTGCCCCGCACAGCCTCCCGCCGGGACGCCGGGCAGCGCCTAGCAGGTCGGGTGGCGGCTCTCCGGCTGCGAGTGAGGGAGCGCTGGAGGGTCGCGGGAACGGCACGAGAGCGCCCCGCGACTCTGGCCTGAGTGGGGCCCGGGGCTAGCCGGTCTGCCTCACGATGCAGCCCCCGACGTAGTGCCTGGACGGCGCCGAGTAGCGCGGAGCGGCGCGCAGCCCGCCTGAGACGGCCGTCCGGCCTCGCGCCTGCCTACTCCCTCCAGCCCGGACCCCCTGAAATATGTTCAGGGGCGCTTGGATGTGTCCCGGGAAAGACGCCGCCGCGCTGACTATCTGCTGTTGCTGCTGCTGCTGGGCTCCCAGGCCGAACGACAAACCGTGTGCCGACTCCGAGCGGGCGCAGCGATGGCGACTATCCCTGGCGTCCCTGCTCTTCTTCACCGTGCTGCTCGCTGACCATCTGTGGCTGTGCGCTGGGGCCCGGCCCCGGGCCAGGGAGCTGAGCAGCTCCATGCGGCCGCCCTGGGGGACCGGCCGTGAGCGGCAGCCGGTGTCTCCTCGGGCGGTGCTGCCACTGCCGCCGCCGCCGCCGCCGCCGCCGCCTGGCGAGCCCAGCGCGCCCCCGGGTACCTGCGGCCCGAGATACAGCAACCTGACCAAAGCCGACCCCGCCGCCAACCCCAAGCAGGTCTGCGGCGGCATCCCAGAGCCCACGGGGCTGGATGCAGCTTGCACCAAATTGGAATCTTTGCAGAGACTTTTCGAACCGACTACCCCGGCCCCCCCTCTGCGGCCCCCTGACTTCCCTTCCCTTGCCCTGGCTGAGTTCCCCTCTGCCAAAAAAAACTTGCTCAAAGGCCACTTTCGGAACTTCACTCTCTCCTTTTGCGACACCTACACAGTCTGGGACTTGCTGCTGGGCATGGACCGCCCAGACAGCCTTGACTGCAGTCTGGACACCCTGCTGGGGGACCTGCTGGCCATGGTGGCCAGCCCTGGCTCTGGGGCCTGGGAGGCATGTAGCAACTGTATCGAGGCATACCAGCGACTGGACCGACATGCTCAGGAAAAATATGATGAGTTCGACCTCGTGCTCCACAAATACTTGCAGGCAGAAGAGTACTCAATCCGGTCCTGCAGGAAAGGCTGTAAGGTAAGAACTAGCGTCCTGGGCATTGGCAGCAGAAGCAGTGGGACCAGGAGAGAAAAGATCTCCTTCTCTATCCACCCCACTATTTCCCAGATACTGCGACTGTCATCCTGGGCCCCTCCCTAGAGAGGGGGCCTCAGGGATTCAGGTCAGGTAATTACTGGTCAACTTCTCTGAATTCCAGATTTGGACATTTTAGGGCTGGGGTTTCCTGGAGACCCACCCCCACACCAGGAGCGAGCCCCACTTGTGGAGAGAGGAGTTATGGGGCCCTGGGCAGGCAAGCAAAGGGTTGGAAGGAGAGGTTGTGCTCCCCTAGCCACCATGCTCAGTCAGCCATGTCTCTCTCTTTGCCTGGGCCAGAATCAGATGTCCTGGGATTGGCTGGTGCAAGGGGGGAGGCCAAAAGCCAAGGGGAAGAATGGCTCACTCTTTAGCTACTACCAATGGGTGAGAGGAGGCACACTCTTGGCGGTAGGGCACACCATACTATTTATTGACCTTATATGACCTGATGTGGCTGCCCAGAGCCTAGGCAGATGGAGCCCAAGGGTGCCTGTCTTCTCCCAAGAAGGGAACCTGCAGGCTTGTGTCCCCTGACAAAAGAAGGAGCTGGGAACTGGGCACACCAGCTTGTGGAAGGGACACTGAAGGTTGGTGCATTACTAAACTCCCAGTGCCTTCCCAGCACCCCAGGGTGGTAGTGGAAGGAAAGCTGGCTTTTGTTAGGGACAGGCATCCAGAGGAGAGGAGAGGAGAGGAGAGGCAGCCACAGAAGAGGCCTGCATAGGGAAGAGCTGAGTATTGAGAAACTTCTTGACCCTCAGCAGGGTTGTTCTAGACAGTAGGTGGGTTGGAACTGTAAACCTGTGGGACCTGATGCTCCCACCCTGTTCTCCTGGCATGAACAAGTGGCCTGCCTTTCAGAGGAAAGAGAGCAGCAAGGTCAAAGAGTCAAGTGACAAGGAGACCAGGTAGGGTAGTGGACTTACACGTTTTCAAACTGAGGGCTGAGAGCTGGAGGAGACAGTTGCCTCCTAGTCTAGCTCATCTCCCTCCAAGGCTTTGGGAAAGGGCAGAAAGTGTCACCTTTTCATTCAGAGTGATCCCCATGGACTTGGGCAAGGTTTCATTGCTCTTAGTGGGCTCCGTAGGGATTTGAAGCAGAAGGTTGGGGAGAAAAGGGGTAGCTCCTGACTTCACTTTTTCCTTCTCCCATTTCCTGTTCTCTTAACCTAGCAGTCTCCTCCCGCCTTCCTCAGCCTCAGCTGACTCACTGCCTCACTCACACTACCAAATGAGATATTCCACTTCTTAAAGGTGTATAGACAGATACACACACACACACACACACACACACACACACACACAGCCATATACCTCACCATTACCCCAGGGCAAAGTCAAACAGTGATGGAGAGGTCGTCACACCCACAAATGGTGCCATAGAAACATACACTGTCACACACATGCACACCTGCATGCATGCACACACACACATACACATACATCTCTCCACATTGTCAGAGGCATGCAGCTAGAAGTACTGTCACATGAAGAAGGACACATTTTTTGTCATATAGAGACACATACCCTCAATGTCTGCCATAAACACATACACTCGGGTGCAGCAGGGTGGAATAAAGGATGCCTATCTCTTTGTGGTCTCCATCCAATCCCATAGCCACAACTATTTTGTTTTTTTCTCAATTACCAGTATGAATGAGCCTTGCCACAACTTTCCTATGAGGTTTTTTTTAATGTTATAGTCACTTCCAAGCTCCGTTTGGCCCTGTACTAAGTAATAATTCTGCACATTGATTGTTTTTACCCAGTGATTTGATGTAGAGGAAAACAGTTAATCTCTCTGATTCAGGAGGCCTTATCACTTCAACAATTTGTTACCAGTGTGACCTTGGGCAAGTCATTTCACTTCTCTGAGCTTTCTTTTGCTCATTTGTAAAATAAGACTAATAATCTTTATTCTGCCCACATCCTGGGTCTTTTGTGAGACTTAAGTGGGAAGAGGTAACTGACAATATTCTGTAATAAGAATTTAATATCTGACATTTAAGGGTTTTCAAGCCCTTTCACATATGTTAGAAGTTCACAACCACTCAAAGAGTTTGGTAATACTAGTGCCATTATGACAATTACACAAATTAGGAAATTGAGGTGCAGAGAGATCAAGCAGTTTGCCCTAAGGTTGCTCAGCCATAAGCAGCAATGTCAGGTCTCCAAACTGCATGTTCCAGTTCTAAGCTCCTACTTTTGCCCTAGGCTCCCATCAGGTTCCCCATGTCCCCCACCTCCTTTGTCTTCTTGTCTCTTTCTTCTCCAAGCAAGCAAACTCCTGCTCTCTTGCTTCCTGCTGTGCTGTCAAAGGGCAGTGTCAGCTCCACAGTTCCCTTCCTGTCTTTCCCACCTCTCTTCCAAAGCACTCTCCCTCACCTGAGGCCAGGGCCCATAGGGTTCTCAAATCCAGCTGTATTATCAGCACTAAGGAGAAGGACAGTCCTGCTCCTCTCCTTCCTGCACCTCCCTCCCCTCAGCCCCTCCATCCCTCTCCTACTCAGGCTTTCTTTCTAATCCCGAGCTTGCTCCTGGGCCCCAAGCCTCTTGTCCAGCCTGTACCTTAAGTGGCATCCCTTGGAGATGACACCCTCTCCCTCAGAGCTTCTCCTGAGTGCAAAGCCCCCAGCCCCAGGCCACGATGAGGAGACTTCCTCTACTTCTGGAAACCAAACCTGGAGCCTTGGTTCCAGCACCAAGTGACCCCCTATCCCCAAGGCCCTTGTTCTGAGTGCCTTAGATCCTTAATGAGTAGCCTCAGAAACTCAGTTCCGTGCTTCTTCAATTTCTGCCTGTTTGGGGCCACACAGAGCCCCACAAATCATACCTGTCCTCACTGCTGCCTGTGACAACTCCCAATTTAGTACCAACTGCAACATTTCCTTAAAGTGCGACTGACTTTCTCTCACACAGCAGGGCGATGTTAACCCAGGCAGACCAATGCCCATCCCCACCCTGGTCTCGCCCAACTCCTGGGCCCATGCCCCCCCCCCCTTCTTATCTCCCATGCACACCCAAGCCCTGATCCTCTCTAGGCTCTGTCTGCTCACCTCATGCCACCTCACCCCATGCCCAGCCCTTCATTCTCCTAATCCTGCCATGGTTTTAATTGCCTCTTCCCTACCTCTGCCTCTTTCTGCTCTCAATTCTGGACATTCAGACCAGGGGAGTGGTGGAGGTAGAAGCCTCTTCTTTCATTGCTCTTCATTCAGGAGGGGCTAAGGGCCCAAAGGGAGGAGGACAGTTCCAGCCATCAGTTCACATTGATCAAGATTAGTGCCAAAGAAGGATGTGAGAGTCCTGCTCTATCCTGGGCTGACCCAAACTCACCTGACAGACTTCGTGTTTGGTCTTGGATCTCACACTGACCAGGTTGAGGAGGAGGCTGATATTCAGGTTCCCCTGGAGAGAGTTGAAGCTGAAGGAGACTCAGAAAAATGTGGTCTTGGACTTCAGATATCAGAAGAGTTGTCCTGGTACAAAAGAAGAAGCATGTCTTGTCACCCCCGGAGGGACTTGGTAGTTAGAGAAGTCCTGGGTTCAGATCTTGATTCTTTATTTATTACCTGTGTGACCTTGAGCTCAGGACTTCAACTCTTTGAGCCCACTTTTCTCATCTGTAAATGGAGCTAATTCATCAGAACAGCCCTATGAGGTTATTGTTAATGAGAGGACTGTAGAGTATCTAGGCCTAGCCCATCAATCACTCCCTCCAGTTTTTTCCTTCAAAAGAAGGAACAGAGTGCCTTAAGAAAAGGTAAGCTCCTGCTTCCAAGAAATGTCTGGCCTGATTCAAGTGGACCCCTGGGCAGAAATGCCACGGAGGTGACTAGCACCACATTTGGGAGAGAATTGGACCAGGTGACCTCTGAGGGCTATTTCAGACTAGAGTTTAGGCCCATGGGCAGAGCCTGTTCCCTGAACATCAGCATTGGATGGGGAGGGCTGGAGAAGGAGGCTGGGCCTAACACCCACATATGGGAGAGGGTGGGGGGCTGCCAGTGCCAGTGCCTTGCCTTCTGCCCGTATCTGCTAGGGCCCTGCTTTTCCTCCACTCTGCCTGGCAGCTGTTTCTGTCTCACTGCCTTCCTCTCTCCTCCCACCTGCCACAGCTTTCCTGCCAAGCAGGACTCCCAGGCTAATGCCGGGTATGAAGGGTTCTAAGAGCAGGGAGCTTGGGACACTGAGCAAAGAGCAGGAGCCTCAAGTTGGCCAGTGGTCCCTGTTGTTGCTCAGGCTGACAGGCTGGGAGCCTTGCCCCAATGGCATGATTCCTGACCCAAGACCCTTGCAGCTGGTCCTTTCTTGAGATGGAGGAAGGGCAGGCAGTCAATAAGCAGCCCCTGGGAAGCATGGCAAAGCTGGCCTTAGGGGAGAGGCCTCCAGATCCACGGAGCTCATTTCCTCATCACCAAGGAATATGAGCATGGGGTTCTGGGAAGGGGCAGGAACTGGGAATCCTGGAACAGGAACAGGCATTGTTTATGGCTAGGGCAAAGACATAGTGGGTTAAGGCTGGGAGTCGGAAAGCTGCTCTCAAGCCGAAGCACATCTCTCTAGACCCCTCACTCCATCCCCTCCCACCCTTACCCCAAGCCCATGTTCCTGCCACATTTTAGCCTATAACCTATCACTCCTGTCCACATACCAGTGACCCACGCAATGTGCCCAGTCTTTAATTTATCATCCTCGACCAGTGTGATTTAGGGCTTTCAATGATGACAAAGAGCCAGATGTGGCAGGCGTGCCATAGCTTCACCACCACTGCCCTAGCCCCCTTCCCAAACCACACCACACATCTCATTCACTGTCCTTTATCTATATCCCTGCACTCCTCTGCTCCTTCTGAAACTTACCTTCACCCCTCCCCACCCTGATCCTTTATCCCCCTCTCACTCTGCTCCTCTCTAATAATTGGCTCCTTTCATCCCACTCCTCCCTCCCAACCTTTACCCCAAGTCCCACACACTCTGTCTTCCCTGCCTCACCCCCTTGGCACTTACACCTCCATGGCTCTTGTCACCTCCGTGCCCCCTCACTCCTCACATCCCTCTCACTCCACCTCCCTCGTCCCCATTCATTCTGCCCCCTTTCTTCTTCTGGTCCTCTCATCTGGCCCTTTTCCTGTCCCACTCTGCTCTCCCTTTCTGCTTTGTCTCTACCTCCCTTCTCCTTCCCAACCAGGGTAGACATGTGCATGTGTGCATGTATACATACTCTTTAGACACACAGACACACATTCACAGAGACAAACATATCCCCCAGTCTTCATGGTTACTTCCCATCTTTCCCAAAGGCTGGTGGCTGACTACTATAGTCACCATAGCAATGGGAACCTCCAGGAAGGATATACTGGTATCTCCTGAAGTTGGGTTGGGGGGATATAAGGGAAGGAAGGAAGTCCACCCAATATTATGGTCATTCTGGAAGTCTGCTGAACATGATAGAGGTGGGAATGAGGAAAGGGAAGACAGTTTGTGGGGCCAAGATGAAAGGAGGGTCAGGGATATCAAAAAATGAAAGGGTGCTTCTAAGACATGTGGGTATATGTTGGTCCCCTCCCAAACATCAGTAACTCAGGAAAAGGGTTCACTCACTCTTCTGTGTATAGGGAGGGATGAAGGCCAATATCTCAGACTCAGGGGTGGGAAGTTTACTCTAGAAAAACTTCTCCCTCGGGCAGCCCTTTTGTTCTCACTCTCCAAAGCTGTTTACCTGCTGTGTGCTTATGCAGACTGGGCACCTAACCTGTCCTCCCATCTCCTCTTTGCCACATGTGAATTCCAACTGCAGGTGTCTGCAGATGCCAGGATCAGTCTCTGCTTCTGCGGAGCTTGGACAAATCTGGACCCTCAGAAGCACCATCTCCAGTGCTGGCCTCATAGGTCTCTGGGGGAATGCGTATGTTTGCATTCCGACAGTCACAGGTGTGTAGAGCAGAGCAGGCACCAGGCACTAGGCACCAGGGATGCTGGACCTGGACATAAGCAGGGATCCAAGAAAACCTGAGTTTCTGAGACTTTGAGCCATGTAGGTAGGTACTTAGAGGGGAGAGCAAGGGCACCAGGTAAGCTAGCTCTGGGGAAGGAAGGAATTATTATAGAGTAACAGATTGTCAGTACCAAAGCTCCTGCTGGAATAGATTCTGGAGAAAGGAGTTAGAACCCAAGCCACAAGTCTTTGGGCCAGAAGATGAGGCCAACTGGCTCCAAAGAAGAAATTGATAAGAAAGCAAGAGAAAAAGGAAACTGCAAACTTTTGACTGCCTAGGAGATTCCTGGGGCTTCATATATGTCTGTGAACACAATTAATACTGACAATTATCCTAGCAGGCAAGAACTATCATTATTCCCATTTTACGAATGAGACAACTGAGGCTCTGTGAGGAGAAATGACCTACCCAAGCTATATAGCTAAAAGGCAGGAGAGCTGGGATACAAGCCCTGGTCTGTCTGTTTTTTTCCCCAGTGCACAGATGTATAAAGAAGATGTTAATAACCTCCTCCAGCTGTCAGAGGCAATGCCCAGCTGGCCAGGGATAGGCTGCAGTGAGAAGCTTGGCTGAGTAGAGGGGAGGCTCAGTAAAGCCTGCTGGCAGCTTAGGGAACCTCCTGGAGTGGTTCAAATCCAAGAGGACCCACTAACATTCCTCTTGTTCAGTATCTCACTCTCTTGTCCTGGAGACCTAGTGATAATCACTGGTATCCTCAAAATGACAGGAGTGTAGGCATGAGTGAGGGGAGTGTTTGCTTTTTCTGCAGAGGAGAGGGGAGGATCTGGGCTCCTCTCACCTGGAGAAAAGGTATCTCTGTTATATTTTCAACCTCAGATGGCTGAAAGGATCAACCAGGGAGGAAAGGAATAAAGCGCCCTAAACAGGCCTGAGCCCCACCCAGCTAAAGGGGAAAAACAAATACAGTGAGACCTTATTACCTCAGAGCATGCTGAGGGCTGGCCCTGGAATTTGAATACCTAGTTCTCATGCCAGGGTTTTAGTGAGTCCTGGCCTTAGAAGCCTAAGCTTTTCTTGGGGGTCAAAGGAAGTGCCAGCCTATCAAGTTCTGAGTGGATAAGGACAGTAGGTAGTGTGAGTGTTACCAACATTTCCTGTCTTTTTTTGGTTTTAAGCATAGCATAGCTGCCTGGAAGATCTGTAAAACAGAGCATGTCTATTTAGTGTTCAACTCTACTAAATCTTCCAACCAAGTTAATCCTTCAAGAGTATTAGAGACTTAGAATCTTTTAAAAATATATTTCTTCCCAATTACAGAAAAATGGTCTTTGAGAAGTTGTGGAAAGTAGAAGTATAATGGAAAAATTCCCAGGGACACTTAGGACTGTTTCTCATTGTGTTAAAATATACGTAACATAAAATTTATCATTTTAAGTGTACAACTCAGGAGTGAAATTAAGTACATATTCTTTTTCTTTTCTTTCTTTTTTTTTCATACCGGGGATTGAACTCAGGACCTTGTGCTTTCCAGGCAGGTGGTGGCACCACTGAGCTAAATCCCTAGCCCTCAAGTACACTTTCAATATTGTACAACATCACCACTGTCCATTTCTAAAGTGATTTTGACCTCCCAGACAGGAACTCTGTATCCATTAAAGAATAACTCCCCATGCCCCTTTCTCTTTAGTCCCTCGTAACCACCAATCCACTTTCTGTCTCTATGACTGTTCTGGGTACCACTTATAAGTGGAGTCATGCATTATCCCTTTTTAGTCTGGCTTATTTTTATTTTTTTGGTACTGGGGATCGAACTCGGGTCCTTGCGCTTGCAAGGCAGGTGGCAGAACCACTGAGCTAAATCCCCGTCCCTAGTCTGGCTTATTTACTGTGATTTTTAAGGTTCACTCATGTTACATCAATACTTCATTCCTTTTTATGGTTGACTAATATTCCATTCAGTGCATATATCACATTTTGTTTATCCTTTCATTTGTTGGTGAACCCTTTGACTATTGTGAATAATGTTACTATGAACACTGGTTTGCAAGTACTTGTTTGAGTCCCTGCTTTTAATTCTTTTGGGTATACTCAGGAATGGAATTGCTGGATCATGTGGTAATTCTATGTCTAACTTTCTGAGGAACTGTCATCCTTTTTTTCATAATTGCTGCACCATATCATACCACTGTACATACATATCAGCAATGCACAGGGTTCCAATCTCTCCACATCTTTGCCACACCTTTTATTTTCTGGATTTTTAAAATAGCCATCCTAGTATGACTATATTTTTACATGGTTGATACAGTTTTTTAACTCTACTCTTTTTTTTCAATACGAGGATTGACCCCACTGCCTTCACACTAAGCTGTATCCCCAGCCCTTTTTATTTTTCACTTTAAGACAGGGTCTCGCTAAGTTGGTAAATTGCTTGGGCTGGGCTCAAACATGTGTTCTTCCTACCTCAGCCTCACAGAGTGGTGGGATCATAGGTGTGTGCCACCATGCCCAGCTTCTGATCTTTTTAACTTACTGGTACACTGAGCACCTTCCCATGTAATCTAATAGTCATAAACATCATTCTTGATGAGTACAATATTGTCACATGAATATAACACTATTTAACCTGCCCCCCACTGTTAGGTATTTGCATTACTTCCCACGTTTCACTATTGTAAGTAGTGCTATAATGAATGAATAACTGTTCATAAATTTGTGTCAAATCAATGATTCTTTTTTAGTAATAAATTCTATCTCAATCATGTTTTTCTTATTTCCCTACTTTGCTGAGTTCCTCAAATCACAAAATAATGCATGGTTATATATCAAATCTAACAATACAGAGGTTTATAAAGGAAACATTACTTATCCTCCTATTTACTCCCTTCAGTCCCATTTCCCTGAGGTTACTCATGTTAACAATTTTTTTTTTGGTACCAGGGATCAAACTCGGGACCTTGTGCTTGCAAGGCAGGCGGCAGAACCACTGAGCCCCTGGCCACTCATGTTAACATTTTTATGTGTATTCTCTAGGCCTACATAAACATCTCCACACAAAATGACTTTTTCTTTCCTTTGTTTTGCATACAAATGGGAACACAAACATTAATTCTGCAAGATGAAGTTTGGGAACTAGACCTATAAAATCAGAGTATTAATGCTTTGTTTTTCATTGAGTTTTTTGGTACATTTTAGGTATACAATACAGTTACATTCATCGTTGGGATCTTGTACCTTTACATGATGTATCTTAGTTCTTATTTTTTCCCCCATTTCCCTACCTTCCCTTCAACCCCTCTACCCTTCCCTATTTACAGAGACTTTGTTTCTATTTTTTCCTTTTCTCATATTTTTTCTTTTCCCTTCTTTCCTTTCCCCTGCCCTTCCCACTTTCCCAACTCCTTTAGACCTTTTCTTCCTATTTCACATTATCAATTATATCATTTGAACCTTATTTACACTTTTAGTTTCTCACATCAGAGAAACTATTCTGTGTTTACACATGTGTGTCCTATTTATTTCACTTAAGATTATGGCCTCAGTGTGTATCCATTTAGCTATAAATGTCTCTAGTTTCTTGTTCTTTATGGCTGAGTAGTACTCCATTTTATAGAAAAACCACATCTTCTTTGTCCAGTCTTTAGTTGATGGACATTTAATGCTTTTTACTAAATTTCTTTCAAATTACTAGATTAATCAAATTTATACTCAACAAAAATGTGAGATTAATTTACTTGAAAAATGGTATAGCATTGGCTTTTCATTTGCATTTCTTGGGTCAGACATTTGTTTTTCTTATTTATAGACCATTTTATTGGCTCTTTGTGAATTGTTTGTTCATGTCTTATGTTTTTCTTATTGATCTGTATATACAGTGGAGCCCTGAAATTCATGGGGTTTGTGTTCCCAGAGCACCCACAAATTTCACATATGGTCAGAAAATGCCTATTTTTTATAGTTTAAACCCTAAATGTGCTATGTCTCCCACAGTTATGTAATTTAATTTAATAAAATACTGTATTAATAAAGCCTTAGAAGGTACCAGGTGCTTTGGCGGCATCTTAGGGATCTTAGGGTTTTAAGAAAAACAAAACCAAGAACACTTGAGAAATCTACCCTCAGTACAGCAACCTGTTATGATGTGGGAATGCTGTTGCATCTGCCTGAGATGGGTTGTAGGGCAGCAGCCCATCAGCAACAAGGAGAACTGAATAACGCTCTTGGATTGGGTACTTGCAAACCTCCCGCCAAAAAAACAGTTGCAGAGGATATTTATGGTTTCTGTGAAATTTCGAGGATTTTTGTGAACAGTTACTAGTTAGTTCTAAGGAAAAATCTTTGAATGACTGGGGCCGAGAACTCTGAACTGTGACTTTGCAGGGGTATATACTGTATTCTATTAAATGTATTGATGATATTAACCTTTTTCTGATCACATTTGTGGCAGATTTTAAAAAACTGCTATTTGCATCCTAGAGCTGAAAGTAAAAAATTAGAAGGAAAGAAACCATCCCAGGCATTTAATATCCTTTATCTTATTTAATTCTTATACCTGCCTTGTGAAGCACATACATATTATCCCCATTTTGTAATGGAGAAAACAGGCTCAGAGAGGTCATGTAACTAGCTCCAAGCCAATTAGCTAATAAGAACTGAAGTTGAGATTGGTATCCAGGTCAAATCCAGGGATTCATATGCCAGCAGACAATGGTACAGTACTACCCAAACTGTGCTTTACATACTTATAGGTAAAGGTTTGTACTAGTTGTTTTACAGACATCATTTACAAAAAGGTAAGAGTAGTTCCTCTTATTATCTCCATTTTGCAGATGAGGAAAGTGTGGATCAGGAAAGCTGATAACTTACCTGAGGTTTTGTAATTAGTAAGAACACAACTGGAGTTTAACTATGGGACTGTTTAAAAATATTTAGCCCTGGGGCCAGGGATTTAGCTCAGTGATTCCGCCGCCTGCCTCGAAAGCTCAAGGTTCCGAGTTCGATCTCTGGTACAAAAAAAAAATTTAACCCTGTCTTCCTGACATTTAGTAACCATCTTCTTGGATCCAAATTGAGGTCCAGAGAAAGAAGTACTTGACACATAGTCACAGCAAATTAGTGGCCTCCTTACTGGTGACTTGTCCAAGTTCACACAACTTCTTGGTGGCAGAGGCAGAATCAGAAACTAACTCAATCTGACTGGAGCAAAGCTTCTTGATAAGGAACATCTCTGGGGTAAGCTTTGGAAAAATAGCAGTTAGGTAGAGTATGTGGCTGCCTTGAGGACTTTTCCAAAGTAATTGACTATGGCATTGGAGTCTTCAGAGCAAGGCTATTTCAGAAGCCCACAGATGGTAGTACCGTACTTGGGATAGAACTAATGTCCCAGGGCTAGAAAACCTTTCTACTGGAGACAGCTTCCCTCCCTGCACCAATTGCCAAATATTAGAGCCTTGAGCTCTAGTCAAGAAGCTTGTGAATGTGGAAGAAGCAAAGCCCCCACTCCGACTCTGTGTGTGTGTGTGTGTCTGTGTGTGTGTGTGTGTGTGTGTGTGTGCATATGTTTAGAGGAAGGGAAGAAGTCATTGTTTTGATGGAGGAATGGAAATGATCGTGTACAGTTCCTAGTGTCTAAATGCTCTTCCTCCCACACCTATTTAGAAAGAAAACCTTAGTCGTGGAGAATGGGCTGAACAGCTTGCTTTTAGAAAATCAGCCTCCTCCATCCAAGCCTAGAAATCCCTCCCCAGCTTGACCTGGAATTTCATAAAAAAGAAATTTATTTGAATAATATGCTTCAATGATACTAGTGAATTGAAGAGACCATCACAAGGGCAGTATAGTATATAAGAAATTGAGTACCAAAGTTCAAGTAAACTTGACTTCAAATTCAAGTTCGAAATCTATCTTCTCAGTAGAATAGTTGTTGACATGTTGAATACATTCCTTAATCTCTTTAGGAACCTCACTTTCTGCAGCTTCAAAACTATGAAATAGGGTAAATATGAGGTTTAAATGACACAAATCACATTAATCTATGATTTCAGTACCTGCGAGAGCACTCAAGAAATGGTAGGCATTATTATTATTATTATTATTATTATTATTATTATTATTATTATTACAGCCTATGAGCCTTGGGCAAGTTATTGAAACTCTTTGGCCCTCCCTATTCTTATCTGTAAAATTCTGCCTCTATCTCAGGAGGTGATCGTGAGAATTTAATGAGTTAATAAATATCAAGGCCAGGTGCTTTGAATAGTGCCTAGCTTATAGTAAGCACTTCATAAATAGTAGCTATTATTCTCATCTTGATTAGATGTGTTTGATCCAAATGATCACTCAATGCTGAGTTGAAGTTCACAACACTGAGGTGGGCTTCTTAGGGGTAGGGGATAATGATTTGGGAACAGGAGGTGAAGTGTCTGAGGTGAGGATGGAGGATTAGCAGCCAGAAGACAGCTGAGGAGATTCTAGTGATTGAGTGCACAGACATGCTTAGGTGAAAGAAGGAAGAGGCAGAGAGGAAGATAGAAGGATCTCGGAGTCCTTGATTCACCTCATAACCAGGGACCAAGTACAATTGTCCATCACCTTTGACTAGGTCTCTGTTCTCCGCAGTCTCTCATCTACCTAGCAAAGCACATTTGGGAAAGGAGGGGAGGCAGGAGTGGTGATCCCTGCATAAGGCTGGAGATGGCTTCCTAGGCAATCAGGTGTGCCCGGGAATAAGGAGTGTGTGCAACAAGTTATGGTTGTCACAGTCAATTAACACTGTCCTTGTGGCGACTTGCACAACCATTGTGCACAGAAGCTCCCAAAGGTGCCCTTCTCTCCTCTTAGTTTTTTCTGGCTATGGGACCCCTCCTCAGCTGTGTCAGTCTTTTAAGTTCACCTGACTCAAGCCCAGGGCCCATGTAGTGGTGAAAGGGGTAGATGATCCAGAGTATAGCAGGGCAGTGTGGGCTGTGTCTGGTAAAGTTGGTCACATCATGTCTTAGAAATTTTGCTTTGTTGTATTTGAGGTTCACGGCTCCAGATCAGCTTTATCAAAGTAATATATTTTCAAAGCTGTGTACATGCACTCTTGAGCCTTACTCTTCAGAGTTAAACACTTGAAACTCTCTTTGGCTATTTTTTGCACATTTACATTTACATTTCTGAATGTTATGTTATGCCAATATTGCTATTTCTTGATTTTTATGTTTTTAAAAAAATAAAAATCTCCATGTGTGGCTGGTTGTGGTAGCACACGCCTGAATCTCCCATTCAGGAGGCTGAGGCAGGAAGATAGAAAGTTCAAGGCAAGCCTGGGCAACTTATGGAGACCCTGTCTAGAAATTTTTAAAAAGGGGAATGTGACTCAGTGGTAGAGCACTTACCTAGTGTGTGCGAGGTCCTGGGTTTGATCCCTAGCAAGAAAAGTCTGTATGTGTGTGTATGTATAACATGTGTATATATTTTATATAGCTTGTATATGTTCTTTAGTGATGTCTTTTAAATTATATATTATATACATATAATATATAATATATGTGTGTGTGTGTGTGTATATATATATATATATATACACACAAACCTTCCAAGACTATTATGTCCAACTGCTTCCTTGGTATTTCCACTCAGATATGGTATCAAAAAAATGTATGTATATATATATGTATATATTCATGTATGTGTATATATATACACATACATATACGTACACATGCCTTGTCTCACTCCTGAGGCTTATTCTTCATATACACTCCAACTGTCTTGGCAGTTTTTCTATGTAACTTCATATTTCTAAATGGAATGTCAATATACTATTTCTTGACTTTCTGTTTTAAATATCTATTGACATTTTTAATCTGATTAGAGGATTTACCTGTCCCTACCAGCAGCACCATACTTGCACACATGCTTCCACTCCCCTTATACACCGAATATTGGCACATCACTGTTTCTGGTTTTAACAGTATTCCACATTTACATTATTAGGCATATAAATAGTGTTCACAGCTGAGTCATGTAGAATACTGTGATTACATTTCCTTCCTTGGTCGACTTGTTTTCTTGGAGTTAAGAATTGCCTCTCTTTTTTCCTATTTGTTTAATTTTCTGTGACTTTTTGCTAATATATCCCCAATTTTTTCATCAGCTCTGAAATTCCATGAAACTACATTCATAATCCATTATTTTCATTTTTTTCTTGGAGCTTTCTGCCTGGTTCCAATCTAGACTAGTTGCTGGAAGCTTGGTTTTCGGGTACTTACCCAACACTTATATGTGTATACATCCTTTACTTGTATATCCAACTCCCTGTGAGACCCTGAGAACATTGCACATAGAAGTAAGATATAGTCCTTGTCCACAGGGAGCCTACAGTCTTATGGCTGTTTAATTTATGCAGATGTCTCACTGAAAAGCTTGGACTCTGTCCTGGGTCTTTGAACTACTGTAGTTTATCTCTTTGATCCCACACTCCAGGCAGGCCTTCCCCTCTCCATTTCCAATGAGTTATCAGCAGAGTATGATATATTCCCCAGAGAACAAATGTGATCTTAGGCTGCATTAACAGAAATAGTTTCCAGGACAGGATATGATATTTTAACTTTGTGTTGATAGACCCTATCTTGGCATTGTATTCAGTTGCAAAGTTGCAAAGAACAAAGAAAAACAGAGACCTTTCTGAATGTGAACAACCAGATAGAAGAGAAGAATTGGAAACTAACTACATTCCTTGAAATAGCTCCCAAAATGAGGATGTTTGGCTTCTTGTAAGAGTAGCCTACACATAGCTATCTCCATTTTTCTCCCCTCACATTCCCTCTTCAATTTATGGCAGATTTGATTCTGCCCCTGCTGCTCCACTGAAGCTAATCTCTCCATGATGAGAATGCCTCTTCATTCCCCAGTGGGTGCTCATCTATGTAAATCCTATGTGCTGACCTCTCCTTATTCTTTAAAATTCTCTCTTCCCTTAAAATACAGAATGCCACTGTCTTCTGTTTCTCCCTCAATTTCTTAAGCCATGCCTCCATCTTCATCCGACTTCCTTTCTCCACCTACCCTTTAAATGTTAGTGTTTTCCAGGAATCTGCTGTTGATGTCTTTCTCTCTCTGTCTACTCTCCCTAGGCAAAGCCATTCACTCCCTTGACTTCCACCATTTCTGTATCAGTCAGGGTGAGTTAAATTATGCTGTAGTAACAAGTAACCATCAAATAATCAGAAGCTTAACACAACAAATGATTATTTCTTGCTCATGATACATGTCCAAACAGATCAGCAGGAAGCATCTGTTTGTGATAGTCACTAAAATACTTGGTAGAAGAGGGCCCTTTTCAACTTTGCTTCCACAGTCAGAAGAAAAGGGAAGAGAATGTGGCAAATCATACACCACCGCTTAAAGCTTTCCCTTAGATGTGATCCTTGTCACTTCAACTCACATTTCATTGGGCTGTCACTTGACCATGTCTAATTTTAAAGTGTGTGGGATAGTATAGTCCTACTATGCTCCTAAGGACTTTAACTCCTGTTGACTCCTAAACCTTCATACAAACCTTCCTTCTAAGACTATTATGTCCAACTGCCTCCTTGGTATTTCAACTCAGCTAAGCTACATACACCTCAAAGTCAACATGACCAAAAACTGAATTCATCTTTTTCATTCTCAAATCTACTTCTCTCATTTTTCCTTCCTTAATAGATGAAACCACTTTCATTGAGCCACCCCAGTTAGAAGCCTGGAGTTATCCTAGACCCCTACCTCTCTGCGATTCTCCACATCTATAGGTAATCCTGTTGACTCCACCTTCTTAATGCATATCTTCTCACATCTACCCCTTCCTCCCTATCCTTTAATTTTTCTGCTACTGCCTTAAGGTCCTCATTGTCTCTCAGATTGTCAGAACCCAGATTGTGCTTAGCAGGGATGTTGGAGTGGCAATTCCAATAGCAAGTAGGGCAGTGGAGTGATGACTCCCACAATCCTTTCCACTCTGGAGCTGCCATAAACTTGCCTCCTGTACTTACCTGATTGCCGTGGATCATCCAGCCCCCCTCAGAATGTTCCGTACAGTAGGGACACTGCTTCTCCTCTAGGCCACCCTGTGCCCACCCTAGCCCCTGGGATTTGAGCCTCCTAAGAGGCTTAGGGGTACAAGGGCCCTCTGGTACTAGACTGGCTCTAGGTTTTCACCCACTTCTCCAGCCATCTTTTCTACCTTTTCTTTAGGCCAGGCCAAGCCACTTTGACTTATGATTGCTCATTCTGAGAAGCAGGACAGATGTTGTTTACTTTTTATAGACACTTAAGTAAAGCCCTGTCATCCACCTAGATTTTCCCTATAATCCTCTAATCCTATTCTGACTCTGCCAATCCCAGTTTACTACTACTGTCTCCAGGGTTACATCCGTATTCTTCCTCTTGTTGGGGAGGGTGACCCTTTGACCCTCTGATCCAATTATTTGAATGCTCAGAGTCGGGAATAGGTGCCCTTGGCTCTTTTCAGACCCTGACCTATGCAGTTCCTCACACATTCTTTGTTGTTCCTTTTTTTTTTTTTTTTTGTACCGGTGATTGAACTCAGGACCTTGTGCTTGCGAGGCAGGTGAGGTGCCATTGAGCTAAACCCCTGGCCCTGTTGTTGCTTTTTGTTTTAGTTTCTCTTTTTCTTTTCTTTTTTTGAGACAGGGTCTTGCTTTGTAGTTCAGGCTGGCCTTGAACTCACTATGCAGCCTAGGCTGGCTTCAAACTCAGGGCCATCTCCCTGCCTCAGCCTCCAGAGTGCTGGGATCACAGGTGTGCGCCGTCACACCTGGTTTCCTCACACATTCTAAGTGTGCTGATGGATGCAGTGCAAGGAGGCATTGGGTTAGCAGTTGGGGTGCTTCCCTAGCTTGTAGTTGATTTCTTGCATGTCTTTGTCTTAGCTAAAGTAATCCCTTCCCTAGGTGTTAAATTCCCCATGGGTAAAATGTGGGGACTGGGTGGTTACTTGTGAGCTACAGCACTTTCAGACAATGAATTTCATCCCAAACCCAGGCCACATTGCTGCTTTGCTTCCACAAGCTCTGCACCTGCAGCTACTGGCCAATGGCCCCAGTGGTACATTAAGAAGACAAGCAGCCATGAAGAGGTCTATAGGGAAGATTTGGATGGGGAAACAGACCCTAGGGAGGGAAGCAGGTTAGAATCCAAGAAGGAAACTGCTTACTTCCTGGCTGCCCAGAGCTGAAGCTTTCCTCCCTTGGAGGGTTTTTCAGTCCTGGAACTGAAAGAGACTCCTCTGTCCAAACCCTCTGGCCCTGAGTCCTGGCCTTGGAGGTGAGAGTGTGCATTCACACAGTATTCAGAAGTCAGGTATTTCTTTACAGAGGATTGTAGGGACTAGAACGCCCTTACAGGGCTGCAAGCCAGGGAGCTAGAGTGTGAGGCTGCCCAGGTCCTCCCACTCCTCCTTAAGCTGGCAACTGCAGAGCCCAGGAGGGGTGGGAATCCCTTTTATCTTGGCCCTCCTGTTTCAGTGGCTCCTCTGCCCAGCCTGGAGGAGGACTGGAACAGCCTTCCAGCTTCCTTTTTGGGTTAATTGGTGTTCCCTCTAGTTACTCACTGTTTCCTTCCCCTCCCAGTTCCCATAGCAACTGGGCTGTAGCAGCCTAAACGTGATTGAGCCCAGCGGTGGCCTGAGGTAGGGAAAAGAGGGCATTGACAGGAGAAGGCATCCCACCCCACCAGTCCCCCACTGCTACCTCGGGTCTAAGATGGTCCAACTCAGAGGACAGGGCCTGATTGAGAAGGCTTTTCTACCAGGGCTGGAGTTTGAAAAACTTGAAACCCCAAAGCAGGGCTGCTCCCTTAGTTTAGAATTCAGTCGCTGGTAGGATTGTTCAATAGGAAGAATCGGGAATCTCTTTGCCACTATTTGATATGGGTATAGATGAGTCCTTCCCCGCTTTCTGGACCTCAGTTTTCCCATTTATAAAACGATAAAGTGGGACTAAACTGGTGGTTCTCAATCCTGTTTGCCTGAGGTGTTTTACAAAACTACAGATGTGTGGGGTGTGGGCCCCACTTCCAAGGGTTCTGACCTTGTTAGTCTGGGGTGTGATGTGAGTCAGCTAGGAATGTGTATATATATATATTTTGTTTGTTTGTTTGTTTGTTTTGTTTTGTTTTTGTTTTTGAGACAGGATCTCACCATGTAGTTCAGCCTGGCCTTGAACTCCCTATGTAGCCCAGGCTGGCCTCGAACTCACAGTGATCCTCCTGCCTCAGCCTCCCAAGTGCTGGGATTACAGGCATGCACCACCATGTCCAACTAGGCAGGAATATTTTTTAAAACCTCTCTGAGTGGTTGTAATATGCAGCCATAGCTGAGAAACTGGAGAGTGAAAGATCTCCACAAGTCTCCCAACTGACTCTTACCTAGTTCTGAGACATTTCCTCTTTTTCCCTGCCTGCCCGCTCGGGCAAGCTCCACAGCCCTCCTAATCCTGGCCCTTCCCAGTCCTTGTAGGTGAGTGCCCAGCCCCTGTTGGCTCAGGCCACATACTGTTGAGACAGAGCAAGCTATCTAGGTTTGGCTCAGGAACAGGGCCGCAGAGTCTTAAGGCTGTTGCCTAGGTGGTAGCCCTGAGAACCAGACGTTTCACCTAAGACAGACCCTGGATCACCTCTGAAGCAATGATTCAGCTGGTGGGATGCAGGTGTAAGGAGCTGGATTACCTCTGAGCCTGTGTAGCTCTTCTTCCTCTAGTCCCTTCCTTAGCTCCTTGCCTGTTCCTGCCTCACCACCCACAGACCTGGTGTCCTCCCCTGGCAATCTGCTCACACACTTGTTGCCATGGTGACTCTAGCTGGGGGCTGTGGGGACTGGGGAGGTCGTCTAATTAAGGAGAAAGGCCGAACTCCTACTGTCAGGCCACCCCTCTCTCCTTCCTCCCTTCTTCCAGGAGCACAAGAGGGGAGTGCCCAGCCTGTTACTGGGCTAATTGCAGTCGCCTGAGGGGAAGGCAGGACCACCAATGGGGTCTCTTTACTTAGGAGCAGAAACGTTAAACTGCAAGAGCCCAGGAAGAATCTCAGGAGGGCCTCTGAGCCAGTGGACATAGGGTGGGGTGGGGTGGGGTGGGGTGGGGTTCCACACAGTTTTGGGTGAGAGTGAGGAAGATTCGGGGTCCAGGCTGCAGAGATGGGGCAAAGACTGTGGACAGAGAGTTGTCTTGGCACTCTGGGGCCCAAAAGATGGAGATGAGGTCTCAAGGTGCTGAGGCCCTTCTCTCTTGTGATTTCACTTTCTTTCCTGCCTTACTTCTATTTCTCCCACCCTCCTTCTGCTCTCTTATCCCTCTTTCTTACCCCGCTTTCTTACACTTACTTCCATCTTTCTCATCTACGCTTATGCCTTCTTATCCTCTTCCTACCCTAATCATTTTTACTCCCTCTTTCTAACCTGTCCTCTTAGAAGGTCCCTCTTATCTCCGTCTTACCCCCTTATCTCCCCCGTCTCGCTCTGTGTTAGCTTTCCATGGGACAAAACACCTGAGATAATTAACTTATAAGGAGGTAAGATTTATTTTGACTTGTGGTTTCAGTCCATGATCACAGACTGAAAGCAATCTTGCTTTGGCCCTGTTATGGCAGAGTATGTCATAGCAGAAATGCACAATAGGGGGCTAGGGGAGTAGCACAGTGGCAGAGCACTTGCCTAGTATGCAAGAGACCCTGGGTACAATCTCAAAACTACCCCCATAAAAGTACATGGTAGAGGAAATGGGTTCATCTCATGGCTTCCAGGAAGCAAAAACAGCAGGAGGGGGGAAACAAGGTCACAGTATCCCTTTCAAGGACATGCCTCCAATGACATAACTTCTTCTCAGTAGGCCGCACGTCCTAAAGGTTCCACCACTTCCCAGTAATGTCACAGGCTAGGACCAAGCCTTTAACACATGGGCCTTTGGGGGACATTCCAGATCCATACTATAGCACCCTTTTATCTCTCTACCCGTTTTTATCCTTCTCTCACCTTCACTCCATTCTCTTACCCTTTGCTTCCCTTACACCCTCCATCTCTTATTCTGCTTTCTCCTAACCCTGTGCCCCCTCCAGGATTACTACTAGTACCAGTCCTACCCCTCCAAACTGCACTGTCTTACCATCTTTCATACCCCTTCTTTTACCCCTTACCCTGTAGCCACTCTCTTATCCCTTGAGGCCCTCTTACCGCTCTCTTTACCCTCCAGCCCTCTTACCTTGCCTCTTACCTTCACCTTCCTTTCATTCCTTTCCATTCCTTTGCATGTACTTTTATCCTAATAATTTCATCTTTAGGAATTTATATAAATAAAATTGAAGACAACTGTACAAGAAATATGTGTATGAAGATATTCAATGGAGCACTGTTTATCATGGTGACAATTTGGAAATAAATGTCCTTGAGCAGGAAATTGGTACTTTTTCCATTACATTTATGTGAATGTGTTCCCTGTTTTTTTAGGGCACCCTGCATTCACTCACCTCCAGGCCTTTGCTTAAGCTGTTGCCTCAGCCTTGAAAGCCCTTTTGCCTCATCTCTACTCATCCTGTTTATAAAACACTGCTTTGAGTCCAGGCTCAGCTGTAATCCCCTCACTGAAGTCTTTCCCAGCTTCTCTACTTGCTTTACTCCAACAATCATCCCTGGTTTGACTTCTTCTATCTTATAGATCAAATGCCACCAATTCAAGTTAAATATGTCTACCCATGAACCTGAAATTTCTATGACAGTAGGGGCCTGTCTTGATTTACTTACCCTGTTCATTTAGTCAACAGATATGTTCATGAATATTGCACTGAGTATGCATAAGACAAACCCATGTCACCCTGCATACAATTCACATCTTAGTGGGGTTAACAGAACACCGAAGTAAGGATGTAATGCTTGTAGTGAAGAAACAAGGAAAAGCAAGAATAAATGAGGGCTACATCCTCTGGTGACAGTGGTCAGGGAATTCCTCTTTGAGTAGGTGGTGTTTAAACCTCAAAGATGACAAAAGACCCATCTATGCCAAAAGTGCAGGGTGCATTCTAGGCCAAGAGAACAGCATGTGTTAGGGCCACAAGATGGGAAGAAGTAGGATGTGTTGAAGAGAGAAAAAGAAAACCTCTGTGGAGCATGATGATCTTGAATGGAGAAGTAGAAAATGAGGCTGAAGAGAAATATAGAGGCAAAATTGTGCAGGGGTTTGAATCATATGCTCAGATGTTGGTGTTTTAGTCTAAATGCACTGCAGGGTTTGAAGCAAGGGAGTAACATAATCTGATTGAAGTTTGAGGCTACTCTTATTCCTGTGTAGACAGTGAGTTGCAAAGAGCAAGAGTGGAGGTGCGGAGAACAGATAGGAGACTAATCCAGGTGAGAGACGGTGGAAGTTGCACAAAGGTATGGCTCTGGAGCCCCCCAGGGGACATTTGAAAATGACTGTAGCCATTTTTTGGTTCTCATAATGGGGGAGAACAGAGAATGCTACTGCCACTAAGGATAAAGAACAGGGATGCTGCTTAGTATCCACAGCACATGCGCAGCACAACCCCTATAACAAAGAACTATTTCGCCCAAAATGTCAGCATTGTTGCTGTTGAGAACCCTTGGGCTTGATGAGAGCCAGAGTATAACACAGGGGACCTTTCTAGCTAGGATGCAGTGCCTGGGGGAGAGGTACTAGATGAGGGGCAAGAAATAGGCCCATGAAGGAAAATTGCAAAGTCAGGATTCCAAAGGAAATGTCCATGATTTCTGCTGTACACCAAGGCTGAAGCCAACAGGACAAAGCATGGATTAAGTAGAGTTTAAAGGCACATGTATGCTTGGAAAGACAGATAGATTTCTATTTTTATTGAAAGTAATCTTTCACATTTGTACTGCCCATTAACATTTACAAAAATTTTCATATGTGCCATATTATTTGATCCACATGATACCTTAATGAGGTAGAACAAGGATTATTCTCTCCATGTCTTTCAATTTAGAAACCTAGCACCATCAGCCCAGAAAATGTTTGCCAAATTGAATGGAACTGAAATTTGCCTCATTACAGTATATATAGATAACCTTGAGTCAAGACACCTTTTTGAACCAAATATAAAAAGATAGGGTTGAGTAGAATGATTAGTAAGCCTCCTTCCACTCTGACATAGAAATTCTAAGTCTTGGATGACTGTAGACTGGGGAACTATGACATGGGAGACCTTAGGGTAGGATGTAGTGGGCTGGACCAAACCTTTTCTCTTCTTCATTGCCAGGATTCTGGGGTTAGGTTGGCAAGGTCCCCTTGAGAGACCACAAGTATGTCCTCCCCATCCCTGTCCTCTGAGGTGAGAAGGGGCTGTCACATGGGCTGATGCTGTTTCCTCTCCCCACAGGCTGTCTACAAGGCCTGGCTGTGCTCAGAATACTTCAGCGTGACCCAGCAGGAATGCCAGCGCTGGGTGCCCTGCAAGCAATACTGCCTGGAGGTGCAGACCCGGTGTCCCTTTATCCTCCCTGACAATGAGGAAATGGTGTACGGAGGGCTCCCTGGCTTTATCTGTACAGGTAAAGGCAGGGCACTGGGGAAGAGGGAGGAGGCTGTGGATCCAAGGCAGGCAGCAGGTCAGGGGAGTGGGAGCAGGGAGGACAACAGCAAAGTCAGGCTAGAAGGTCAGTGGCTGGAGGAGTGGGCATCAAGGTCCCCAGGTTGGTATGAGGCCAAACATAATAGGAAAAAGGACCAGAATGGCCATCTCTACCCAGAATATACACAGCTACTGAGGCATCCCCATAACTGGGGTCCCCTGGGAGAGAAGGGCTCAGAAAGGGAAGGTGCTGAGGGGCAAGGGGAAATAAGTCTTAGATAGGGCTGAGCAGTCCCAGCTTTGAAAAATCTCTCCAGGTAAGGCAGAGTCATCAACCCCCTGAGCACCACACCTTCCTTATCCATTGGCAGGGTTGCTGGATACTTCACCAAAACGGCGGGAAACCAAGTGCTGTGATGTGCAGTGGGTCTCCTGTGAGTCGGAGAAGAAGAAGCTCAAGGAGTCTGAGGCCCCCAAAACCCACCACCAGCAATTCCACCATTCCTATTTCCACCACTACCACCAACAGTACCACCACTATCACCCCCGCCATGATCCCCCAGGCCGTGTCAGCCACAAGCCCTCCCTGCTGCTGGTCTCTGGGGGCTCCTGCCTCAGCCCCAGCAGGATCCGGCTCTGTGTCCTTGTCCTCATGATCCTCCATACCGTGGTGTCCTTCTCTAGCAACCAAGGTGGTGGGGGACTGGGGCTGGAGACACTGCCTGCTCTGGAAGAGGGCCTGACACAGGAAGAGTGACAGCAGGGAAGGAGGGCAGACCTCCACCACACACTGATATCAGCTCCAGCCCGCCCCCAGGTGAGGGGGGGCTCCTCCCATGGGAGATGAAGGACCAGGTGGGGGTGGAGGGAAGTGGGGGGCCTCACATCCCCCAACCTACCCCTACCCCAAAAGCAGCTCCAACAGAATGGACAGAGGGCCCTAGGGAGCTGCAAACTAATTTGGGAGAAAAAGGTAGGAGCAGCAGGTACCCGCACCCAAGCCCCATCTGTGGGACTTAGCAAAAATTGTGGGGAATGGGGGCTGGAATTGCCCATCCCCGCTGAGGGCCCTAACCCCAGGGTAGGAGGCTGCTCACCCAGCCCCGGCCCTGCAGGGAATGTTGGGGGGCACAGAGGGGAGAAGCTCCCCCCCCCCCGCATTCCTTTTGTTGCCAAGATCCTTAATTCCCTCCAGCCCATATCTCTACAGGCGACGGCAGACAGTGCAATGGCCCTCCTGCCACTTCTGAGCGCCTTGCCCCACATGGGGCTGTCATGGGTGACGTGCCAGGCTGGTAGATGAAGTGCACACTGGTAGATGAAGTGCACACAGTTGCAGCTAGATGGGAGCCCAGTGAGCCTGTGCCCCACCTCCCTAGGCACTGAGGGGTAGGAATAGGGTACGGACGGATGGAGTGGTGAAAGAGAAGGAAGAAAGGGAAGGGGGAGGAAACATGGACAGAGGGCCTAGAGAGATGGCCAAATGGGTGCCTGCCTTCTGGCTTTGGGGAAGTGAGTGATTAGTGTTGAGGCAGGCTCAAGAACTGACCCCCAAATCAGAGAGAGTTGCAGAAGGAGCCCTTTGGGGAAAGAGCATAGGAGCTGAGTTGTGCCGAAAAACAGAAGGCTGAGGGCACACGGTTGGACTGCCGCTGTCTGAAGGGCCATATCTTACAGAAGGTGCACATACTTCTAAGGGCCACTCTTGCCCTGAAGATCCTGGCCTTGGGGCCAAAGACCTTTCATTTCTGATCTCTATGGGGAGGAGGGACTTGAGCCCATATGGGTCATGGCTGGCCTGGGTCCTCGTACTCACCCACCTTGTCCTAGCCCAGGCCTCCATGAAGGAGAACCTGGTGACATTGCACCAGAGCTCTCCAGAGATGAGCTTTCCCCAGCCCTTCCCTGTCCCTATCCCCAGCCTACCAAAGAGTATTCATCCCTTCCCACCCCTGACCCCATGGGTTACTATCCCAACCGTGGAACAACCAGACTCCTCACCCTGTGGCAGGTCCCCTGCTCCGGTCACCCAGTCCCCTCCCAGAGAAAATCCAGAGACTGCCAAGCTGACCCTTTGACTACAGAGAATGGGCTATTGTCCCTTGGCTGAGAGACTTGAACTCTGGTTAGGCTAGGGGGCCGGGTCGGGAAAGAGGCATCAAGTATCCCTTGGGGGGTCTATTAGCCTTATACGAGTGTGCTGGGAGGGGGAGGCCACATTGCCTAAGACATCTAAAAGCCAATAAAAGCTGACAAGAAATAGAGCCAGAACTGCATGGGACAGGCCAGGGGCTTTCAGCGCCAGGAGGGCCTGAGTCCTAGGACGTGATGCTAGTTGAGGGTGGGGTAGAGCTGCATTACAGTGAACCCCAAAAAAGAATGGGGAGGAAGAGCTGGATTTGGTCCACTTAGGGATGAATGGGTAGCTTCCCTGGGACAGAAAAGAACATTCAAGGGCCTCAGCTGAGTCCCAAATCAGCTTCATGAGCCTGGGGAGTCCTTCCCTGCCAGTTTTTTCATTTTTCACAGCCTGTCCCCATGCCTCCACCCCTGTGCCCTGCCCACACACTCCTCTGGCCCTCAGCACTTCGGGCCCAGCCACAGGTGCTGGCTCTAGAGTACTCTTTTATGCTAGGGAGGGGAAGAGGTGCTGGCTTATGTTAAAGTGAAGGGGCAGGTGCTTGGGCTCCAGAGAGACCCCAGGTACTGCCTCCTAACTCCTGCATCCTCAGGAGAGGAAAAGAGATTGGGGAGTAAAGGGGGACATATGGCCCCAGGGAATGGACCTTTGGAGACTCCCATCCTCTCTTCCCCTTCACCAAGTGCCCAGGAGACCCCTGGCTCAGACCAGCCCAAGGCCTTTCCCAGTGCCAGGGGAAAGGGGCACCACACTCCACCTCAAAGTCATATGACTGTCCCCATGCACCCCACCACCCTGCTCTTCCACCACCTCTCCAGCTGCCCCTGCCCTCCATCACAGGCAGCAGAGCCGGGCACCTTTCTTATGCCATTTTCTACACTGTGCTTCATGAGTAGGACTTTCTCGCACTAGTTCCTATGACTGAGTCTCCAAGCTGGTTTCCTAGTAGCCCCCCATCCCTTCCTCCCTTACCTGGCTATGATTCAGTTGTCTCTTCCCTCCCTCTTATCCCTGCCTCTGTATTTCAGTGAGAGTCTCTGTATGTGTACTGCTTTCTGTTTTGTTGCATTGTGGGCCAGAGGTCTCTCTGCTCTTGTTTAACCCCATAAAGAAATAAATGGTAAGACTTGATAACCCTCTCTCCATGGCTTTGTTCTGCAGAACTCAGCTTGCGCCCTAGGAAACAATCTAGGACCTGGAAAGGGGATGCTACCAGAGGATGCTAAGCTGGTGCCAGGCCCCCTGTCGGCCCAAATCTTAAAAGGGGAAACTGTAGTAGACCATTCTAGACAAGGACTCACAAAGCCAACCACCTGCCGGGCTCAGGCAGATGACTAAGTAGTGAAGTGGGCTGAGCTGGGGAAAAGTGCTGACTTACCCATGAGCAGTGACAACTGCAGGGCATGGGCAACACAGACCCAGAGGTGTTTCATGGGAATGTAGGCCCAGCATTGCCAGACCTTCTTGTTCCTCAAGGGAAGCCAGGCTCAAGATTTTGGTGTGAATCACCTAATTCATAAATAATGGTGCCAGTCTAAAATCCAACCACCAACCTATTGGCCTACTGGCCTACCTCCCTGCGTGTGGTCTAAATAAGTCTACTCTGCAGGGCCTGGGGATTACTAATTCCCTGCCTTTATTGCAGCCTCTGGTTCTAGTCTACCAGCCTCCTATCTCCACAGCAGGCCACACCTCTCCACACCTCCAATCTTTACCAGGCCCATCCTCCCACCGCAGGAGTGAGGGGCACTTGAAGAACTGCTAGAGGGGCAGCAGAAAGGACCCTCTGCTACTACACCTCTTTCATATAGATGAGAGAAAGGGGAGCATGCTTAGCCTAAGCTGCTGAATTACTTTTCCAAGAAAACACAAGTCCTCCAACTCCCCCAAAAGCAAAATAGCATGGTCTCTGGAGCCAGGCTGAGTTTGAAGTCTAGTCATCACCATCTCCTCCTTATATAACTTTGGACATGTTCTTTTACTTTTTTGAGCCTCAGTGTCCTCATCTATCAAAGGGATTATTGTGAGAATTAGACAATGTACATAAAGCACTTGGCATGTCAGCTGGCACACAGGAGCCACTCAAATGCCAATAGTTATCATTAGTCATTCAGTCTTTTCTCATTCCATTGTCCCCACTTCTTTCCATCCCAACTACCACTAAGCCACTTCAGGCCCTCAGTAGCCTTTGCCTGGACTACAATAGCCTAACTATTGTCCAACTAACCTCTTGGCCAATTAAGTCTGGCTGCAATCCCTCCTCCACCTAGCACAGTAGCAAGCACCTTAGAGGCACTCAATATATATCTTGCAAAGGAAATGCTGCCTGGATTGAGTTTCCTAAAGGATATAGCTAATCTTTCTAAGCAAACATATTACATGCCTCAAAAACATCAAATGCATGCATGCACACACATATACACACAAACATCAAAAGCATCAGATGGCTCCACACTGCCTGTAGAATCAAATAGAAACTTTTGAGCAAGATACTCAAGGGCCTTTGTTTTCTAATACTATCCTACCAGTCTGACTTTCCATCACAGGTGCTCACACACTCATGTCCCATCCCCTTTCTAAACTGGTTAGTCACTAAATGAACTCTGTGCCTTCTCCCCTGCCTTTTGTTCACACTGTTTCTTCTCCCAGGAATGCGCTCACTTCTCCTCCACCCATCACTGGCTTACCTAGTTTTCAAAATCCAGCTCAATTTCTACCTCTGCTGTGAGAACTTCACCCTCTCCCAAACTGAAAATGATCTTTTTCTCCTCTGTATTTTGACAAGGCTTTTTTCTTTTTTCCCCTCCCCCCCAATACTGGGGGTTGAATCCAGGAGCCCTCTACCACCAGCTACATCCTTAGCACCTTTTTATTTTTTTTATTTTGAGATAGGGTCTCCCCAAGTTTCCCAGGCTTCATTGGAGCTTGCAGTCCTCCTGCCTCAGCCTCCCAGAGTGCAAGGATTACAGAAGTGTGCCACCACACCCAGCATGTATTCTGACAAAGCCTTGTACCTTAATCATGGTACTTACTATATCTCGAAGGGGTTCAACTTATTCATTAAAAATACACCCATTGAGCAATTTTGATATGTCAAGCACTGTGCTGAGTGCTGGCAATACAACAGGACACAGACACAGATAGACAAGACAGCACAACCTTATATGTTAGACAATCATGATATGCTCACTATAACATAAATGTTTTTGTCTCACTGCATGTCCATGAGGAAGGAGCCAGGCTTTCTGTGCCATTGGCATAGGAAAGAGAAGTGAGGGACTTGAGGTGTCTCTAACATACTACATACAGAAGCAGAGGCGGCTACTCATCCACAATGCTAGGGGAATAAAGGGCACAATAGATGTGCCAAGGCAGTAGCTGCTCTAGCCTTTGACGTGGACTAAGCCATTACAATCCTGCAACTGCCCTGCTGAGTGGCCCCTCTAACCAGACTCAGGCCAGGCTTGGCAACCATTGGATAAAGAAAAGGCTGGGGCTACATGAATTCCTTGTTATTTCAGGATAAGTGGTGGTAGAGAAGAGGACACTTAGAATGAATCCACTTGAAATGGGAAGTAATATTTCACTGTAGAGTGGGGGAAATGGGGAAAGGGTTTGTTTGGGACTTCATCTTGAGAAATAAAATTGGAAGTGTAAAAAATATTGCAGTTTCCATTTAAAATGTGTGAATAATTGAAAATATACACTAATTTTTAGAACGAACAAAGAATGAATCAAACATTGGAGGATAATGTAATTTTCCTGACCAAAGCGAATGAGAGCATAATATTGATTTTTGCAGCACAGGCATAAGCAGAGTTTTTGTTTAGTTTTTCCAAAATTAGAGAGCTTTTTCAATTATCCCAAGGACCTCTTATAATCTTTTGAGAATTGAATCATTCTCTTTGAAGTCTTGATCCTGTCATTACCCAGGTTAATTTTCTCTCCTGCCAGGGGTAACTGGCCTACCTCGGCCAAATTGCCATTTATCAAGGACTTTACATGGCATTAGAGAATGGTTTTCAATATAACTTTCACTGACTTCATGCAATCTTGAATCTCTTTCAAGACCTGCAAGTTCACCCTGAGATTCACTGCATTGTGTGCTACTAACAATGAGCAAGAGACTAAAAAAGACCTCAGCATAATAAATGTGGATAAACAGTATTGGAGTGTTAAGTGGGAGGAAGGACTTATGTGGGACTCAAAATGTGAATGTTTTATTCTGTGACATCTTTGCCTTCCCACCCAACTTCATAAAGTCCCTTTTCCTTTTTGGGCTTTCAATCTGTTTATCTCCAAAATGAAGGCATAGGTTTAGATGTTGTTATAAAGATTATATAAATTAACTCAAATGAAGTAATATGGGAAAGTATTAACCCCAGTTGCTAGCACAGAAAAACTTCATAACTCCTGCTTTCCCTTCTCTCCCAAACATTTTTATATTCTTTTAGGAGACAATGAAGGATAAAGAGGGGGAAAGGAAGGAGTCCATCAGAGCAACTAGAAGTTGTAGAACTTCTGCCCCAGGCTCATGTTTCTGTTTCACTGCCATTGCCTCCTGTCACATTCACTGGCAGATCACAGAGATCTAGTCACTTAACACTGAACCCCTGCCTATAAGGCTAACTGCTTAGAGGTGTAGGATGGAAATCCAAAGATCATTCAAATGTAGCATCTGCCCTCAAGAAGCTCCTAGGTTGGCTGGGAAGAAAACACTGAGCAGAAATTATTCAAAATACCTGTAGAATCTGAGACTTTCTTCCAACCTAGGTAGTGATTTTATCACCGTCTAGTCCAGGCTACCATCAACTCTCTTAGACCACTGCAGTGGCCTCCCAACTGGTTTCCCTGCTTCCAATCTTGCACTCAACTCAGAGTGATCTTTTTGAAAGATCATGTGTTTCTCCTGCTAATGCCTTCCCATAGTTTTGTATCTCCATCAGAATAATATCTGAACGCTTTATCAAATCCCACAGGGCCCTACACATCTTGGGACTTGCCTTCCTCTCTGGCCTTACCAGTATACTCCTATACTTGCCTCCAGCCAACCTGCCTACTTCTCTGCTATGCTGAGCTTGCTTTTTTCTTAAGACCTTTGAACATGCCTCTCCTCAGCCCAAAATGTTCTTCTCCCAGGTGTTTGCAAGGCTGACTCTTCATTATCAGGGGTCACTCGTCAGTTTCTCAGAAAGACCTTTCTTGATTACTCTTGGTATAACAGTGCCCTTCTTAACCCAGACACTCTAGCACCACCTTGCTAAAATAATTGTGTTTTCACACTGGCTTTCCGTTCATTGTCTTTCTCTCTCCATTTGAATGTAGGCCGAGCAGACAAGACCTTGTCCTGCAATGCCTTGGTCAGTGTCCGCTGAATGAATGGAATTAGATATGGAGGTGGTGAATGTACATTTAGACAAGAGAGAGCAGTTTTAGGGTGTGTAAAGTGAAGCCAAGAGATGAGCTTGAAAAGTTGTCTGAAGTCAAAGCATGAACGGCTTTGAGGGTCACAACAGGGAATTTGGGTTTGATACGGTGACCCATTTGGGAGCTACCAAAGATTGTTAAGCTTGGGCAGAACATTGTCAGCTCACCTGCAGTAAGTCATCTAGTACCGTGTGCCTGATGGATTGGCGGGTGAAATGAATGGGGAGAATGTCTAGTTTAAGAGCCCATCAACCACTGCCTGGCCCATCTTTACTCACACTCACTTTCCTCCAGGCCCTGACCCAAGGCCCTGTTCCACCCGCCAAGAGCCCCGACCGCGGTTCTTCAACAATGGGCGCTGGGTGGCGCTGTGGCTCCTCCTACCCAGGCTGGAGGCACCAAGGAGGCAGAGGCGCGGCCTCAGAACCGGGTTTGGCGCCGGGGTCTGTCTTTGCAGCGGAACGGGCTCTTCCCGGTGGCTCTTTTTTCCTGCTTCTCGCCCTTCTCCGCACCCAGGCCCATTCCCCAGTCCACCCCGGACCGCCATAGTTTTCACTCCCTGCTCGCCCTCGCCTCTGGCTGTCCTTGGCTTTCCCACCAGCCTGGCCAGAGGCAGACAAGAGGGGAGATGAGAAGGGCTGGGCGGGGCGCAGGAGGGGCTGAGCGGGTAACACCCTCCCTTTTCAGCCCCTTCAGGCCTCTGGCTTCTCTGGAACTCTGGGACCAGACAAAACTCCCTACAGCTTTGGCAACCACAGGTTCAAACTAAAGGAAGCTTAGGGCCGCACGGGCAGCCTTTTGGTGCCCAGAGACTTGAGCCATTAAGAGGCCCATTCACAGTTTATGTTAATAGCCTTGTCCTCCTAGCTCCTAGAGTCATTTGGGTCTCGCTCTTTGGCTCCTTCCAGTCTGCTGCCCTATTACCCATATTCATATTCACAGAGTGTGTGCGTGTGTGTGTGTGTGTGTGTGTGTGTGTGTGTGTGTGTGTGTATCTGTCCCTCCCTGTCTCTCTCTTTTTTTTTTCATCACTGCTATTGTCTGCCCAAATCCTGGGTTACTTCCCAACTATAGCTTTCACTAAGACTTCCTGTGTCTAGCTTCCTGCCCTTGCAGCCCAGACACCCTGGTACAGAGCTTGGCATCCTGCACCCGAAATGACTCCCATTGCTTGGACAAAGCAAAAGCTGAGGTGCAAGGCCCTCCACACTCTGATCTCACCATTTTGGCCAACTCACATCCTGAGTCAAAGGGCTACTTCTGGGGGGACTGCCCTGAGAAGAAAAGGAACTAGGACAGGAACTAAACATGATGGGGAAGCTCAGCTGGACTCTGCAGGGATCTATTTGAACAGCTTTCACTCTAGAGCACATGATCATAAAACTGGAGAGAACACTTCCTGCCTTTCCTAGGGCACTGGAGTACATCTCTGTTCATCTTTTTGCCTCCCAGTCCCCTAGATCTGTCCTCTCCTGCCATTTCCGTCCTCTCTCTCCCTCTCTACATTGATACTCATCAAGACTGTGGGCTAGCTTTGCATCACAACTCTCTTTGCAGCTCTTGACTCTCCTGTTGGTTCAGGAGGCTTCTTCTCCAGAATGCACCATCTTGTAACAAAGTGGCTCATGACATGTATGACCAGGTTTCTCTAGAATGTCCAGTCTCACTTTCAGAAGTTGGGTCGGTGTTTGTTTTTGTTTTCATTTTTCTTGAGAAGTATAACATTCACATATTCTAAAACTAAATAGTTGTTTGTGAGGAAAAAAGTTATATATATCTTTGTTGAATCCAGCACATAAATCTGTAAATTAATATGGCAAATGAAACACGTGAACAAGAAAATTGGCAAAGGCAGATTTATTGGCAATCGAAACACTTCAGGTAAATTTCAAGATGCTTTGGGCCATTGTACTCTAGGGATCAATGCTGAAGCATCAGATGTGGCCCATTCATAGTCATAAAAGTCTCCTGATGAATGGAAGAGCTTGGAATCAAAGATACAGCCCTGAGAAGGCTGTGATGACAGGGGGAGACAGCTCATATTCCCTGGCTCAATTTCAGGGTAGCTTTCCCTGGCAAATAACAAGCTTCCTGTCCCCAAAAAAGCCCAACTGCTAAGAATATCCTCTTTTTCTTGTGCTGTACATGTACACACAGTGTCTTGCTGATCTTCACAATAACCTTGTGCAGTAGAAGTTATTAGTTTGTGTTAACAGATAAAAAGACTGAGGCTGGAAGATCCACCTTCCTCAAACCAACCAGTCAACTGCAGAGCAGAAGGCCAGAACTAGAAGCTAAGAAATCTAGTTCTAAGACCAGTGGCAGCGCCTTTCCATACAATTTTGTGACCTCTTGAAGACCCAAAGCTAGGCCAACTGGCTCCACCTCTGTACTCTCACCCTGTTCTCAAGAGCGATTGAAAAAGTAGATAGTATGACAGAAGCTAAGTGAAGGGCTTTCACCTGACTCCACGGCCAGACCTTGCCTGGATAATGCTGACAGGGAAGCTTAGTCAATATTGAGGTTTGCAGAACCATCAGCACGACAGCCAGCTGCATCCCAGCTGCCCTAGAAAGTAGAGGTTTCTAACCAGAGGTGAGATGCTTTTTGTTTGGCGTGATAGCGTTAATCTATGCAGTGTTAAAATTTGAGTTAGGTTTCCTCAATAAGTAGTTGTATAGTATAGTCATCAAGAGCACAGGCTAGCTTTGCATCGCAACTCTGCCACTTGTTCTATATCACTCTGGGAAAGTTACTTAAACTCTCTGCTCCCTTTTGCTCAACTGTAAAATGGAGATGAACAATAGTACTCTATCTCACTGGGTTACAATTAATATTGAGTTATATCTCAAGCTCTTCGAACAGTGCCTGATATAGTTTTTTTTGAAGTCCTTTGTAGATGTTTATGACTGTTAGTTTAAGTTTTTGAAACATATAGCCTAAGCTGGCCTTGAATTCACTATCCTGCCTCAGTCTCCCAAGTAGTTGGGATTATAGGTACAGGCCACCATGCCTGGCTTTTATTATTATTATTGGTATATACAAATTAGGGATAGTTCATATAAAACCCAGGTTTCTGGCTTCTCCATAAATATCTAACAGTGCTGGGCCCCCATTGCCAGCTAGAATTGAATGTGCCCTCTTTACATGGGGTGTGCTCTCTCCCAGTCAGCTCCACCCTCACAAATTCCCATTTGGTTCCTGATACCGAAGCCAGGTGTCAGTTGTCATTTATCATCTTACATACAGCCAGCTTGATGGGTTTTCATTATCTGTCAGGCCTCTAAAACTAGTCTGCCATCTCTTGCCACGGCTTAAATGGTTTAAGGGGCAAGAAATGTCACTAAGCAAGAATTGTTAGCCAATGGGAAAATCTCTAGAGACCCCTACCAGGCTAGTCAGAGCCTTTTGCTTGCCTTCTCCTTAATGTTCCAGAATGCACCAGCTTGAATGAAGGTCAAGGAAGCTAAAATGGTGAAGGGAGGCAAAATGAGGCTGTGACATTCCAGAGCATTCTTTCCTGCAGCCTCATAGCTGGGTTTAAAATCTGGCTCAAGATACTCTGTAGTAACAGGAGCTGAGGCAGCAGGATCACTGTGAGTTTGAGGCCAGCCTGGACCACAAAGTGAGTTCAAGGACAGCCTGAACTATGTGGCAAGACCCTGTTTTAAAAAGCCAAAAAGAAAGGACTCTGTAGTAAGAAATACATCTCTGCCAAATTATGTATGTACATCAGTAGTTAGTTATTGTGGCATCATGAGTAATAGAAACTATTAGAAGGAACCTAAATGTCATTAATAGAAAAGTGATTCGATGCAGATACACAATGGAATGCTATGCACCCATTAAAAGAATGTGAAAAGTAGTGTGTACAAGATACTTTCATTTCTGTGAGGAGAAGTAAGAAATATAAGCACACTACATTTGTTTGTATGTGTACAGACCGTTTCTGAAAGAGTATATAAATATGGTATAGACTTAACATATCTGTGGAAGAGTGTAACATAACAATTGTTGCCTCTGAGAAAAGAAATTGTGTAGCTGGGAAAGAAAGGAGTCATACTTTGTTTCAGTATGTACATTCACGTTACTTTTGAATTTTGTGCCATGAAGCTAAAAAAAAATCTCTTTTTAATAAATCCTCTCCTGTGTCCCTCCCCCAAAGACCTAACATTACCAGCCATTAAAGGCAGGCTGTGCAGGGAACCAATGGCACCTGGAGCCCCCACATCCTTGCTTTGGAAAGTCGTTTACATAGGCATCATTCCATGCCTAAGGGTACTGTTAGGGTTTATATCTAGATGTCCCGGCCAAAGCCTCTGTGCTCATAGGTGGGGTTTTGGGGAGTGACTGGATCATGGGTGTGTGATATTGGATGATACCCACTGACAGGTTTGTAGCTGGGTGTGATGCTGGGAGATGAAACCTGTTGGGAGGAGGTGGATCATGGTGGGTGTGGCCTGGAAGGGTGTATATTATATATATACATATATATCCCTCCTCCTCCCTTCTTTCCTCCCTGTTTCCTACCTACCCTGCCATGGACTGTTTCTCCTCTATGATGCCCCTCTGCTGTGCTGCCCTACCTTGAAGCCAGCCAAGTATGGACTGAAACCTCTACAATGTGTGAGCTAAATTAAAGCTCTCCTCCTTTAACTTGTGGGTGTTGGGTATTGTGTCCTGGCAACAAGAAAGTAAAACAGGAACTTAAATCAGGTTCTCTCTGCTCCTTCTTGCTCAGGCTATCTCCTTTGCTCTGATTAGGTGGAATTCATTCAACCTTTAAAATCTCCCGGTTTGGGCCACCTCCTTGGCACCCAGAAGTGCAGCCTTCTTGAGACTGCAGCTAAAAAAAAGGAGAAGAATCTGACACAAGCAGTACAGTCAGAGACCAGGGCACACGCGTGTGCTAGCTCTCTCTCTCCTAATTTGCCCAGGCTGAGCCTAAACTTGTGATCCTCCTGCCTCAATCTCCCAAGTGCTGGACTACAGGCATGCACCACCATGCCCAAGGAAAGCAGGCCTTAAGTTCTCCCCCTTCTCCAAAAGTGCTTCTCTCATTCATCTGGGGAGGGAGCTCTGAAGTGGCCAGAGAGCCCATACATCTGGTTAGGGCACTTACTCCACCAGTGCCCAAGTCTTTTATCTAACCAAAGGCCACCAATTCAATTCAATAGACTTTAAAGAAAACCTATTCTGTGCAAAGCCCCAGGCCAAAATATATAAAAGATCCCAAGGCACTAGGGACACAAAGTAAAGAAGACACAGTGTCTGCCCTTTAGGGACACACAATGTAGATTGTGGAAAAGTCTGAGTTGCAGAAATCTGGAGAGATAGCTAAAGTCACAGTTTTACCCAGTTCTATGGGGGCTCGCAGGCTTTCTAGAGGAGCTTCAGGAGTTCTGCAAATGTGAGATGTGTGGGCAGATTTCAGACAGCAACCAAGAGCTGGATCCCTTGATTTTAAAACCACTGATTTGATCAAAATGGCTCCATAATTCTTTAATAAAGCACTGTTCTTTTAATCTGTTTTACATGGGTGGTTGGGGATTTAGCTCAGTGGTTCCACTGCCTGCCTCGCAAGCGCAAGGTCCCGAGTTATATCCCCGGTACCAAAAGAAAAAAAAAAAGTAAAGTAATCTGTTTTACATAGTAGTATTCTGTGCAAGCTTTTACTAAAAGGGGGGAAGTTCAGCTGCTTCCAAAGGTCCCCTTGTTTGACAGAGGAAGAAACAGACCCAGGGAAAGGAAAGGGCTTGCCTAAGGTCACATAGCCTGGCAGAAGTACAGCCTGGCCCAGAAGCAGGGGCCCCTCCCAATCAGTATACATTTTGAGTATGAAAGACAGAGTCTGAATTAAGAACTGAGTTGGGTTCAGGTCTTCCTTCCCTATAGGAATCTTTTTGGGGCTGGAATGGGTATTACAGGATATTATGGAGTTCAACATCAACTACCATTTTCTCCATCACATGGCCTTCTTATGGGGCCTGAGCTTTCAATAGGCTCTAGGTCTAGGCTTCTTTCTGTCAGAGGCATCACCCTGCCACCTGCCCTATTCTCTAGGGCTTCCTGGGATTCCCTCAAGCCAGGACTTGGGCCAGGAAAGCTGAAATTTACTACTTGCTCAACATGGCTTAACTCCCAGAGGCTGAGCTGGTGCTCCAAGCCTCCTGCCTACTCTTCCTGGGGGCTCACTTCCCTTACCATTTTCCTGCTCATTCTACCTCCCAGGTATTTGCCCCATTTCACACTCTTTTGCTGGTAGACATCCTTGCAGGTCATCCCCCTTAGTCACCACTCCCCCTGAAACCACTATGCTGCTTGAGACCTCCTGCCTTTTATCTTGGCCCAGAAGCCAAGCTTCCAGGTCCCTTAATTGTTCAGGTTGTTCTTTTCTGAACTCACTCCAATTAAGCTTCATAAATTGTAGATAATTGGACTGTCTAGCTCAGATTATGAGCCCCTGGGGCAGTGTCTTTTGGGTCTGGTACATCCCTGCCAACAAAGAAAGGGGGTGAGGGGCAGGACCCAGAGCAGGCCAGCCCAGCAGACCCCCAGGGAATAGGCTCAGAGTCACAGGACAAACCTTCCTCCACCGCCAAGCTTCGCAGCCTTGATCCCTGCCACCTGTCCAGGTCCTCATAGGTCAACAACCATGTGAGGGCCCAATACCTCCCCTGACCCTGTTGGCAGTGATTGTTTGGTATATAAAGTGACTTTTCAACTATTTTCAAAGTTCTTAGATTCTGGATGAAAGACCCTCTTTTGGAGACACCTGAATGTGTCACCAGCAAAGGGTTAGGGACTTGTGGGGGTGGGAGACTCAAACTCAAGAGAATCCTGGACAATTTTCACATAACACCTTCCCAAAGAAGTTTATACTGCTATGGAACTTGAGCACTGCCAGGAAGGTTGACTTGGCCACATCCTAGGTATCTAGGGAGATGGGCTCATTATTGCTCCAAGGGGTGAGGGGCTAAAACAATAATATTTTGCTCCAGACATAAGCCTCTCTCTCTGCCCACCATCTCATAACTTCCCTTCACCACGGTACTGCAGTGGGCCAAGACATGCCCTAGAGCAGCTCTTTGGCCATTTTCACCGGATATGGGTGACATTCTGTCCCACTTCCACTGAGGTCATGTGTCACAGGCACATCCTCTTCTACATCCCACTATGTCAAAAGTTTCCATCACTGTCCATCAAATCTCTTGATGGTAGCAAAGCCCATCATCGTACCCCCAAGGCCTGCCATAGAGCCTGGCACCAAGGAAATGCCTGTTGCTGAGTGAATGAAGTAGTGAACATAGTATCCTGGTTTGAATTCTCCCATGCTTTCAACCTCCACAGCATCTGCCTCCTTCCTCCCCTTGTAGATTTAACATTCTCTTATGGGAAATGAAAAGGGAGATCATATTGTCTAACCTCTTGCCTCTGGTTAGAACTGTATGCAAGTAACCCAAGAAAAAGTTTTTAAGACTTTCATAAAATGAGGCTGAAAGGGAAGCAGCTGGGCTGTAATTAAAGGAACATTCCAACTTAGAATCGGAAAACTCGTTATGAGATCTTCTCTTGTACTTATTAGCTAGAATCTAAATTGGAGGGGGGTGAGGCCAGAAATAGGAACAGAATTTGTATGTCACTCCAGAGAGTATTTGGACATCCATTCATTCAACAAAACTTTACTGAATACCTACTATGTGCCAGGTAGCATTGTAAGGGCTTTCAATCACTCTGGCTATTGAGTGGAAGCAATCATTGAGGAACCAAACTGCATACAGAGAGACAAGTTAGGAGACTGTATCACTGTCATGGTGGGAGAGGAAATACCAAATGAAGTGGCAATGAAGAGAAATAGACACATTTGAAGCAATTTAGGAAGTGGAACTGGTAGGGCTTGATTAATTAGATGTGAAGGTTGAGGGAGAGATGCCACTTCAAATAACTAAACCTAGGATTCTGTTATGAGACACTGGTGGATAATGGTGTCACCGATAAAGATAAGGAACAGAGGATACTGATTTTGTGGTTTAATGGGAGAAGGTTCTGGAAAATAACAAGCTTGCTTTGGAATCTGTAAACTCTGAGGTGGTAGAAGAGAAAAGGTCTAATAGATACTGGATATTCAGGGCTAGAGCTCGGCCAGAGGGTTGGACTGGACTCTGAGTTTTGGCAGTCCTTAGCATGAGGCTGTCTAGGGAAAAGGTATAGATAGATAGATAATGTTATGTCTTGTATCTAGGTGTCCCCCCAAAGTCTCATGTGGTCATAAGTGGAGCTTTTTGAAGATGGCTGGATTTGGGTATGTGAATCCGGATTAAGTGAGGGATGCTAGGATTAAGGGTGCCCTACCCTGGGTATAGGTGGCACCAATGAAAAGGCATGTAGCCTGGGTGGGATAAAGGGGAGAGGCAGACTTACTGCTTCTGCTTCTTCTAGTCTGTGATGCCCCTCTGCCATGCCACCCTGCCTTGGAATCATGGACTGAAATCTCTACAAACTGTGAGATGAAATAAACTTTGCCTTCTTTATCTTTGAGTGTTGGGTATTTTGTCTCAGCAATGAGAAAAGTAACTAAGACAGACAGATCGAGAAAGAGAGAGAGAGAAAAAAAGATGAGAGCTAAGGAGAGGATCCTCAAATTTGACATTTAAAATGCCTATATATAAAAAACTATGTGTGATATGGCAATAAAAAGAAAGAAGTCACTCAAAAAGGTAAAAAGTAAACCACAGTAGAGGAGAATCATGAAAGCCAATTATAGGTTTTAAAAATGCAGAAGTGGTTAGCAGAGATGGTGTAAAGAAGAGTTCCAAAAAAAGAAAGATCTGGAAATGTCTGTATGGATTCTTACCTTGACCATTGCCTGTGTAGTTAGTGGAATGGTGGGAACCTAATAGCTATGGATTGAGGGGTAGCTGGAAGATGAGGAAATTGAGATGCTGAATTAGAGAACTGTTTCAAGAAGCTTAGCTGAGTTCAAACTAATGAAGATAGTAGCAGAAGAGAGAATTTTTTAGGGATGAGAGAGACTTAATGTGTTTGTGTGTGTGTGAATGTGTGTGTGTGTGTGTGTGTTCTCTTGGAAGAAGTTGAAGATTCAATAAAGGAGCAGGATGATAGGATCCGAAACATAGAAAGGATAATTAACCTTGTGCTGGAAAGGAACAAAAGGAAAGAAAAAAGAACAATAAGAGATCCAAACAGGCCTATAGTTGTGGACGGGAAGTTCATGGCTCATGGAACTGCTTTAAAAGGGGCAAAAATGTAAAATAGTGACTTCAGGGACACTGGGGGGTTAAATAGAAGTCAAAGGGTCAATAGTGTTTACAAACTAAAATTGGAAACCATGTATTAGAGGTGGCTCCCCTCTGAATGGAGTCAAGTTTTTCTCCAGTGATTCTGGCAGGAGAGCAGGGCAGGTAGATTTTCCTACTGATTCAGGGTTTGGAATTTGTAAAGTAAGAGTTACAAAATAACAGCCAAGGGAGATTGAGTGGTGAAGTTACTGTTGAGACTGATAAATCACCGGAGTCAGGTTGTTTAGGGAAAGAAGCAAGGATGGAAGCCTACTAATAAATTAAAGGGAAATGGTGGGGTTGAAGGTCTGAAATAATGAGACAGAAGAAATGAGAAAGCTGAAAGGTTATACTGGTACTCGTGGGATGGTCAGAAGTCAGGTAGCAAGATCCTTGGTGATTTCAAGGTATGAGGATAAGTTGGTTTTCTGAAGTGTAGTAGAAATTAAAGTCTTTAGTGTCAAGGATCTGTGATTCCAAAGCAGCAGTCTTCTATCTTGGCTGGAGGTAGAAGTGGAAGTCTTAAAAACTTTCATTGCAGCCAGGGGTGATGGCACAGCCTGTAATCCCAGCTTGGTGGGAGACTGAGGCAGAAGAGTAACAAACTTGAGCCCAGCCTGGGCAACTTAATAACTTAATGAGAACCTGCCTCAAAATGAAAATAAAAAGGGTTAGGGGTGTAGCTCAGTGCAAACAAACAAAACACCTTCATTGCTGTCCTGACAAACTAGAATTGCCTAGGGACTTAAAAAAAATCTATGCTCAAGCCACATCCCCAGAGATTCAGATTCTGTTGGTTTGAGCTGGTCCCAAGCATCAGTACTTTTGCAAGTGATTGTGGAAACCCAGTGGAATCATCCACAGGAATGTAGAAATCAGTCAATGTGGCAATAGAAATCGGAATGGAGGAGGAATATATAAACTAAGGGTGTGTGGGGGGGTGGGTAAAGTCCTCTGACAGTGGAGAGAAAATAGATGACAATGTTGGTGGACAGGGGAGGATAGAAGATGACAGTACCAAATGGAACACATGTTAAAGGAAGAAATTTTACATACTATTGGAGAGTAATGGTATGGAAGCAACCATAGGAATTTAAGTGATACAGACCCTCCTTCGAGGCCATTTCCTGGTGGAATGTGGAAGGAGAAGCTGGGCTATAGAAGTGATGTGCACACAAAGAGCCTGATTCTAGCAGTTAGTTCGGGAGGTAGACGATGCACTCTGAGAAGAGTTCATGAGTGTAGGGAAGTTTGCTGACCTTAGAGTGGCACTTTCATAGCAAACATTGGAAGGAGAGCCACCACGATGCTTTGTCCCAGCAATTCCATTTGCATAGGAAATGGCAGGGCCCATGAGGGAGAAAGAGCAGTATAGCGGTGAAAGGATAATAGAATGTTTGTGACTACATGAGACTTCTGTGCTTGTCATTCTTCTTGCTTCAGGTTTTTCCTTGGCTTCATGAAGGACTGATTAACAAACGGGTTTGATCTTATTCATTTCAAGTGGACCTTTTCCCCTTACACTTCTCAGTTTACTTTTTCTCTTGAATTTTTTCAATTTCCTCAACCACTTCTTAAAACTTCCTGGTGGGGCCCCAGCTTAAAAGGACATCATTTTGACTTGATTTCACCATGCTACCTTTCATTTGACCCCACCCTTTGCGAACAGGTGAAGCCAGTAAATATGATAGGCTGTGACTCCCATGCTTACACTGCTAAATGGCAAAAGGGATGTTCCAGATGTAATTAAGGTCTATAACCAATTAACTTTGAGCTAACCAAAATGAGGATTACTTTAAGTGCTCTTCATTTGATCAATCTTAAAATAGACAAGAATTTTTTTAAACAAATAGTACAGTTAAACTTTGCATCTTATACAAAAATTAAAAAAAAGAAGATGGTGGACTGGGGGAGTAGTTCAGTAGTAAAGTATATGCTTTGTATGTACAAGGCCCTGGGCTCAGTCCCTAGCACACATGACCACACACATGTGCACACGTGCACACACACACAAAACACCTCTCAAAGTGGATTACAGATTGAAATACAAAATGTAAAACTATAAAAATTTTAGAAAAAAACATAGGATAAGATCTTTGGGACCTAGAAATTGGTGAAGAGTTCTTAGACTTGACATGAAAAGTATGATCCATAAAAGAAAAAAGTAATACATTTGACCTCATCAAAAGTAAAAACTTTTACACCATGAAAGATCTTGTTAAAAGGAAGAAAAAGCTAGGTATGGTGGCACATACCTGCCATCTCAGCTCTCAGGAGGCTGAGGCAAGAAGATTGCCATGAGTTTGAGGCCAACCTGGATTACATAGATGTTTAAGGCCAGACTTAACTACAGTGGACCCTTGACTTGTGAACACAATTCGTTCCCGAGGGCTGGTTGTAACTCAAGTTGGTCAATTGAAGGCTCAGGCTCCTCTACACAGCCTTCAAAGTCTCTCCTGCACACAGGCAGATCTCAGTGTCCTTAGAGAGACATTGGCCCGGGAAAGGATGTTGTAATGCTCCTTCCAGAACTCTTTAAGGGTTAAATATGTTTTTGAAACCATCTAGACACACAGCGGCCAGCATTCAGGTCATAACTCAAGACTTTGTTCGTAAGTTAAAATTAAATTCTAGTCATAACCCAAGTTGTTTGTATATCAGGCCGGTCATAACTCAAGGGTTCACTCAAGTGGAGCCTGTCTCAAAAGACAGATACAAAAAAGAGGAAAAAAAGATAAGCTACCTACTGGAAAAAATAGCTATAAATCACATATTTGACATTGAATATTTATCTAGAATATAGAAAGAACCCTCAAAATTCATCAGTGAGAAAATAAACAATGCAATAAGAAAATAAGTAAAAGGCATTAAGAAACATTTCACTGAAGGGAATATACAGATGGTAAGTAAACACACGAAAAGATGTTCAAACATCATTAGCCATTAGGGAATTGCTAATTAAAACCATCTAACCAAAGGACTGAAAAAAAATAGTGACAACATCAAATACTGGTGAAGATGTGAGAAACTCCATCAGTCATTCCTCATGGCACTGTAAAACAGTACATTTTCTCTGAAGAAGAGTATGACAGTTTCTTTAAAACTATACATCCACTTACCCTGTAACCCAGCAATTATACTCATGACATTTATCCCAGAAAAATGAAAATCTATGTTGACACAAAAATCTGCATACAATTGTTCATAGCAGCTTTATTTCTAATACCCAGAATTGAAAATACCTAAAATGTCTCTTACTATTTGAATGGTTAAACAAACATCCAATTGAATACTACTCAGCAATTAAAAAGTGTAATTTAATTTTTGCATTTATAAACATGGATGGATCTGAAGACCATTATGCTGAGTAGGAAAAAGCTAATCTCAAAAGGTCACATTTCATATGTTATATAAATTTTCAAAATGATGAAATTATGGAGTTGAAGATTGGATAAGTAGTTGCCAGAGGTTAGGGAAGAGAGTAGGTGTGTTATAAAGTGTCAGTGCCAGAGAGACTTCTGAGGCTATGAAACTGTTCTGAATCTTCACTGCAGTGGTTTTAGGAATCTACTCATGTGATAAAATGGCCTAGAACTATACCCATACATTGTACCAATGTCAGGTTCCTGGAGTTGCTATTTTACTATTGTTATATAAGATGAAACTTTTGGGAAACATGGGGGGAAGGATAGTAGGAACCTCTGTATTATCTTTGTAACTTACTGGGATTTCAGAGAGAGAGAGAGAGAGAGAGAGAGATCTTTTTGACCTTGCTGATGCACACAGTCATGTGGTGAATTGCTTACGGAACCACATGGCAAAGACCTCAGGTTGGCCTCTAGGAGCTGAGGTTAATACCTGTTCAGTAGCCAGAAAAAATGGAAGCTTAAATTCTACAATCACAAAAAACTGAATTCTGCCAGAAACCAATGAGCTTGGAAGAAGACTCCAAGCTTCACATGAATCATAGCCCTGTGGACCACTTGGTTTTAACCGGGTGAGACCCTGAGTGAGTGATCCAGCTAAATTGTGCCCAGACTTCTGGTGCATGGAAACCATGAGGTAATAAATTTGTGTTGTTTTAAGCCATTAAATTTATGTAATGTATTACATAGCATTAGATAAATGCACAGCTCATGGGTAAGATGCCATTGAACAACTGGGGACATTGTTTCCAGAGGCCATAGTTGGGATCTACACATACTGACAAAAGCAGCAACATCAGGCTCAAGGAGCCAGTCTCAGAGTTGAAACAGATGCTCCTGGTCTCCCCACCCCCGAAAAATGATTTTTCAGTTCAGAATCTTGAAGTGTCTCCAAACCAATCCAGCTCTGCTGGCTGCTTGACCCTGCAGTCTGCTGTCACATCTCAAATATGCTGTTCACAATCACAAATGAATTGCACATTGATGGCACTATGCACTTGCCCTGCTCCTTGCTGCAGATTTTCAGCTAATCTAATTCCCCTTGCAACTTTCTTCACCTGGCTTGGAGAGGTGGCCTTGTACACAGGGCCTCAGCTGCTCCAACAGCCCTTCCCAATTTCCAGGCTGCTGTGTCAAGCCAGCCTGTACCTAAGAAACTGGCCCTTTCTGCCTTTCTTATAGGTCCCAGAATCTGGGCCAGCAGGCTGGCTATCAGTGAATGCCAAAAAGGCCAAAGACATCGAATAAAATTGCACAAGTGGCCAGGTATGTTGTCTCACGCCTGAATCACAGCTACTTGGGAGGCTGAGGCAGAAACATTGCAAGTTTAAGGCCAGCCTGGGCAATTTAGAAAGATCTCATTTCAAAATAAGAAATAGGGCTGGGGATTTAGCTCAGTGGTTCTGCCGCCTGCCTTGAAGGGCAAAGACCCGAGTTTGATCCCTGGTACCAAAAAAAGCCCCAAAAAACCAAACAAACAAAAGTAAGAAATAAAAAGGCTGGAATATAGCTCAGCACTCTCTGGATTCAATATCCAGCTAAATCCCACCACCACCACCACCAAAAAAAAAAAAAAAAAAAGACACCCCCTCCACACAAGGAGGCTGAGAATTTTCTTATGACCTTGATTTCTGTTACAGTGTAGAACAGTTGCTGTAGCAGTCAGCCTGCCTGAGCTGCCATAATAAAGTATCACAGACTGCATAGCTTAAACAACAAAATTTATTTCTCGTAGTTCTAGAAGCTGGGAAGTCTAAGATCAAAGCGTAGGCTGATTTAGTTCCTTGCGGAGGCTTTCTCTCTGGCTCAAAGGCTGCTATCTTCTCATCACATCTTGGTATGGTAAAGAGACCTCTCTGGCCACTGTTCCTTTTCTATAATAAGGGCACCGGCCCTACCAGGTCAGGGCTCTAGTTTTATGACCTCACTTAACCTTTGTTACCTCTTCACAGGCTCTGCCTCCAAATTCAGTCACATTACCAGTTAGGGCTTCAACATATGAATTTAGATGGGACACAATGTTCATTCCATAATAGTCACCCTCCACTGTGCTGCCAGCATTTACAAATTCTGTTCGGGGTGGTGAGAGGTGGGAGCAATAACCTCCTGGTTATGTCCTCATAGGTTTGAGCGGTATCATTTCCAGTCTTAGAAGGTGGTACAGTGTAGAAATGGACTTTGGTGTTAGACATATGAGTCTTCTTACTGGTTGTGAGACCTTGGGTAAGTCTCTCAGCCTCAGTTTCCTCATCTGTCAAAAGGAGAATATAATACATATTTCTCAGAGGTATTTCAGGGATTAAATGAAGTAAAGCATGTCAAATTACCTATCTGCATCTTGCATAGCGTAGATATGCAATAAAGATTATCATTCTACAAGAGAACGCTCTTGTAACTGGATCTGTCTAGTTCTCTGGTCCTTGTTTGGGGGCAATGAAGATTGAAGCCAAAAAAACAGCAAACAGCAAGTGGTTGGGAATGGCCAAATCAGTGTTTATTAGAAACAATGAAAGAAAACTCTCCATAGGTTGGAGAGGGGTGTTCCATAAGGTGGACACCATAGAAGGTAAGCCTTTGATGTCTGGAGAGTAAGCTGCTTCATTTGCATTTCACCTCCTCCAAGGGCTTTTCCATTTGGTTAAAAACCTATTCTTTGTGTCTTGCATTCCATTAGGCCCCATAGTCCATTTTGGTATACTAGCTCACTTAGGCCCTGACTTTTAGTCTACTTTAAATTAACTATTTAAGACCTGTGCCCTATCAGCCTAACTTTCCCTATCTCCTGGCTTCACTCCTCAGGTCAATATCTCCCATATTCATCACCCTCACCCCATCAGATGCACGTTCCTGCTAGTACATTCACTGGCCTCCTTTGCTCTGGGTGGAATACAGCAATATCTCACATCCCTGAATTGGAGCTGCAGTAGGAAGAATTTCTAAGAATGTTCCCAGAATTCCAGTGTCCTAATTCCTGGAAACTGTAATGAGCTATTTCCCATGGTTCTTATTTATATGGCCTATTTGATCTTATAAAAGGTAGGTTCACTGGAATATCATTCAATCTTTAAAAGAACATTGTGATACATACTACAACCTGGATAAAGTTTAAAGCATTATGCTAAGTAGCAAGGGGTGATGGGCCATGCCTGTAATCTCAGCTCTTGATAGGCTGAGGCAGAAGGATCACCTGGACAATTGAGTAAGAACTTGTCTCAAAATAAAGTAAAAACGGAAAAGATGCATAATGTTATAGAACCCTGTATGACTATTTTTTTCCAGATGTACATACTGGTAATAAGGTTTAAATTATAAATTGGACACAGCAAGAGATTAACAACAAAAACTAATAGTAAAACAGAACAATTATAACAATAAGCTCTAAGCAAAGTACAAATAAAGTAAGAAAGGCTAAGGATGTAGCTTAGTGGTGAAGTATCTTGGGTTCAAGGTTCAATCCCCAATACACACACACACACACACACACACACACACATGCACACACGCAGTCACACACATATTGACAAGAGTCAGTCATAAAAGCAATGTTTATGATACCACCTAAATGAGATACCTAGAATAGTAAAACTCATGGAGACAGAAAGTAAAATAGTAGATGCCAGGGAATAGGGAAAGAAGAAATGGGAAGTTATTGTTTAATTGATTTAGTTTCTCTTTGGAAGGATGAAAAAAATTCTGGAGACATATGGCAGTGATGGCAGTGAAGGTTGCACAATATGAATGTATTTAATGCTGCTGAATTTTACATCTGAAATGGGTTAAATGGTGTATTTCCTGTACTTTACCACACTATAAAAGGAGGATATCTGGATGCACCTAATCTAATCACATGAGTCTCTAAAAGCAGTGAGCTTTTTCCAGCTGGTGGCAGAAGAGGAAGGCCAAAGTGAAAAGATAAAGATGTGAAAGACTTGAGACACTGTTGCTGGTTTGAAGATGGAGGAGGGCCTGTGAGAAGAAATGCAGGCAAACTCTCAGAGCATCGAGTAACCCCCAGTGACAGTCAGCAAGGGAATGGGACCTTAGACCTCCAGTCACAGGAAGTGGATTCTGCCAACAACTGAAATGAACTTGGAAGTAGATTCCCACTCAGCTTTCAGGTAAGAGTCTAGGCCAGCTACAACCTTGATCTTAGTGTTATGAGACCCTGCACAGAGAACCCAGTAGAGCCCAGCCAGACCTCTGATCTACAGAATTGTGAGCTAATCAACAAGTGTTATTTTAAGCCACTGTGTTTGTGTTAATGTATTACAGCAGTCCTGGAAAACTAACAAATGGGTTTGGGGATTTTAATTATGTGAGATAGCACCATCACAGACCCTAAAAACTTGCTGCTATCAGTTTTATTTATTTAGATATTTCTTCATGAACATATCCAGCATATTTGTTGTGTGTTGCCTATGTGTCAGACACTGTGCTAGGCCTGAAGACGCAATAACAGCATAGTTAGATCTGTAGAATTTTTAACCTGGCCCAGGGATGGGGCCAGTATTCCTTCCCTTTGGCCAATCCTGGAGGCTGACCTATGTGGGGAGCCTGACCTCCAGCAAAGTATTCTGACCCACTCTCGGGATCCCCTTGAGCACTCTAGTATCCAAAAGTGTTGTACCATTCCTTAATCACTATGCTGGGAATGGCAGAAGCGAGCAGCGACAGGATGGTACAAGATGGGCAAACCTTTCTGAAGCCAGGAACCTGGTTGCTACAGTTCTGTTTCACAGGACATAGCTACTCGCCAGGGGGTGCTTATGAGGATTGGGCAAGGCTCTCAGCATCTTGGCCCAAAACATTGAAATCAAAGCATCTGCCTGATTTTCTGAAAGAGTAGGGAGGAGGGTGAAGTGAGTGCTACCTGGGGCCATTTTCAAGGTTTCTAGCTGAACAGTGGGAAAGGAAGCCCAGAGGGGAAGCACATGGTGGCAAATGTGGTTGGCAGGTATGGGAGATGTGGCTGGGGACAGTGAAAGAATGGCAAGAGATGGCAGAAGTACACAACCCAGGCTGGCAAAGACAAAACTGTTGCACTGGGATTCTGGGAAGAAAGGCCAGGGAGAAAGGGGCAACAATGAAAGGAAAAGCCCTAGCCTGTCCAAGCTCAGCTGCTGAGAGGCTGGGTGCAGCCTGGGCTGTGGAGATCCAATTCTTCTCCCAGGTCCTCCTGGGCAACACTGGGGCCTAAGCTCTGGGGGAAGTGCCAGGGGTGGGGCTAGGGACAACTCAGCTCTCCAGCCCCTTAGCAGCCCTTCCTAACTCACTGGTAATCTGTTATGTGTTTATTTGCAAGATTAGTTTCTGCTTCAGTGAGGGGGAGCTTGGCTCCCTGCCCTCAGGAATCGCAGTTCTGAATTAACATCCTTTCCTGCCTCAGGTGGGCTGCTGTCCCCCTGTTCCACCTGGGTGACTTCCCTCTCCTTTCTCTGTTCCTTAGGCCTCTGACTGGTAGACAGAGGAGTTCCGGAAGTGGGAGGCTGGTCTTCCAGGACTGCCCAGGGGAAGCAAAGGGCTATGGTCCCTGACAATCCCAGACATCTGGTATGGGTTGGGGGGAGGGTGGGTCTGGGCAGGAGCTCAGGCTCCATAGGAACCCTGAGAAAATCAAACTGAAATCCTGCCCAGGGAAATCTGCAGTTGTCCAACCAGAGCTTCATTTAAATACATGTGGTAATTGTGTGTGTGTGTGTGTGTGTGTGTGTGTGTGTGGTGCTTATTCAGACTGTAGCAGCTGCTGAGGGAGAGGGCTGTGACAGGGGTAGTGAACCTGGAGTGGGGTGGCATGGTGGGAAGAGGATAGAGACTGGGATCCCACAGAAGCCCAGAGCCTAGTAAGTAGCAGGGGGCGAGGTGCAGGCAATTGGGACTTAAGGGAGGAAATCCTGGGGAATTTGTGACGGTGTCTGAAGGGAAAGAGGAAGGGGAGGGCCAGTGGTGGCCTGGATGGTGTGGATGAGAGAGACAGAGGCAGAGAAGGAAGGGCATGAGAGAGCAACCCTCTTACTGTTGATGGATATTGACTGTATTTTTTCTATCACAAAACAGAACAAATTCTGGAAGGTCATTCCCAAGAATAGGAGAGGGGCACCTGAATGAATCATCAGAGAAACCATGAGGAAGTGAGTGGAATTTGTAACCTGAACTGGGAAAGGCCTGATGATTCATTGGGCTCAAGACCTGTCAATCTTCTCTTCTCTGCCAATGGAGGGAGATCTGTAGATGTCCCTCATATAAGGCACTGGACCTCAGTGCGTGCTATAACAGGAGAAGGGGAGGAGTTTTGAAACTGGAAGAAACAGGGGATCTGCTATTGCACTTTGAAGGGAGCTGATCTGAGTTTTAGAACGCGTCTCATGATCATCTGATCCTACCTCTTTATTTTACTCAGAGAAGGGAAGTAATTTGTCCAGGGTCAAAACTAGATGGACAAAAGGCTTTAGAAAGAAGCCATACAGGCTACTAGAGATATCAGTCTTAAGGATAGCTCAGATAAGGTCTGGAAATATGTGTCGAACAGAGTGCCCTTCCCACTCCTGTGCCCAAGGTGGACATTGCATGCTGATACTACATCAGAATCCTTAACAGAGTACGCTAGGCTACCATGATGGTTATGGCTTATATCTAGATGTCCCCCAAAGCTTCATGCACTCATAGGTGGGGCTTTTGGGAGGTGACTGGATCATGGATGTGTGATACTGAATCATAGGTGAGTGATACTGGATTAGTCCACTGATGAGTTTATAGCTGGGTGTGAAGGTGGGAGGTGAAGCCTGGTGGGAGGAGATGGGTCACTGGAAGTGTAGCCTAAGTGTATATATCCTTCCTATTCCCTTGATTTTCCTCTGCTTCCTTCCTGCCACACCATGAACAGCCTTTGAGCCAGCTGACTATGAACTGAAACCTCTACAAACTGTAACCTAAAATGAGCTTTTTCTCCTTTAACTTGTAGATATTAGTTATTTTGTCTTAGCAATGAGAAAATAACAAGACAATGACCAATGCATCAGCACTGACATGTAAAATGACACCGATCTGTAATTTCAGGTCTAGAATAAAAACTGTGTGCCACAGAAAGGGTAGGACTACAGATGCACTTCAGCTTATGACAAGCCTACCATAAGTTGAAAACATTGTTTGTCAAAAATGCATTTAGTACATCAAGCCTACCGAACAATAGCTTAGCAACACAGGTAGAGTATTGGTATTTCTCCTTGTGGTGGTGTGGCTGACTAGAAAAAATGACAGCACCCAGCATCAGGAAAGAGTAAGGCACAGTATATCACTAGCCCTAGAGAAGATCAAAATTCAGTATTCAGAAGTACAGTTTCTACTGACCACATATCTCTTTTGCATCACCTCAAAGCTGAAAGATCATAAGTTGGACCACAGTGGGTTGAACCATCTTAAGTCAGAGGTCATTTGTTATCCCCTGTCTATGTGGTTAGCTACCATTCTCTAAGTCTCTTTTGGGTGCAAGCAACCAAAAGAATAGTTGCTCTCAGGAAGGGCAAGAACCTGCAGACCTGAAGAGAGCTCGGTGGCCCATTCTCATTAGAGCACTGTCACTTATGAGAATGACTTCAATGACTGGCAGCCACACTTTGTGTCTCTTGCTATCAATTTCATATTCCATGGAAAGTGAAGTTGATCAGACCAACTAGGAACAGATTTTTAGGAAATCTTTTTTTTTTTTTTTTTTTGGTACTGGGGATTGAACTCAGGACCTTGTGCTTGACGGCGGCACCACTGAGCTAAATCCCTGGCCCTGGAACAGATTTTTAAATCCTGGAACAGGAAGTGATGGAGAGAGGACAGAGTTATATAGTATAAGGCAGACTTGGCCACTGGGTCCATTAACGGGGGCATTCCCATTGAGTATGGGTGAAGATGCTTCCAGCTGCAAGTATTAGAAAACATATCAATAAGCTATCCAGTAAGGCTGTGAGGAAAATCCATTATATTGTCAATAAGATATCTAGAGATATAGGAAGTCCTGGGGTTGGGTAATTCATCGAAGACCTAGCATATTTCCATCTGTTTTGTTAAACAGTATGTGAGTCGCTACTGGATAGGAAATCAGTAGTGATAGCCACACGGGTGTGGCTGTGAGCCAGACCATCATGGCAAGAGATAAACCTTAGTAAAATCCAAGGGGGCCAAGAGAAATAAACTGTGCGAAAATGGGCTTTTTTTGAGACTAGAGCCATGGAGACTTATAAGAGGAGTTACAGAAATGCCTCTGGGTAGCCTGAAGTGCAAGAAAGGCCTCTTCTAGACTGGATAAGGATGTGCCTTCCTTACCTATGAGACCAGGATCCATAGTTCTCACCAGGGGCAGAAGGGCTACTCAGGACAAGACTTTTCCAGAGCTAGGAGGTAATTTAGCAATGTTCCTCCCTTCCCATAATCCACTTCTTACAAAACTAAATAAAGCAGATTTTGGAAGGACAGAATCCCACCAGCCCTAATGATGGCACCAACCCAGAGTTTCCAGGCAATGAATCTGAGTAGCATGGTCAAGCATCCAACTCCAACAGGATAGAGGCCAAGAACAGAAATGGTAGTTGAGTGCCCTATAGTTTGTGCCAGCTAAATCTATCAGTGGAAAGAGCTGGGATCCATTAGGAAGAAGAATTGGGGTTCTGTTAATTCATTTATTTCTAGAGTTTTGAAATTTTAAAATAGTTGCGATCTTCTCAGCTTCTGGGAAAAATTCCTTTTGAAAACTCTCATTTTGTCTTAGATCAATTCAAGTGAAAAGTATTTGGCCACAGATGGGCAATAATGGCTAGGAATATTATTGAACACCCAGAGGAGAGGAATGGAGGAGGCTGTGATGAGTCAAATTAAAGTCTCAGATTGAAGAGATGAAGCAGAGATAGATCTAGAGATGGCATTTCTTTGAGATTAAAAGGTTCTTCTTGGACTTTTACCTCTTTGAAAAGGACTGTAGATGACTGTGGTCTGTGGATACTATTTAGGGACTTTGGGCCTGGAGGAAAGATGGAGCTGGTGAAAATTCAGGTTAGGGCCCTTCTAGGAAAAGACTACCCCAGAAGGGTTCAATTTTTTTTTTGTCTGTCACACTTTTACCTTTGAATCTATATATGATATTGTCTAATTGATTTAATCTCATAGAGTCCCAGTTTCCTCGTTTTTAAGATAGATTTAGCAGGCAGAAGATTAAGTAAGATAATGTACAAAGTGTTTAACACTCTTGGCCCAGAGGAGTTGGTCAAAGAGTCAATAAACTCAATAAAGCTTATTTTCTTTCTTACTTTCCACACTCTGTGCTTATAGGTTGGATAGAGATGAAACAATGAAATCACTGATTTTAAGTATCTTGTACCCTAGAAAAGTAGATAGTTAAGGAAATATCATTGGCAATGCAGTCTCTAGTAGAGGCATATGTGTATGTGTACATCTATAAACTCAGTGGGAATATGGGGGAAGTAAGACTAAAGTTCAGGGAAGTCAGGGAAGGCTTCACAGAGCAGGAAGCTTTGGATCTGGGCTTTGAAGGCTGAGTAGGAGTTTTTTTTAGTGACAAGCATGGGGAAAAGCTTTGGGGCTGATGAAACAGTATGCGTAAGGTACAGAGTGGTGAGAGAGCATACCAAATTTCATATTGCAGAAGCATTATGTGCTACAGTATCAGGCAAAGAACACACATTCACTTCCATAGTCTGGGGCATATTATTGAAAACTTTCGATCAGGAAAGTAGCTTATCACATAGCAGTAATATTTAATATGACTCAGAGGGATAGTGAGATTAGAGGCTTGATGAAAGACTAGTGGGCAGCATTCTGAGCAAAATGGGACCTCAACTGAAGCACTGGCAAATGGAGATGAAGAGGAGGAGATGGATTAGAGAGTTTTAGAAGACAAAACTTTTAGGACTTAGAAATGAATTGGATGTGGAGAATGGAGGAGACAGAAGTCAAGTACTTGCCTGGTGTTTGGGCAAGTGAGTAGATTATTGTACCACACACCGGAATAGGCAATGTGGGAGGGAGAGGAAACACAGGATGGGGCAGGGAGGAGATAATATATTCCATTTGGAAATGTGAGGTTGAAGAGCCTGTGAGTTGTCCGAGGTAGAGATATTCATAGGCAGTTCAGAAAGCAATCTGAAGCTGGGCGTGGTGGTGCATGCCTGTAATCCCAGTACTTTGGAGGTAGAGGCAGGAAGATCTCCATGAGGGCAGCCTGGGGTTCATAGCAAGACCCTATCAAAAATAAAGAAAAAGAAAGAAAGAAAGAAAGAAAGAAAGAAAGAAAGAAAGAAAGAATAAAAGAACCTGACCTAGAAATGGAAATTTAGAAAATACAAGTGAGTGAAAAAGGAGATCGTGGAGGATATAAGAAAATGGAAAGACATCCCTTGTTCCTGGTAGGAAGAACCAATATAGTGAAAATGGCCACACTTCCAAAACTGCTATATAGATTTAATGCAATCCCGATTGAAATCCCAACAGTATATTTCACAGAAATAGAGAAAACAAAAATTCATTTGGAACCAGAAGAGACCTAGAATAGCAAAAGTAATTCTAGGCAACAGAGACATGATAAGGGGGTATCACAATCCTCAACTTGAAACTATACTACAAAGTTACTGTGAGAAAAACAGCATGGTACTGGCAAAGAAACAGACCCGAGGATCAGTGGAATAGATTAGAAGATCCAGAAACAATCCCAGACATACTCAGCCACCTCATCTTTGACAAATGAGCCAACCATCCTCACTGGAGGAAAGATAGCCTATTTAACAAATGGTGTTGGAAAAACTGGATTTCAACCTGCCAAAGATTAAAACTAGACCCATACCTATCACCATCCTCTAAACTAAGATTGAAGTGGATTAAAGATCTAAATATTAAAACAGAAACAGTAACTTTGGTGGAAGATAAGTTAGGTAGAACACTTGACACTGGCATAGGAAAAGACTTTATGAAGAAAACCTCAGTAGCAAGGGAACTAGCACAAAGAATCAACAACTGGGATCTCATTTTATTAAAAAGTTTCTGCACTTCAAAAGAAACCACCAACAGAGCTAAGAGACAACCTACAGTGTGGGGAAAAAAATTTTAGGAGCTGTACCTCAGACAAAGGACTACTATCTAGAATATATAAAGAACTGAAAAAAATCAGACCCCCCAAATTTAAAGACCCAATTTAAAAATGGGCATCTGAAATGAACAGACATTTTTCAGACAACGAAGTAAAAGCAGCAAATAAACATATGAAAAAATGTTCAACATCACTGGTCATTCGAGAGATGCACATGAAAACAAAACTGAGATTCCACCTCACCCCAGAAAGAGTGGCTGCTATCAAGAAATCAAACAATAACAAATGCTGGCGGGGTGTGGGGAAAGAGGAACACTGCTCCACTGCTGGTGTGAGTGTCATGTCGACTGGTGCAACCACTGTGGAAATCAATATGGAGATACCTCAAGAAACTAGGATTAGAGGTCCTATTTGACCCAGCTATTCCTGCTTGGTATCTTCCCCAAAGAATTAAAAGAATCAGCAATTTATGTGCACCCATGTTTATAGCAGCACAGTTTGTAATAGCTAAAGCTTGGAAACAGCCCAAGTTCCCTTCAACTGGAGATTGGATAAAGAAGATGTGTTTTTTTTTTAATAAAATGGAGTACTACTCTGCCATAAAGAATGAGAAACTAGTCATTTATAGCTAAATGGATGCACATTGAGGTGATATTCTTAAGTGAAATAAATAGGACATACATATGTAAATACCAAATAGTTTCTCTGCTGTGAGAAACTGAAAGTGTAAATAAGGAATAACATGAATAATTGATAATGTGAAATAGGAAGAAATGGTCCAAAGGGGTAGGGGGAGTGGGAGGGGTAGGGGAAAGGAAAGAAGGGAAAGAAAAAAATATGAGAAAATGAAAAAATGGAAGCAAAGTCTTTATAAATAGGAAGGGATGGAGGGGTTGAAGGGAGGGCAGGGGAATGGGGAAAAAATAAGAACCAAGATACATCATGTAAAGTACAAGTTCCCAATGATGAATATAAATGTCTTGTGTACCTAAAATGTACCAATAAAAGAATTTAAGGAGAAAAAATAAAGAAAATATAAGTGGGTATGGTGGCACTCACCTGTAATCCCAGCAACCTGGTAGGCTGAAGCAGGAGGGTCATAAGTGCAAGCCCAGCCTGGACATCTTAGTAATTTAGCAAGAACTTATCTCAATTTTTAAAAAGGGGGGCGGTGAGGATGTAGCTTAGTGTGAAAGCCCTCAGTTCAATCTCCAGTACTGAAAAAAAAGAAAAAGGAAAAGGAAATATCAGTGATAGTTAAGAGGAAAAGAAGAATGGCAATATTTAAAAGGTGGGCAGAGGCACTTTGGAAGATAGTCTGGCTATTCTTCAAAATGTTAAATGCAGAGTTACCATTTGACCTAGCATGTCTTCTCAGTGTTTATACTCAAGAGAAATAAAACACATGTCCATACAAAAATCTGTGCATGAGTGCTCGTAGCAGCACTATGCACAATAGCCAAAAGGTAGAAAGCACCTACATGTCTGTCAATGGATGAATGGACATAAAAATTGGGCTGTATCCACACAATGAAATATTATTCAGCCATATGAAAGAATGAAATACTGACACATATTATGATATAGATGAGCTTTGAAAAATTATCCTAATTGAAGCAGGTGTGGTGGTACATGTTTATAATCCCAGCACTCTGGAAGGCTGAGATAGAAGGATTGCAAGTTAAAGCCCAGCCTGGGCAACTTACCAACTCAGGAAGACTGTGTCTCAAAATCAAAAATATTAAAAATGGGTTAGGTATATAGCTCCGTGCAAAGGCCCTGGGTTCAATTTCTGGTAGAAGAAAAAAAAAGAAAGAGAGAGAAAGAGAGAAAGAGAGAAAAGAAAGAAAGAAAGAAAAAGAAATAAGAAAGAAAGAGAGAGAGAAAGAAAGAAAGAAAGAAAGAAAGAAAGAAAGAAAGAAAGAAAGAAAGAAAGAAAGAAAGAAAAAATTTATGCTGTGGAAGATGCCAGACACAAAAGCCATTTATTCTATAATTCTCTTTATACAAAATGTCCAGAATAGGAAAATCTTGAGAGACAGAAAGTAGATTAGTGGCTGCTTAGGACTGGTAGAGACTGAATTGTTGAGGATGATGGCTAAGGGGTACAGGGCTTCTATTTAGGGTAATTAAAATGTTCTAGTTATTAGTAGTGAAGGTTGCATAATTCTGTGTATACACTAAAATCCACTGAATTATATGCTTTAAATGGATGAGTTTACATAGATTGAATTATATCTCAATAAAGATGCTACTACAATTTAGGGAGTAAGATGGGCAGAAAAAGAAAGGCCCTGAGAAGAAACTGTAAAAGAAAGTCCCAGAGATAGGATTACCAAGAGCAAATACTGAGGTAGATACATAAAAATAAGAGCAGATTAAGAGAGGGTTCCAAGACAAGGGTCAAAAGACAGGGACAAGCCATGTAAGATTTAGACTTCCTTTCTTTTTTCCTCCTCTTTTTTTTTCTCCTACCTGGATAAAGAGACCTCTCAAGTGTGGCCCCTATAGAAGACAGGAGATTTAGATCCTCTCATACTCAAGCCTAAGAGCCGGTATTGCTATGGTTTAGATATTGACTGTCCCCCAAAAGCCCATATGTTGAAGGTTTGTTCCCAGCTTTTGGCATTACTGGGACATAGTGGAAACTTTAGGAGGGGGAGCCTTGTTATGGCTTGTATCTAGATGTCCCTCCAAAGCCTCATGCCCTCATAGGTGGGGCTTTTCAGAAGTGGCTGGATCTAGGTTGTGCTAATATGGATTACGGATGTGTTATAAATGTATCACTACACTGATTGGTTTAGCATAGTTCTGGATGTGGTTGAATGGATTTACTGAAGACAGAAGACCCACCCTAGGTGTGAGTGGAACCAACAAATAGGCTTTGTAGCCTGAATAAAGGAATAAAGGGGAAAAGGGAGGCACTCTGCTGCTGCTTCCTGCTTCCTGCCTGCCATGGACTGTTTCCCCTCTGCTATGCCCTTCTCTCATGTCATCTTGCCTTGGAGCCAACTGACTCTGGACTGAAACCTCTACAAACTGTGAGCCAAAATAAACCTTTCCTCCTTTAACTTGTGGGTGTCAGATATTTTGTCCCAGCAATGAGAAAGTAACTAAGACAGGTCTAGTTGGAGGAAGTTAGGTCATTAGAGGTGTGTTGTTGAAAGGGATACTGGAACTCTGAACTTTTCCTGTTTCTCTCTTTGCTTCCTGGCTGCCATGAGGTAAACAGGCCTCCTCCCTGGTGTTCTCCCACTGCTATGATGTATTATCCTGCCACAGGCCCATAGCAACAGGGCTAAGAAACTGTGGACTGAAACCTTTGAAGTCATGAGCCAAAATAAACCTTTTCCTTTATTAAACTGATTAAATCCAGTACTTTATCACAGTGATGGAAAACTAATTAATACATGTGTTGGTGCAAAACCCTGGGATTGAATGAATAAAACAGAAGCTGTTTAGAAAGAGGCAGGGACCAAATGAGAGGTAAGGACAAGATCTTTTTTTTTTTTTTTTTGGTACCAGGGATCAAACTCGGGTCCTTGCACTTGCAAGGCAAGCGACGGAACCACTGAGCTAAATCCCCGGCCCATGGACAAGATCTTTACTAATGAGAAATCTTAGGCTAATAATTTAGTCTCTTCCAGATGACCAGCTTTATCCCAGAAAGGATATGGATTTTGTCGACTGCTGGTCTCACAAAGCTGAACACCAATGGGGCATAGTATCATGAAGTAATATGATCCTGGAGTTAAAATGCCATGTACTTTGGCAAACTTATCATTAAAGAACACTGAATATGTTATTTCTATGCAGGATCCTAAATAAAATATCTTAACCAACTGTACCTTTGCTTTCAATTCTTCCTTGAAAAGAGTTTATAATCTAATTCCATAAACTACATGTGGACATTAGACCACAAGTTCCACTAGAGAAAAGACCATTCATTTCTGTATGTTCAGCATCCAGGCAGGGGACCTGACAAAATACAGTTAGGGTCCCTTATCTGGCCAAATACTGACTGAACAAATAAAGTGAATCAAATAAACATACATTGAAAATAGAGCTGGGTGTGATACAACACACCTGCAATCCCAGTACTCTGGGAGCCTGAGGCAGAAAGATCACAAGTTGAAGGCCAGTTTGGGTAACTTAGCAAGACATTGTCTCAAAATAAAATAAAAAGGGCTGGGGATGTAGCTCAGTAGTAGAGCACTTGCCAAGCATGCATGGGGCCCCACGTTCAACTTCAGTGTAGGGAATAAATAGCGAAGTGTAAATGTTGGAATATAGGAGGAATTAAATTCCTATGCAGAGGGATGAGGAAGTGAGGGAAGACAAACCCAGGATTAGTGAAGGAGAACCTGGTCTGAGTTGCCAGTTCAGACCTGGCAGGAAAAATGCCTGAAGGAGATGTCCTACTCTGAGATAGTGAAAGTGTGGGCCTTGGGTGGTGGGGGAGCAGAGAGGCCTGCATTCCAGTTCCACCATTTGAAAACATTGTGCCGAACCAATTAAACTGCAAGCCCAAGGTGGCCTAAGAGCCATACTTTGCAACTTTTGAGAAGAGTTCTTAAGATCAAGTGGCAGTCAGAGATATTTAAATTATGAAGAAAGCAAGCTTGTCAGTTACGGTAGGGGGTTAGGGATTGTGTTGAGACTGACTGCTCAATGCAAGGGTTTTTTAAGTGAGGGAGACTGAGAAGCCAGTCAAGGGAGAAAGAAGAGACCATGGAAACAAGATTAGCTGGAACTGCCAGGTAGGAGACAAAGTCTCTGCAACAGAACAATGAAAAGCCACCCTAGGGGGAAGAATTTGTCACTTCCCTCACTGTCTGCTGATAGCACTTAGAATATAATTTTTGCTGAAGTGCTTGTTGTACCACTAGGCTGAGCACAGGGCCAATGTCTGATTTTTCTGTGAATGTATTATAATGCCCTGTTAATGTTTGCAGACAGAATCAATGGTTAGATGAACAAAGGACTGAATGAGAAGAGGTGCATTTAACATAATAGATAGTTTAGGAAACCATTCAAAAGAAGAAAAAGGCTCTGTGAGTAAGGATGTTTATTGCAACATTATCTATAATGATGAAAAATTGAAAATACTTAAGAAGATGATGGTGGATCCACTCAATGGAATATTATGTGGCCATTAAAATGATAATCATGAAGACACTCTAGCAGTGTAGCAAATGATTACGACATAACACTAACCTACACAACCCGAATACAAAATTGCATCTATGTTATGATTACAATTATATACAGATGATCTATGCATATGCCCAAGCACTGGAGAGGGGAGCATAAAAAATGAGAAGAGATGACTCATTGTGGTGGAAGGATTGTCAGTGAATTATGTTTTCCTTTCTTTGTATTTATGTTGATGTCTTTTATGCCATCACAAAGGAGAAAATAAAATTGATAGGTGGAAGAAAAACTGAACTATGACCTTCAAAACTGGACAGTGTGCTGGTGCCAGAGACAGGGATTCCACAAAATCACTTTACTGAGGTGAAAGAAGGCTGAGGCCAGGGCTGAGGCTGCTGGCATGGAAAGAAGGGGGTAAGTTTGGGAAATGTATGTAGCTATTGTCTTTCGCCACTTCTACCGACATGTAACCCAGACAGATTGCACCTGTGCTATAATTGAGTCAGAAATTACAAATCAGAAAGAAAAGTTCTGCTGCTTGCTCCCTGTGTGATCTTGTGGGCAAGTTCATTAACCCCCCTGAGACTCAGTGTGATCATCTGTAAAGTGGAGCTGACATTAGTTGCCTCACAGGGCTGCTGTGAGGGTTAAATGGAAGAGAATGCATGTGAAAGCCCTTCGTAAATGATGAGGCCTACATTGCTATAAAGAGATAGTAGTCTGGTATGGTAGCAAACACCTGTAATTCTAGCTACTTGGGAGGCCAAGGCAGGAGGATGGCAAGTTTGAGTCCAGCCTGGGCAACTAAGTGAGACCCTGTCTCAAAATAAAAAACTCAAGGGCTGAGGATGTAGCTCAATATGAAGGCCCTGGGTTCAACCCCTAGTACCACAAAAAGAAAAACAGATATTAATATCATTATCATCATCATTATAGTTATTATTATATCTCCAAACTAGGCCTGAAATTCCATTTATAAGAGGTCCATTTCAACAATAAGAAAACACCTCTGGAAGAATTCAAAGGTGAAATTTAAGTCATTCAAGAGTCAAAGCAGCAGTCGCAGGGAACATGCCTAATCAGCTGACTGCAGACAGGCAGGTCTGCGCATGCCCTACCGAGGTCCCAAGTTGCGCGGAAGACACCAAATCACCCCGCTGCAGACAGGCAGCCACCTGGTTCCACACTACAAAGACGCAGAGGACACCACACCACCAGACCAAGGTACTGAGTCCCACTACTCCCGGCCCAGAGGTAGGGGCTTCTGAGCCGCCATCCCACTGCTCCTGGTCCAGAGGAAGGGGCTTCCCAGTCACCATCCCTGCCTCTGCCCGCAGCCCAGAGGAAAGGGCTTTTGGGCCACCTTCTGTCCCGCTGCTCCTGGCCCAGAGGAAGGGGCTTCCGGGCCACTATCCCTCCCACCGCTCCCAGCCCAGAGGTAGGGGCTTCTGAGCTGCCATCCCACTGCTCCTGGTCCAGAGGAAGGGGCTTCCCAGCCACCATCCCTCCCACTGCTCCCAGCCCACAGGAAAGGGCTTTTGGGTCACCATCCCTACCAATGCTCCCAGCCCCTGTCCCACTTCTCCCAGCTCAGAGGAGGTAATCCATGCAGGCGCTAACAGCCCCCTGCCCCAGTCGAAATGAGAAAACATGTAAATAAGTCTCAAAACCAGACTTCCAGATCAGCTACAGCAACCCCAAAGGGAAATGAGATGGAACACTCTGATACTCAACCACCTGGACCCACTGAACTGGCAACAAAAGGGGATCTGGAAAAAATGAAATCAGAAATAATTTCTCAGATAACAGGAGAAATTGTGCCCCTGGTGCAAGACATGATTAATAAATCTAGAGAGGAGCTAGGAACATGATGGAATCCCAACATAGGAAACAAAAGGAATCCATAAAACAGATGCAAATAGATTTCAAGGACATGAAAAACTCCATTGAAAGTCTACACAGCAGAATGAGCCAATGTGAGGACAGAATTTCAGATATAGAAGACAAGATTGCAATTAGTGACCAGGAAAAGAAAAATTGCTTCAAAATTATAAGGGAACATGAGAAATCAATCCAGCAGCTGCTAGATGATGCAAAGAAGAATGACATGAGACTGATTGGAGTCAATGAAGAAACAGGAGAGAGTGCAGATGACATAAAAAAACTCTTCACAGAAGGAACGGCAGAAAACTTCCCAAGCAGGGGGAAAGAACTTGATATACAGATAAGTGAGGCATATAGGACTCCAAATAGCCTTGATCAAAAAAAAAAATACACATAGGCATATAATTGTTAAGATTCCAGAAACTCAACAGAAGAACAAAGTTCAACAAGCAGTTAGAGAAAAGAAACAAATCACATACAAAGGAAAGCCCATCAGAATTACAGAGACTTCTCAACACAAACCATCAAGGCAAGAAGAGCTTGGAGCAACACATTCCAAGCCCTAAAAGAAAACAGCCTCCAACCCAGATTGATGTACCCTGCAAAACTATCTTTCAAAATGGATGGAGAAATAAGATACTTTCATGACAAAGAGCCCCTTAGGAACTTCATGAATACCAAACCAGCACTCCAAAGAATTTTACACAATATCCTCGGAACAGACATTGAGGATCACAACCCCAGGAAGCAAAGCAGACTGAACCCATCTGGCATGACAAGAAATTAAATGTAAAGTGGGAGAACCCAACTAAAAGAAAAAGTCATGGCAATGACAAGTCAATATGTTTCAGTTATAGCCATAAACATTAATGGTCTAAATTCACCAATCAAAAGAAATAGACTGGTAGAATGGGTCAAGAAACAAAATCCAACAATATGCTGCATACAAGAAACACACTTCATTCAAAAGGAAACTCATAGGCTGAAAGTTAAAGGGTGGAAATCAATACTCCATGTGACAGGAACCCGAAAAAAGCAGGAGTAGGTATCCTCTTTGCAGATCAAATACATTTCAAACCAACACTGATGAAGAGAGACGAAGAAGGAAACTACATCCTTGTAAAGGGAAGAATCCAAGAGGAAGAGATGACAATCATAAATATCTATGCACCAAACACTAGTGCACCCAACTATATAAAACAAATACTAACAGACATGAAAAGTCATATGTGCACTAATACTATTGTAGTGGGGGACCTCAACACCCCACTGTCACAAATAGATAGATCAACTAGACTAAAAATAAGTAATGAAATACTAGAACTCAATTGAACTCTTGAACAAATGAACTTAACAGATGTTTACAGAGTCTTCCACCACACGAAATCAGAATACACATTGTTCTCAGCTGTACATAGGTCATTCTCCAAAATAGACCACATACTCACACATAGAACATGTTGAAGTAAGTGCAAAGGAATTGGAGTTATCCCCTGTATATTATCAGACCATAGTGCCATGAAATTGGAGATCCATAGCAAAAGAAACTCAAAACATTTCATAAACACATGGAAATTGAACAACACACTTCTGAATAACCAATGGGTCACAGAGGAAATTAAAGAAGAAATCAGACAGTTCCTTCAATTAAATGACAATGACAATACAGCATATCAGAATCTATGGGACACAATGAAAGCAGTCTTACAAGGGAAATTCATAGCAGTGAATATTCATATTAGGAAAACAGAATGAGCTCAATTAAATAACCTGATGCTGAACCTCAAGCTTCTAGAAAAAGAAGAGCAGGACAACCCCAAAGCTCATACAAGGGAGGAAATTATAAAGATCAGAGGAGAAATCAATGCAATGGAGACTAAGAGAACAATACAAAAAATCAATGAAACCAAGAATTGGTTCTTCGAAAGGATCAACAAAATTGACAAACCTTTAGCCAACCTTGTCAGAAAAAGGAAAGAAAAGGCCCAAATCCATGCAATTAGGAATGAAAAGGGTGAAATTACAGCAGCCCCAGCAGAAATCCAGAGGATCATCAATACCTACTTCCAGAACCTATATGCCAATAAGATGGACAACACAGAAGAAATGGACAGATTCCTAGATACATATGAATTACCAAAGTTGAATGAAGAAGGCCTACAAATTCTGAACAACCCAATATCAACCAATGAAATTGAAAACATAATTAAAAACTTATCAACTAAGAAAAGCCCGGGCCCTGATGGCTTCACTGCTGAATTCTACAAGACATTTAGAGAGGAACTGCTGCCACTACTGTTTAAACTCTTTAATGAAATTGAAAGGGAAGCAATACTCCCAAATTCATTCCTGGAAGCAAGCATCACCTTGATCCCCAAAGCAGAGAAAGACCCAACCGAAAAGGAAAACTGTAGGCCAATCTCACTAATGAACATAGATGCAAAAATCCTTAATAAGATACTGGCAAACAGAATGCAGAAGATCATCAAGAAGATCATACACCCGGATCAAGTGGGATTCATCCCAGGGATGCAGGGATGGTTCAATATACACAAATCAATCAATGTAATACACTATATCAATAGAGCCAAGGACAAAAACCATATGATTATCTCCATAGATGCAGAAAAAGCATTTCACAAAATCCAACATGCATTTATGATAAAAACCCTACAAAAAATTGGAATAGATGGTCTCTACCTCAAACTGATAGAAGCCATCTATGAAAAACCAACAGCCAATATCATACTAAATGGTCAAAAACTGAAATCCTTCACACTCAAATCAGGAACAAGACAAGGATGTCCACTATCACCACTCTTGTTCAATATAGTTCTGGAAACATTAGCCATGGCAGTTAGACAAGAGAAAGAAATAGAAGGAATAAAGAGAGGAAATGAAGAAGTCAAATTGTCATTATTTGCAGATGACATGATACTGTATATAGAAGACCCCAAGAACTCCACCAAAAGTCTTCTAGACTTAATAACCAAATTCAGTCAAGTAGCTGGTTACAAGGTCAACACACAGAAATCAATAGCTTTCCTCTACACCAATGACAGACTCACTGACAGAGAAATAGGGCAAATAATTCCTTTTACAATAGCATCCAAAAAACTGAAAGACCTAGGAATCAACCTAACAAAAGAAATCAAAGACCTCTTCTCTGAAAACTATGATTGAAGATGATATCAGAAAATGGACAGACATCTCCTGCTCCTGGGTAGGAAGGATTAATAGAGTGAAAATGGCCATACTTTCAAAACTGCTATATAGATTTAATGCAATTCCAATTGAGATCCCAGCAGCATACTTCATGGACCTTGAGAAAACAATCCAAAAATTCATTTGGAACAAGAAGAGACCCAGAATAGCAAAAGCAATTCTTGGTAACAGAGACATGGCAGGGGGTATCACAATCCCCAACCTGCAACTCTACTACAAAGCTACTGTGATAAAAACAGCATGGTACTGGCAAAGAAACAGACCTGAGGACCAGTGGAACAGATTAGAAGATGCAGAAACAATGCCAGACGCACTCAGCCATCTCATCTTTGATAAAGGAGCCAAACACCTTCACTGGAGGAAAAAATAGCCTCTTTAATAAATGGTGCTGGAAAAATTGGGCTTCAACTTGCCAAAGATTAAAACTAGACCTATATCTCTCACCATGCTCTAAACTAAAATCAAAATGGATTAAAAATATAAATATTAAAATAGAAACTCTGAACCAGTTGGAACAGAGGTTAGGTAGAACCCTTGAAGACATCAGTGTAGGAAAAGATTTTATGAACAAAACCTCAGTTGCCCATGAACTAGCACAAACAATCAAAAAGTGGGATGTCTTCTTATTAAAAGGCTTCTGCACAGCAAGAGAAACCACCAGCAGTGTGAAGAGACAACCCACAATGTGGGAAAACGTCTTCACCTGCTCTTCCTCAGACAAAGGTCTACTATCTCGAATCTATAAAGAACTTAAAAAGATCAGACCTCCCAAATTTAAAGACCCAATCCAAAAATGGGCATCTGAAATGAACAGATATTTCTCAGACAAAGAAGTAGAAATAGCAAATAAATACTTGAAAAAATGTTCAACATCACTGGTCATTCAAGAGATGCAAATGAAAACAATGCTGAGATCCCACTTCACTCCAGAAAGAATGGCTGCTATCACGAAATCCACCAATAACAAATGCTGGCGGGGCTGTGGGGAAAGAGGAACCCTGCTCCACTGCTGGTGGGAGTGTAGACTAGTGAAACCACTGTGGAAATCAGTATGGAGATACTTCAAAGAACTAGGACTGGAAGTCCCATTTGACCCCGCTATTCCACTGCTGGGGATCTTCCCCAAAGAATTAAAAGAATCATACCACAGTGATATATGTGTGCCCATGTTCATAGCAGCACAGTTTGTGATAGCTAAAACTTGGAAACAGCCCAAATGCCCATCAACTGGAGACTGGATAAAGAAAATGTGGTTTTTTAATAAAATGGAGTACTACTCAGCCATAAAAAATGAGAAATTAGAGACATTTATAGCTAAGTGAATGCACATTGAGGCAATACTCTTAAGTGAAATAAATAGGACACAGACGTGTAAATACCTAATAGTTTCTCTGGTGTGAGAAACTGAAAGTGTAAATAAGGACTAAATGTATAATAGGTCATGTGAAATAGGAAGAAAAGGGGCAAAGGGGAAGGAAGTGGGAGGGCTAGGGGAAAGGATAGAAGGGAATGGGATTAATATGAGAAAATGGAAAAATAGGAACAAAATCTTTGTAAATAGGGAGGACTGGAGCGGTTGAAGGGAGGGCTGGGCAAGGGTGAAAAATAAGAACCAAGAGAGACTATGTAAAGGTGCAAATTTCCAATGATGAATGTCATTATATTGTATACCTAAAGTGTACCAATGATTAGAATGAATAATCGATAATGTAAAATAGGAAGAAAAGGTCCAAAGGGGTAGGGATAATGGGAGGCTCAGGGGAAAGGAAAGAAGGGAAAGGAAAAATGCTGAGAAATGGAAAAAATGTAAATAAAGTCTTTGTAAATAGGGAAGGGAGAAGGGCGTGAAGGGAGGGCTAGGAATGGGGAAAAAATAAGAACCGAGATGCATTATATAAAGGTACAATTCCCAATGAGAAATGTAATTGTGTTGTATACCTTCAATGTACCAATAAAAGAATTTAATAAAAAAAAAAAGTCAAAGCAGCATAGTCCAGCGGGTCTTAACTGTGCCTGCTGTTAGAATCATTTGAGGAGTGTTTGCTAAATTGATGACCAACTCCCACCCCTAACCAATTAAATCAGAATCTCTGGAGGTACTCCCTAGGTAGGGGTACTTTTTAAAGCTCTCAATTTGTAGCTGGGATTGAGATTCACTGCCAAAATGGACCCCGATGCCAGCTAGACAGTCTTGGCTTCAAATTCCAGATTGAATTTTGTGTCCTCCCCTTCCTTACTAAGTGTGTGACTTTGGAGTTGTTATATAATCTCCCCAAAGCTCACTTTCCTATCTTTGAAATGTAAATAACAATGGTCTGTACCTCATATAGTCCTGTTGACCAGTAAATGAGTTAATGCATGGAAACCACCTTACCACAATGACCGGCACACACTAACCACTATGAAGTGTTAGCTATTTTTGTTTTCTGAAAGCTGGCTCCAATTTCATCCCGATTAACACATTCCAACTTATGCAGAAGGAAGAGAAGGTGCAGCATGGAGTCAGGCTAATGGCCACTCTTGCATGGACTCTCTGGTTCCAGGCTCCCTTTGCCTGGCCTCTTTGCATGTTCTAACACCTTAGTCTTGGGTCCCTGACACATGATTTTTGCAGCTGGCCCTCCTTAGTAAAAATTGGCTTCCTCTCGTGATCTCTCATGCCCATTTCTCTCTTTTTAATTAAATTTTTATTGGTTCATGTTTTCAGTACATAATGATCACATTCATCATGGGGAGTTGGTACATGTACATAACACATATTAATTCTTTTTTCACCCCCTTCTCTCCCTAACTCCTGTTAGTATCCACTCCTCCATTCTCCCTCCATCTCTTAGTTTCCCTTTCCTTCCATTTCTCTCTTTCATCAGCATTCAAGCCTACTATATGCCATGGACTGGCCTTGATTGGTGCTTGAGCCTGGGCTCCCAGGCCATGTTAATTAGACTGGTTCTCCTGTGCCCACTTTCACTTCAGCCTTGCCCAGTCAGGTTTGACCCAACTCAAATCTTGTTTCTGAGTCATTTCTGAAGAGAAAACTCACCAGATTTAGATTTGTACATTCTATCTTTCTGGAACAATGGACAAAGACAAGGGGCCCCAGATTCTCCCTCCCTTTGTTCCTTCCTTCCTTCCTTCCCTCCCTCCTTCCCTGCCTCCTTCCCTTTTTTTCTTTTTCTTTCCTTCTTCCTTTCTTTCTTTCTATAGTCCAGATTGGCCTTGAACTCTCTATGTAGCCCAGGATGGGCTCAAATTTGCAGTCCTTCTGCCTCAACTTCCTGAGTGTTGGGATTACAGGTAGCACAAATACACTCTGCTTAACTCCCAGATTCCTTACCATAATGAGATAAGAAAGTAGTAGAAAGAGGCTGAGCACCTGTCTTCACTGTATATAATCTACAAAGGTGACAACATCTGCAAAAACTGAAAATGCAACCAAAAAAAAAAAAAAGAGCTAGGTGTGGTAGTGTACACCTGTAATCCCAGCACTTGGGAGGCTGAAGCAGGAGGATCACTGTGAGTTTGAGACCAGCCTGGGCTACATAGTGAATTCAAGTTCAGCCTAAACTACATAGCGAGACTCTGCCTCGAAAACAAACAAACAAAAACTAAAATTGCCTGAATATGTTTTATATTCAGTATAGATGGTCTCTGACTTCAGATGGTTTGACTTTCGGTTCTTTGACTTGATGATGGGGTGAAAGTGATATGTATTTAGTAGACACCATACTTGAGATTTTTGAATTCTGCTCTTTTTCTGGGTTTGCAATATGCAGTATGATACTCTTTGATGATGCTGGGATGGGATGGGGCAGTGTGCTGCTCCCAGTCACTCACAGTGCCCCAAGAGCAAACTCTGTAGTATGCTACATTGCTAACCTAGGATGTTCACTAGGGTAGGTGTAGTAAATGCGTTTTCAACTTAAAAATATATTCAACTTACCAAGGCTTATTGGGATATAACAACATCTTAAATTAAGGAGCATTTGTATTAGTTTTATAAAATCCCTGTAAAAAATTACCACAGATCAGTGGCTTAAAACAATACACATTTATTCTGAAAGTTCTGGAGGTCAGAAATCTAAAGTCACTTTTACTGGACTGAAATCAAGGCACTGGCAAGACCACGCTCCCTCCAGAAACTCTAAGGGAGAATATTTCTTGTCTCCTCTACCTTCTCTGCCTCCATGGTTGCATTTTCTGCTCCTATTCTCTACATGTTGAACTCCCCTCTGCCTCCTTCCCTTAAGGAAATGTGATTGCATTTAGAGCTAACTCAGGTAATTCAGGATAATCTTCACCATTACAGATCCTTAATTTAAATCACATCTTCAATGTCCCTTTCTGTCATATAAAATAACATTTACAGGTTAGTGGTTTGTGGTGTGAATATATTCTGAAGGATCATTTTTCAGCCTACCACATAATCCAAGGTGTTTTCTCCTTTAATTCCCCTCAGACCCTCTGCCTTGTCCTCTGCTGCCTGAGAAATGAGGCCATTCGAGCTTCATGGCTTTTTTGGAGGGGTGTTTCTTCTATGTTTATGGTCTATTTGCTGTCTGTTATTCTTTTGAATGACCACTGCAGTCTCCTGAGCACCCAGAGGCCTGGAAATTCTAGCATTTTTCTGAGATATTCTCTATCTTTGTGTGGTTCTGGGCCTCACAGTGGAAGACTGTGAAGGGGCCGAGTGGTTTATTTCTCTGGAGAGAATGAACAGTTGCTGGCTGGAGCTTCCTGCCCCTACCTGCTCTAATTTTTCCATTCAGCTGTTTCCTGTTAGTATCCACTCCTTAGACAGCCTACTCTGTGCCATGCACTAAAGCTGCTATACTGTAAGTTTAAAAAAAAGCAAGGGTAACAGCAAAGGAGAGAGAGAAGTAAGCATGATTCTAAAGGCATGCTGAATGTAATACTGGGGCTATTAAAGTGCTAGGAGCCCACAGAGGAAGGGCCCCTGACCCACATGAGGGGTGTGTGGGTGATCAGGGAGGCCTAAACTGCCTTAGATAGAATGGTGTTTCACATGCCCTAATTCTTTTTGCCACAAGATGTTCTCACGCATAGAGTACAGGTAGAGGAATTAGTACACTCTGATTGCAGTCCTGGCTTTCTCATTAGATTTCTGCATGACTTTGCTAGGTCACTTTAACTTTTGAGCCTCAATTTCCTCTATGCTAAATTTGAGAGGGGGATGTTAATAATAATCTTTATATTAGTGGGTTGTTGTAAGGACTCAGTGAACAGTGAATGTGAAGGGCTTTATAAAGCACCGTAACCTGTTCTAGTAGTTATTCTTAGCTCACTATTCATTCAGTCTTTTCCTTTCTTGCCCACTCTCTAGCTTCCTGTGGGCTATTTCATGCTAATCTTTTGTTTTAGCTAATTCAATCCTGCTTCTTTCATTGTTTCCTGACTCATTCCTTGCTCTGCACACACCAGGGAACAATTTGATTCTCACCTATTGTTCTCTTTCCAGTGAATCTCTTGCCAGTCATACATTTACAAATAGCCACTTTTATAGAGAAGCATTACTTCAAAGAAGGTTGCTTATCAACTTGCCAAATTTCTGCTCAGTCTAGACTAAATTTCTTCATGGAGTTTCAACCACTCATGTGGTCAAAAAATATTTTCCAAGCACCTACTATGTAGCAGGTATTGTGTTCGGTACTAGGTGTACAAGGGAGAGTAAGACGGTCATGGTCTCTGGCCTCAGGGAGCTCACAGGCTAGTAAAGTCAGACAAGTAAACAAATGATTTGAGTTTAGTGTAAGGCTGACATTAGAAGAAATTATGAAGTTTTGTGGGAACAAATTGAAGGGGCAGCAGAACTCAGATTCAATGTATAAGTAATAGTCAAGAAAGCCTCCTAGAAGCGACGATACCCCCAGAGAGTATCAAGATCCCTAAGCCAAGGTCTAAGGGAGGAGTATAAATTAAATGAGGTGGGGGAAAGTTCTCCATGCAGAGGAAATGGTATCTACTTTGGGGAAAATGAAAGAAGCTCACTGTGGCAAGAACATGGAGTATGAGGGGGCTGTGGGTGTTTGGAAATGGAGGATGAAGCAGGTGAGATAGGAAACAAGCTGATGGTACAAGTCTATTGTCTAAGCTATGTTTTAATTTTACTCCCAAGGAAATGGTAGATCACTGAAAATTTTTCAAGAACTATATATCATAACTATCACAAAATCCAGCAGGGCAAACATTAAGTCCTATATTCCATCTTCAGCATCCAAGGCAATCTGTGGTAAGATATGAACTCCAAAGGGCTTGGATGGCTCTGTCCCTGTGGCACTCCTGGTGGTTGTAGCTCCTATGGCTTTTCTCTTGGGCCTGTTGTTCTCCCTCCTTGCAGTTTTCCATAGATGATCCACATTCTAGGCTTCTCCAAACTTCTGGGGTCTCCACTGAACCTTTGGCTTCACACTCATAGCTTCACACACTGCCCTCTCAGGGGCACACTGCCTGAAATCTGGGTGAAAGCCTTCCTGACCCCACAACTCCTGCAACCTGCATGTGCCTAAAACCAGCAACACATGGATGATGCCAAGGTCTGCTGCCAGCTGGAGCAGTAGCCAGGCTTCCTTCTCTCTTGGCTGTAAGGGTCCAGTGCCTATGGACCAAATCCTGAGGAGCAGCTTCCCTAGGCCACTGACATTCTGGAACATGGTGCTCTGGGGCTCTCTTCTCAAAGCAAAGTCCTTCACTTTTGCAATTTTGAGGCTGCAAAGGGTGGAGTCCTGCTGCTTTTTGTGATGCCCTCGGGCCATCTTTTCTATTCTCCTGTTCTTTCTCAACAATCAAGATCTCTGCTCTATTTTTGCAGGCCTCAACTTTACTGGGGCTTCCTTTCTGGCCAAACTCAAAATGTTTCAAATCATTCTGCTGGACTCTTTGCTCTTGATTCCCAACATAAATCTGGCTAAAAGCCCCCAACAGTAGCCATGCCACTGCCTCAACAAATTAGACTGCCTTGAAATTTCTTCTGCCAGATTAGTCTGCTGCCCTTAATCTCAGTCTCAGGCGAAGTCTCTGGACATGAGCAAAATGCAGACAAACTTTCTGCCAAGGCATAACACGCATTATCTGGAGTCCAGCAGCCAATGCAGTCCTTCTTCCCAGAAGAAACCTCCTGACCCTGATCTTTACAGGCTTTCTGGTCTTCTGAGCTCTGACTAGAATCTTCCACACAGTATAGCCTAAGGCATTCCAGCTCTACTTTTTTAGCCAGCATGTCTGAATATTTCCTAACTCTCCCTCTTCCCACAAGCCAGTTCCAAAGGCTCTTGAGCCAGGTAATGTCACAGCAAGGACCCCACTTCTCTGGTACCAAATTCTGTGTTAGTTACTTTTCTCTCATTGTTGAGACAAAATACTCAACACTCAAAGTTAAAGGGGAAAGAGTTGTTTAACTCAGAGTTTGTAGACGTTTCAGTTCATAATGGGCTGGCTCTAAGGCAGAGTGGCCTATAGTGAGGAGTGTTACAAAGGAGAACAGTTCATGGTGACCACACAGTAGCAAAAGCAACAAGGGGCTTTAACAGTCTCTTTCTGCTGCTTTTATCTTATCCAGACTACTGAGATTAGGGTGGTGCCAAACCAATCAGTGTGGTGGTTTAGTAATCACATGCCCTTAATCCCAGCATCACACACTCTAGATTCAGCCACCTTTGAAAAAGCCCTATGACTGCATAAGGCTTTGGGCAGACATCTAGACACAAACCATAACAGACAGCTTTGAGGAACCTGTCATTAAAGGATGAGGTGAGGAATAGGAACATGGAATCTCCCTCATAGTAAACACAAAATAAACATTGCCATATGAATGAAAAGAGATCAGAAAAATAAGCTAGAAATAATTATCCTTTTTGGAATGGGAAAAAAGGAGAGACAAGGCTTCATAGAGGAGTCCAAGCTTGTGATAGGTCATGAAGGATATCTGGGAGTTCAACAGAAAGACAAGGGAGAACATTTTCATTTCAAGAATAGAGGATGTTTAAATGTTCAAAAACATAAAAAATCATGGCTGATGCATGTGAATTCCTCCAAACTCCACTTGTATCTTTTTTCCCTATGACTCAGCTATATATCCTTAGTAAATCTTAATAATCATAGCAAATCTCTATAATGAGTCTTAGCCTTTAGCACCAAAAAATATAAAAGCCATGGTGTACTCAGAAAAGATTTTCTGATTTACTGTTCAGTTATTTTACTCTTCCTTTAGACCTGTATTCATTGTTGCCCTAACCATGGGAGCCCAAGTTCAAGATGGTAAACACATTGCATTTCAGTTGAATAGCAGGGTTTGCTTGAAGCGGTATGTTGTGAAGTCTGAGGCTACACATGGACTCAGTAGTAGACTGTCATGATTGATTAGCAATGTCTGCCAGGGGTGAAGGAGAAAGGAGCTGTAGTGTGTATGCCATATGCTTTTCATGCTGGACTAGACTTTCTCCTTTCCCTCACCATCTGGACCATGGTGTGAGGATGGGATCTTCTCAGCCACTCATGAATTGGCAACACTCCACTCCTAAAAGATGTTGTCTTAATGAGAGAGACAATATTGCTGAGAACTCATCCACTGATCAAGCACTGACTAAGTATGTTCTTTCTGTCAAGAACCAAACCAAAACCAGCCCCTAGGGATTCCATATAGAATACAGGATTATGAATTTAGCCACTGAATTTATTGTGTTAAACCAGTGAGGTAAATTCATTTTGGGGGGGGCGGGTACTGGGGACCAAACTCAGGACTTTTGCACTAGATACATCTCCAGCCTTTTGTTTGTTTGTTTTTGGGGTTTTTTGGGGGACAGAGTCTTGTTATGTAGTTCAGGCTGGCCTTGAACTCACTGTGTAGCCCAGGCAGGCCATGAACTTGCAGCAATCCTCGTGCCTCAGCCTCCCGAGTGCTGAGATCACAGGCATGGGACATCACACCAAGCTCTCAGCCATTTTTATTTTGAAACAGGAGGTAAATTGCCCAGGCAGGATGTAAATTTGGGACCTTTCTGCCTCAGCGTCCCAAATACTGGGATTATAGGCATATGACACCACACCCAGGATGAAGCTCAAATTTTGGACTCCAAATTGAAATGAAGCATACCTATCTTTATTCCCAGAGTATCAGTAATATCCAGGTTTAACTCTAAGCACTAGCATGAAGAGTCTGTTTATTTTGATCTCATTCTGCTTTTTACCTTAGATTATGAGATGTTTGCTGGCCTAGATAGCACAGAAAAAAAGAGCTGTTTGTTTTTACAAAGACTTGTAAATCATACAAGCATACAGCTTGCTGTGTATTTCTCCTCTTATTAATACCACACTCCTCATTTTTATATTCATGCATAAACCTCTGTGTAGCTCAAATTCTCAGGGCTGGTCTGTTGTGGCCATTATGTGGTGAAGATCTATTATACTGTGGACCTACAATGTGATAAGGAGGTGTTAGTTTGGCTCTGCAATGTCTCCCAAAGGCTCATGTGTTGAATGAAACTTTGGATCCCAATGCAGTGATGTTCAGAGATAAGGCTTTGAGCAAGTGACTGGATCACGAGGGATCTGACCTCACCAATCCATTGATGGATTCATAATTTGATGACACTATTGGGAAGTGGTGGAAACATTAGCATCTGGGGCCTAGTTGGGAGAGATGGATCCCTGCACATATGCCTTTGAAAAATATATTTTTTCTCTGTACCCTTCCTCTCACTTTCTCTGCTTCCTGGCTGCCATGTGGTAAGCAGTTTCTCTGCCACCCATTCCCACCACCATGATGTTCTGCCTCACCATGGGCCCATAGCAATTGAGCCAGAGAACCATGGACTGAAACTGAGAGCCAAAACAAATCTTTCCTCCTTTAAATTGACTTTCTTGGGTATTATGTAACAGTGACAGAAAGCTGACAAACATAGCAGGGCTCATCTGAACTCTTACAAAAGGCTGCAGAGCCTGTTCTAGAGACTCGAGTGGCAATCATTTCTCTCCAGCAAACCAGCTATGCATGAGATTGTCACAGTAACCCCAATAGTGGAGCTGAAAATATGCCCTTTCAAGACTTGGGAAATTTGAAGCAGCAGAGTGAGGTTTTAAGCAGCTGCTGGTTGAAAATAGGGAGACAGGAGTGAGAGAGTTTGGGGCCTTGGACATACAGAGGGCCTTGTGGCCATGCAACAGGGAGGGTTCTGGGCAAGGTGAAGGAGCAGGAAGAACAGGTGAAGCTGGATGTTCCCTCAGCTCATCAATGCATCTCAGGTACCAGGGTGCAATGAAAGCTGCTGCTATCTGTTAGAGTGTGTTGTGCAAATGAAAGATGAGAAAACAGAAAATTCTCTGAGAAGGCCTGGCCTACACAGTATATTTATTTCAGGGGAGAGGGCTTGGGAACTCAGTAAAGAAAGCTGCTCAATAATAGTATTGTGGAATTCAAAATTCAGAACGTAGAAAACTGACTCCATCCTGTTACTATTTTCTATAATTACTTTCTGTTTTCCCTTAGGATTTAGTAAAATTCCTTTAGAGTGCATAAACTGAACAAAGGAAAACCAGAAAAATGGAACTTTTTCCAGTGTGTGCCTGAGTTTTAAAGGGAGAACAGCAAGACCCAGAAGGTTGGGGATTACCATACATTTATCCATTCATTCATCAAATAGTTAAGTATCTCCATGTGCTAAGCACTGTGCTAGGTGCTGAAGATTCAGAGAGGAATAAGGCTCATCAAGAAACTTAGATTCTAATGTACATATTTCTGTCAACAAGTCAGTGGACTAAATAATTAAAAATGGAGTTGAGACCCAGTACTGCAGGGGAAAAAGTATATAAATATAATCAGGGTATAAGATGGTATAATAAAGTAAGAAAGGCTAGTTGCTATAACAGATGCACTATCAAATCTAAGCAACTAGCTGGATGTGGTGGCACATGCCTGTAATCCCAGCTACTTGGGAGATTTAGGCAGGAGGATTGGAAGTTCAAGGCCAGCCTAGGCTACACAGCAAGACTCTCTGAAAAAATAAATCTAAGTGAATTAACAAAATGTATTTCTTGCTCACATTGAAGTTTGGTCAGTTTGGGAAGGGGTTCCACTCAACAAAGTCATTTAGACCTCCAGGCTTGATCCATCTTTCAGTAAAGGTTATAGATAATCAATCATCTAGCAGGAATATGGGAGAGAGGCAGAGTAGAAAAGAAATAACTATTTTGGCCCAGAGTCTTACCTCAGGCGAGCCTCTCCTGCTGTGATCCCATAGTATCCAAAGTTTTTGTAGTAATTATTTAAATATCCATCTTTCTTCCTTTTTTAGGGGGAGGTACTGAACCCAGGGTCTTCACACTGAGCTACATCTCTAGACCTTTTTTATTTTCAGACAAAGTCTTGCTAAGTCACTAAGTTGTCCAGGCTGGGATTGAACTTGCAATCCTCCTCAGCTTCCCAGAGTACTAGGATTACCTGTGTGAGCCACCATGCCTAGCTAAATATCCATGTTTCTGATTATACTGTAAGTACCAGAAGGGCAGAAAACATGTCTGCTTTTATTCAACATTATATCTCTAGTGATTAGCACTGTGTTTGTGTCATGGTACACCCTTGATGAGTATTTGTTGAATGAATGAATGAATCTGCCTTCCCAAAGTATCTTCTCTTACAGCGCTTTACTCAGTCACTTGTGTGGTTGGTCTGTCAACAGATATTTAATCTTCATTAAGTGAGAGGTATTCCTTTGCATACTGGTGTTACTGATGAATAAGACATTGGATTTTTGTTTCTTTGTTTGATCATGATTGCCTTGAGAGAATGGGATGGCCAGTTCCTCCTGATTTGCCCAGGGATTTCTTGATTTTCTCATGAAAGTCTTGTACTCATGAACCCTTCCCCACTCCACTCTGAGACATGAGAAATCCAAGGCAGTTGGTCATTCTGGAGTAGGATGTGGTTTTTAAAAAAAGTCTATCCCAGGAATCTAGCATAATTCACATTATGTCTGGCACATGATAATTTTTTTTTTTAATTTTGGTACCGGGGATCGAACTTGGGACCTTGTGCTAGTGAGGCAGGTGCCGGAACCACTGAGCCAAATCCCCGGCCCGCACATGATAAATTTTTAAAGAATGCTTGTTGAGAGTAGAGTAGATTGGGTGGGTCATGTGGATGTGGATTTGGATGAGTAAATAGCTGACTTTTCAGATTCTGGAGGAAGGGAGAAGAGATACCTGGAGACCTCAAATCACACAGGAAATATCTACAGCAGAGGACTGGGAAGGAGGAGGACTCCCTTCTGGGAGTTTAAGTAGTAACACTCTCTTCCTTTGGCCACTTGCCTGATTGAGACTGGCTTGGAGTTTCCTGTAGACCAGGATGATGGATGTCAGGTTGATCCAGTACAGAAAGTACTCGTCCTGCTTTGCCATCACTGGTATTATTATCCCTTGGCTACATCCTCAGGGGAGGTCAGAGTATATATTAATATTTTCAAGACCTTACTTTGGGAAAAAGCGCAGTAAGCTTTGAAGCTATTCTGTGGAGGAGGGGTGTAGAGAGGTGAGAAAATAGAACTTTATTATAATTACAGCTAATTGTATTTTTCAAATTATTTAATGGATATAATATGACTAATAATATTATATTTATGTTTTTGTTCCTCAGATTCCTGGTGAAGTAGGGCCATATTTTTCAAATCATTATTTTAAGTACATTAGAGGAACTGTGTATTCCTAGAAATCCATTCACCTTTGTTCTAGGGTCGGCCTTCCAGCCCCAGCTCCACCCTTATTCTCCAAAGATGAGTTACCTGAAGAAGTCTTTCTGGACTCCTCTTAGCACTTACAGATGTCCTGTTCATACTCTTTTACAGCAGGCATCCCGGGATATTACTGTGAGGTATAAATGTCTGCTTGTCACATTACATGGGTACTACCTTGAGGAGACTTCATATATCTAGTCTGCCACTTATTAGCTGTGTGACTCTCAGCTAGTTGCTTAACTTCTCTGAGTCTCAACATCCCCTTTTGATAAAAATAACATAACATTATTTATCTCACATGGTTGTTGTGAGGATTAAATGAGATAGTTTAGTAATCGCCTAGCACACTGCCTGGCATAAGTGGGCCTTCAATAAAGTTAGTTGCCTCCCTCTTCCCCTTCTTTGAGGAATGAACTGTACATCATTTGTTTATTTTTACATTTCCAGCACAGGGTGTGGCACAAAATGTGCCTTAATATTTTGCCAAGTTGAACTGTCAAAGAACTATCATCACTTTGAGGAGTGGTTTTAAGCCAAGGCTGAATTACAATGGCATAGTATAAGGCATGTAGGAAGAGGGGAGGCTGGCACAAGAACACAAGTTAAACACAAGCCATGGCCAACGCATCACTTTCTGTCTTTACTGCTTCCATGCTAACTATGACAGTGTCCTCTTTCATTCACTCTTTTGCTCCTAATGCACCAATGACACACTTGTACCTTAGCATATTATGCATATGATAATAGAGTTATATATGGATATTTTGTCTCCCCAACTGAGTCATAAATTCCTTGAATAAGAGAATGTGTTTATGCAGCCTTGCATCTCCTGTACCTTGAACAATGGTTGGCACATGCACACGCATTTGATGTGTTTTTAACAGTTGGGTCGTTCTCACTTTACCATTTCTATGTTTGGTAAGAAACTTCTCTCTAACAGGAACTGTGTCTCTTCAACTACAGTGGAGAGTATTTTGAAGCTGTGAGCTGTGTTTCTCCCATAGGGCCTATGGGAGGGTCAGTGCCACAGTGGGTGCTAATTGCATACTACCTAATTGGCTCACACATGTTTTGCTATAATAGGGAGGTGTCATTCCATCTCATAAAGAATATTTCTGTTGAACTCAAGATTTGCAATGATCTGATATGCTCCATTAATGTTATATTGTGGCAGATAAAATTTTATTCCAATACAACCAAAAGCAAGTAGTTTTCTGTCTTCAGAAAAAAGAAAATGTTACTGGTTTAATAAAAAGTTGAAAAGCAACAGATCACGCCAAGTCGCACCATCCAGGAACAGTGTTGATATTTAGTGGACATCATTTCATACATCTCTTTATGCACATATTCAGAAAAAAGATAGATGGATTGCTAGATAGAAATAATTTTATGAAAATACAATCCTAGTGTGCAGGCCAGTTTTATTAAAAAGTCTTCAATTTAATTTTACTTGAATTTAACCGAAGTCTGAAATGAAACCACAGGAATTGCCAACCTTTGGATAAATATTAATTCACCTCAGGAGATATTGACTGCACCCTATGGAAGATGAGATTATCATTGCTACTCCTCCTCTCACTTTCTCTTCCTCTCAGCCTTCAAACTTTTGTTATGGCTTTGCTTAGTCAATGTTGTTAACTGTTACATGCTGCTCCACCACCAATATTACTCCAGTTATTTAGGATGTGTACACAAAGTGTTTGTTTACTTAAATGAGTTCAATGCTCCACTTCTATTCTTTATCATGGCTTCTCTAGTCTTACGTTTTCCAAATTTGATTTTTTCTCTTAGATGGATTTCTTCTTTTTTTTTTACAAGGGATGTCTTTCCATATTCTTTATTTTTTATTTTATTAAATTTTTTTATTGGTACATTGTAGGTATACAACACAATTACATTTCTCATTGGGAACTTGTACCTTTACATAATGCATCTTGGTTCTTATTTTTCCCTATTCCTAGCCCTCCCTTCACGCCCTCCACCCTTCCCTATTTACAAAGACTTTATTTCCATTTTTTCCATTTCTCAGCATTTTTCCTTTCCCTTCTTTCCTTTCCCCTGCCCCCCCCACTACCCCTACCCCTTTGGACCTTTTCTTCCTATTTTGCATTATCGATTATTCATTCTAATCATTGGTACATTTTAGGTATACAATATAATGACATTCATCATTGGAAATTTGCACCTTTACATAATCTCTCTTGGTTCTTATTTTTCACCCTTGCCCAGCCCTCCCTTCAACCCCTCCAGCCCTCCCTATTTACAAGGATTTTGTTCCTATTTTTCCATTTTCTCATATTAATCCCATTCCCTTCTATCCTTTCCCCTAGCCCTCCCACTTCCTTCCCCTTTGCCCCTTTTCTTCCTATTTCACATTACCTATTATACATTTTAGCCCTTATTTACACTTTCAGTTTCTCACACCAGAAAAGCTATTCGGTATTTATACATGTGTGTCTTATTTAATTCACTTAAGAGTATCGCCTCAGTGTGCATCCACTTAGCTATAAATGTCTCTAATTTCTCATTTTTTATGGCTGAGTAGTACTCCATTTCATAAAAAAACCCCACATTTTCTTTATCCAGTCTCCAGTTGATGGGCATTTGGGCTGTTTCCAAGTTTTAGCTATCACAAGCTGTGCTGCTATGAACATGGGCGCACATATATCACTGTGGTATGATTCTTTTAATTCTTTGGGGAAGATACCCAGCAGGGGAATAGCTGGGCAAATGGGACTTCCAGTCCTAGCTCTTTGAGGTGTCTCCATACTGATTTCCACAGTGCTTGCACCAGTCTACACTCCCACTAGCAGTGGAGCAGGGTTCCTCTTTCCCCACATTCTCACCAGCATTTGTTATTGGTTGATTTCATGATAGCAGCCATTCTTTCTGGGGTGAGGTGGAATCTCAGTGTTGTTTTCATTTGCATCTCTCGAATGACCAGTGATGTTGAACATTTTTTCATGTATTTATTTGCTATTTCTACTTCTTTGTCTGAGAAATGTCTGTTCATTTCAGATGCCCATTTTCGGACTGGGTCTTTAAATTTGGGAAGTCTGATCTTTTTAAGTTCTTTATAGATTCGGGATAGTAGACCTTTATCTGAAGAAAAGCAGGTGAAGATTTTTTTCCCACATTGTGGGTTGTCTCTTCACACTGCTGGTGGTTTCTCTTGCTGTGCAGAAGCTTTGTAATAAGAAGAGATCCCACTTGTTGATGGTTTGTGCTAGTTCATGGGTAACTGAGGTTTTCTGCATAAAATCTTTTCCTACACTGATGTCTTCAAGAGTTCTACCTAACCTCTGTTCCAACTGTTCAGAGTTTCTATTTTAATATTTAGATCTTTAATCCACTTTGATTTTAGTTTAGTGCATGGTGAGAGATATAGGTCTAGTTTTAATCTTTGCCAAGTTGAAACCCAATTTTTCCAGCACCATTTATTAAAGAGGCTATTTTTCCTCGAATGAGGGTGTTTGGCTCCTTTATCGAAGATGAGATGGCTGAGTGTGTCTGGCATTGTTTCTGCATCTTCTAATCTGTTCCACTGGTCCTCAGGTCTGTTTTCTTGCCAGTACCATGCTGTTTTTATCACAGTAGCTTTGTAGTACTGTTGCAGGTTGGTGATTGTGATACCTCCTGCCATGTCTTTGTTACCTAAAATTCCTTTTGCTATTCTGGGTCTATTCTTGTTCCAAATGAATTTTTGGGTTGTTTTCTAAAGGTCTGTGAAGTATGCTGCTGGGATCTCAATTGGAATTGCATTGAATCTATATAGCAGTTTTGGAAGTATGGCCATTTTCCCTATATTAATCCTTCCTACCCAGGAGCAGGGGATGTCTGTCCGTTTTCTGATATCATCTTCAATCTCTCTTTTCAGAGTGCCATAGTTTTCAGAGAAGAGGTCTTTGATTTCTTTTGTTAGGTTGATTCCTAGGTATTTCAGTTTTTTGGATGCTATTGTGAAAAGAATTATTTGCCCTATTTCTCCCTCAGTGAGTCTGTCATTGGTGTAGAGGAAAGCTATTGATTTCTGTGTGTTGACCTTGTAACCAGCTACTTGACTGAATTTGGTTATTAAGTCTAGAAGACTTTTGGTGGAGTTCTTGGGGTCTTCTATATAAAGTATCATGTCATCTGCAAATAATGACAATTTGACTTCTTCATTTCCTCTCCTTATTCCTTTTATTTCTTTCTCTTGTCTAATTGCCATGGCTAATGTTTCCAAAACTATATTGAACAAGAGAGGTGATAGTGGACATCCTTGTCTTGTTCCTGATTTGAGTGTGAAGGATTTCAGTTTTTGACCATTTAGTATGATATTGGCTGTTGGTTTTTCATAGATGGCTTCTATCAGTTTGAGGTAGAGAACTTCTATTCCATTTTTTGTAGGGTTTTTATCATAAATGCATGTTGGATTTTGTCAAATGCTTTTTCTGCATCTATGGAGATAATCATATGGCTTTTGTCCTTGGCTCTATTGATATAGTGTATTACATTGATTGATTTGTGTATGTTGAACCATCCCTGCATCCCTGGGATGAATCTCACTTGATCCGGGTGTATGATCTTCTTGATGATCTTCTGCATTCTGTTTGCCATTATCTTATTAAGGATTTTTGCTTCTATGTTCATTAGTGAGATTGGCCTATAGTTCTCCTTTTCGGTTGGGTCTTTCTCTGCTTTGGGGATCAAGGTGATGCTTGCTTCCAGGAATGAATTTAGGAGTATTGCTTCCCTTTTAATTTCATTGAAGAGTTTAAACAGTAGTGGCAGCAGTTCCTCTCTAAATGTCTTGTAGAATTCAGCAGTGAAGCTATTAGGGCCTGGGCTTTTCTTAGTTGATAAGTTTTTAATTATGTTTTCAATTTCATTGGTTGATATTGGGTTGTTCAGAATTTGTAGGCCTTCTTCGTTCAACTTGGTAATTCATAAATATCTAGGAATCTGCCCATTTCTTCTGTGTTGTCCATCTTATTGGCATACAGGTTCTGGAAGTAGGTATTGATGATCCTCTGGATTTCTGCTGGGTCTGTTGTAATTTCACCCTTTTCATTCCTAATTGCATGGATTTGGGCCTTTTCTTTCCTTTTTCTGACAAGGTTGGCTAAAGGTTTGTCAATTTTGTTGATTCTTTTGAAGAACCAATTCTTGGCTTCATTGATTTTTTGTATTGTTCTCTTAGTCTCCATTGCATTGATTTCTCCTCTGATCTTTATAATTTCCTCCCTTGTATGAGCTTTGGGGTTGTCCTGCTCTTCTTTTTCTAGAAGCTTGAGGTTCAGCATCAGGTTGTTTAATTGGGCTCGTTCTGTTTTCCTAATATGCATATTCACTGCTGTGAATTTCCCTTGTAAGACTGCTTTCATTGTGTCCCATAGATTCCGATATGTTGTACTGTCATTGTCATTTAATTGAAGGAACTGTCTGATTTCTTCTTTAATTTCCTCTGTGACCCATTGGTTATTCAGAAGTGTGTTGTTCAATTTCCATGTGTTTATGAAATGTTTTGAGTTTCTTTTGCTATGGATCTCCAATTTCATGGCACTATGGTCTGATAATATACAGGGGATAACTTCAATTCCTTTGCACTTACTTCAACATGTTCTGTGTGTGAGTATGTGGTCTATTTTGGAGAATGACCCATGTACAGCTGAGAACAATGTGTATTCTGATTTCGTGTGGTGGAAGACTCTGTAAACATCTGTTAAGTTCATTTGTTCAAGAGTTTGATTGAGTTCTAGTATTTCAGTACTTATTTTTTGTCTAGTTGATCTATCTATTTGTGACAGTGGGGTGTTGAGGTCCCCCACTACAATAGTATTAGTGCACATATGACTTTTCATGTCTGTTAGTATTTGTTTTATATAGTTGGGCGCACTAGTGTTTGGTGCATAGATATTTATGATTGTCATCTCTTCCTCTTGGATTCTTCCCTTTACAAGGATGCAGTGTCCTTCTTCATCTCTCTTAATCAGTGTTAGTTTGAAATCTACTTCATCTGCTAAGAGGATAGCTACTCCTGCTTTTTTTCGGGTTCCTGTTGCATGGAGTATTGTTTTCCACCCTTTAACTTTTAGTCTATGAGTTTCCTTTTGAATGAAGTGTGTTTCTTGTATGCAGCATATTGTTGGATTTTGTTTCTTGACCCATTCTACCAGTCTATTTCTTTTGATTGGTGAATTTAGACCATTAATGTTTATGGCCATAACTGAAATGTATTGACTTGTCATTGCCATGACCTTTTCTTTTTGTTGGCTTCTCCCCCTTTACATTTAATTTCTTCTCATGTCAGATGGGTTCAGTCTGCTTTGCTTCCTGGGGTTGTTATCCTCAATTTCTGTTCCTAGGATATTGTGTAAAATTTTTTGGAGTGCTGGTTTGGTATTCATGAAGTTCCTAAGGTGTTCTTTGTCATGAAAGTATTTTATTTCTCCATCAATTTTGAAAGATAGTTTTGCAGGGTACATCAATCTGGGTTGGAGGCTGTTTTCTTTTAGGGCTTGGAATATGTCACTCCAAGCTCTTCTTGCCTTGACGGTTTGTGTTGAGAAGTCTCTGTAATTCTGATGGGCTTTCCTTTGTATGTGATTTGTTTCTTTTCTCTAACTGCTTGTTGAACTTTGTTCTTCTGTTGAGTTTCTGGAATCTTAACAATTATATGCCTATGTGTAGATTATTTTTTGATCAAGGCTATTTGGAGTCCTATATCTCTCACTTATCTGTATGTCAAGTTCTTTCCCCCTGCTTGGGAAGTTTTCTGCCATTACTTCTGTGAAGAGTTCTTTTATGTCATCTGCACTCTCTCCTGTTTCTTCATTGACTCCAATCAGTCTTATGTCATTCTTCTTTGCATCATCTAGCAGCTGCTTGATTGATTTCTCATGTTCCCTTATAATATTGAAGCAATTTTTCTTTTCCTGGTCACTAATTGCAGTCTTATCTTCTATATCTGAAATTCTGTCCTCACATTGGCTCATTCTGCTGTGTAGACTTTCAGTGGAGTTTTTAATCTCCTGGAAATCTATTTGCATCTGTTTTATGGATTCCTTTTGTTTCCTATGTTGGGATTCCATCATGTTCCTAGCTCCTCTCTAGATTTATTAATCATGTCTTTCACTAGGAGCACAATATCTCCTGTTATCTGAGAAATTATTTCTGATTTCATTTTTTCCAGATTCCCTTTTGTTGCCAGTTCAGTGGGTCCAGGTGGTTGAGTATCAGAGTGTTCCATCTCATTTCCCTTTGAGGTTGGTGTAGGTCATCTGGCAGTCTGGTTTTGAGACTTATTTACTTGTTTTCTCATTTTGACTGGGGGGGTGAGGGGTGCTGTTGGCACCCGTGTGGATCACCTCCTCTGAGCTGGAAGACGCAGGACAGGCCAGGAGCGGCGGTAGGGATGGTGACCCGGAAGCCCCTTTTTCTCTGCCGGGAGCGGCGGGACAGAAGGTGGCCCAAAAGCCCTTTCTTCTGGGCTGGGAGCAGCAGAGCAGATGGTGGCTGGGAAGCCCCTTCCTCTGGACCAGGAGCAGTGGGAAGGTGGCTCAGAAGCCCCTTCCTCTGGGCCGGGAGTGGCAGGAGGGATGGTGACCGGGAAGTCCCTTCCTCTGGACAAGCTCTTAGATGGATTTCTTAGAAGATCTGTATTCCTTGAGTTCTGCCTATTGCCTTTTTCTTTGAAAAATTAGTTGAGTATGTTTGATATATTTGCATCCCACTTAAACTTTCAACATTTTAGAGACTTGCTGCACTGTGGCATTTTTCTTTTTTCTTTTTTTTCTTTTTTTTTTTTTTACCAGGAGTTGAACTCATGTCCTTGTGCTTGCGGGGCAGGTGGCAGAACCACTGAACTAAATCCCCAGCCCCACTGTGTTTTGATATAGGTTATTTTTATGAAATCTAAAGCAGGGCTGATTTTTTTCCTTCACATTTTGCTTTTTCTCTATATATAGACCTGAAGAATTTTTTTAACCCTTTATATTAAAAATCTTACTTTACCTTAGGTCTCGATGTCATTCAGTCTTTTAATTTTTGTTCCAGAGCACAGTATGTATCTTCCTGTGTACAGATTCAGTTCTTTCATTTCAGGGAAGTTTTCCTGTATTTATATTCCTAAACACCTTTTCTATATTGACTTTGCTGATTCATCCATAGACTTTAGGGATCCTACCAGCCTAGTTAGATTGTGTTTGCTATCAACAAATATAATCTCATCTGTGATTTATTCCTTTGTTTTTCACTATGATTATCACAACAGTTTCTTTAATGTCAGTAATTCTGTTTTCAGTTATGACCACTCTGTGCTATGCTTTTTCTTTTTAATTTATTAGCTCTGAAATGGTGTTTTGGTTTTATGATTCTTTAGCTCTGCCATCTCTTTGTTCTATTGTTTATTATTTTTCATTTGAGTTATTATTTCCTGAATTCATATTTTATTGAGCTTTAACACCAAAACACCCAGAGTGTTCTTGTGTTTCTTGAATTATGTTTTGTTCTATATGTTTTCCAGTGAAATTTTTATTAAGATCACTGTATATTGGGTGCAGTGGTGCATGCCTATAAGCCTAGCTACTTGAAAGGCAGAGTCAGGAAGATCACAATTTCAAAGCCAACCTGGTAAATTTAATGAAATCTTGTCTCAAGATAAATTTTTATTTTATTTTATTTTTATTAGTACATGTTTGCTGTACATAATAATTACATCCATCTTGGGGAGTTGGTTCAAGTACATAACGCCTCTCAATTCTTTTTACATCTCTTTCCCTTTATCTTCCTCTTTCCTCCCTCTATTTCTTGGTCCCCTTCCCCTCTGAAAAAGATCTATCTCCTTATTCCTATTATCTATCTTTTATTTTGCTCTTTAAATTATTTATACTTCGGGTTTCTCACATAAGAGAAACATGCAATATTTAAGCTTGTGTGACTGATTTATTTCACTTAACATTATGGTCTCAAGGTGCATCCATTTTCCTACAAATGATTTGAGATTATCCTTCTTTATGGCAGAGTAATACTCTACTGTGTATAAGTACCATGTTTTTTTTTGGTATCAGGGATCGAACTCGGGTCCTTGCACTTGCGAGGCAGGTGGCGGAACCACTGAGCTAAATCCCCGGCCCAGTACCATATTTTCTCTGTCCATTCATCTGTTGATGGACATATAGGCCACTTCTAAGATGTAGTTATTATGACCTGTGCTGCTATAAACATGAGTATGTATGTAAGAGATATGAGTCTAGATTCAATCTTTTGCATGTGTATAGCCAGTTTTCAAGATAAAATTTTTTTAAATGGCTAGGAGTATAGTTCAGTGGTAGAGCACTTGCCTAGCACTAGAGAGGCACTCATTCAATCCCGAGTAGTGTAAAAAAAAAATCACTGTAGCTTCACATGCAGTTATAAGAGATGATACGAGGAGGTCTTAATACCCAATTTCCCCCAAATGCAACATTTTGCAAAACTGTAGTACAAAATTATGACAAGGATATTGACACTGATAAAATATACCCATCTTGCAGGATGTGGTGATACGCCCCAGCACTTCGGAGGCTAAGGCAGGAGGATCGTGAGTTCAAGGCCAGCCTGGACTATATAATAAGACTCTCTCCCCCCAAAATAATTTACTCATTCAGGTTTCTCCAGTTTTACTTGTATTTGTGTGTGTGTGTGTGTGTGTGTGTGTGTGTGTATTTACCTCTATGCAACCTATCACAGGTGTAGGTTTGTGTGTCTAGCACCAGCCAAGAGACAGAACAGTTCCAACACCACAGGATCCACTCTGTTGCCCTTTTATAATCATGCCACCTACCTCCTGCCTGATCCTTACCATTGGTGATCTCTGACAATGACTAACTTTATTATCTCTATAACTTTGTAGTCTCAAGAATGTTCTATAGGTGAAATTATACAGTATGTTACCTTTAGAGATCGGCTTTTATCACTCTGTGCAATTTCCTGGAGATTTACCCAATTTAACTTGTGTATAAACAGTTCATTCCTTTATTGCTGACTAGTACTCCATGGTCTGGATGTGCCACAATTTGTTTAACCACTAACCCACTGAAGTACTTCTGAGCTGTTTTCAGTTAGAGGCTATTATGAGGAAAGCTGCTATGAACATTTGTGTGAATATGAATTTTCAATTCTCTGGGATAAATGCCCATATGGATTTAATCTCTTGTTTGCATGCTATGTTTCTTCCTTTTTCTCTTCTGTTTGTTATGGTACATTGGCATGGCAGCCATAAAATTTCTTTCCCTCTTTGCTTTTGCTTAGGTGGGTGGGTTTTGCTAGAGTTCTATTTGCTTTACTGAAATTTGATTTAATTCTCCATGACATCTTTCCCAGTTTATCTAAGACCCTTGCATATTCTGCTCCAAAGACTTAATTGAAAGTAGGATGTCCAGTTCAATCAATTATTTTGTAGCCTTCAGATAAATAATGAGAGGGGAAAGCTCAGGTAAATGTGTGCACCCCTTGCTGAAGGGCCTGGACTCTGATCTCTGTTATCTGATGTTTTGTTAAATGTCCATTCAAGGCCTATCCCACTTGCTGGGAGCATATTCTCCTCCCAAGGTATGACTCAGTAAATACTCCTAGGAAATAGCATACAGGAGCCTCAAGAAAGTGATGACTGTCCCTGCTTTGGTTGAAATCTTGCAGTAATATGTTAGTGCTTCTCTTCTTCTCTTGAGGCTAGTTTTTGGACACTTCTCCAAATGCTTCTGAATCCATAACCCCTATCCCACACTCCTGTTGGCTATGCTCCAAACTGGTGGGTTTCAGTGATGGATAACTTATAGGATTTTGTTGACTTGTCTTTTTCCCTAAGTGCTGCTTCTTGAAGTGGGAATAGAGTTAAGAGCCTTTTGCACTGTCCAAAGGTCTTTAATTCTCTTCCTTGGCTGCCACTTTTGGAAATCTGCATTTGGAAATTTGACTCTTCCTTGTTTGTTTGCTGCCTTTGAAATTGTTTCTGTCTTTTTAAATATGATTTTCTATGTTTTATTGTATCAGATATTATCAGTTGTGTTAATCAGCTTTCTGTCACTATAACAAATACCTGAAATAATAAAAAGTTTTATTTTGGCTCAGTTTTGGAGGTTCAAGTCCATGAACAGCTGTTCTTGTTCCTTTTGGGCCTGTGGCAAGGCTGCACATAGTGGCAGGAGCATGTGGCAGAATAAAACCAGTCACCTCATGGCTGGGGAGCAAAGAGAATGACCTAAAGACTTCCCACCAGGCCCCACTTCTTTTTTTCTCATTTTTTTTTGAGATAGGGTCTTGTTGTGTAATTCAGGCAAGCAATGAACTCACTGTGTAGCCCAGGCTGGTCTTAAACTCCCAGTGACCCTCCTGCCTCAGCCTCCTGAGTGCTGAGATTACAAGTGTGTGCCACCATGCCTGGCTGGGCCCCACTTCTTAAAGCTGCTACCAGTTCCTGATAACTACACCCTGTGGACGAAACCTTAACATGTAGACCTTTGGGAGACATTTAAGATCCAAACTGTGACAGTAGTGATGGTAGGGGATTAAATAAAATTCTGTAGGTCAGCTTTCCCAGAAACTCTCAGATGGTATTTTCTTAGCTCCCCTTTGGTACTGAAGGCTTGATGCTGGAGGATAGTCCTTTTCAGAAGACAAAGAAATATAACTGAGTTGTGTAGTCACTAACTTCAAGACCAGTAGAATAGGAAAAGTTGGCATGGCACACCCAAAAATAGAGCAGTCTGGGGCCCCTAAGTGCACCTGAGCCTTTATCTTTCACTACCCTTATCCAGCTCTTCCCAAGTTCTGTCAGTGTGCCTCCAAATTCTCTCTTGGGTGTGACTCTTCTCTGTCTTACTGGCATTACCTTTAGTCAAGCCCTTATTATCTTTCTCCTGAAGTTAGAATATTCTCCTAACAGGGATCCATGCCTTTAGTTTCTTCCCCATGCAGGCCATTCTCCCAGTATTGCCAATTTTCCTAAACACCACCTTGGCACTTTTGACACTGGGTCAGTTTTTCTAAAACAGCACTTTGTGTATACATTGTCTTTTCAAAGACCATCAGAAAGTAACTCAGACACACAATCTTAAATATTGCATGGTTTGTCTTATATGAAAAGCTCAATACACATATAAAGTATGAAATAAAAGACAAACAAGAAAAAGAGAGAGAAAAATGTATTATAATCCAGCATGGACAATGTGTCTAAAAGTGTACCTTGACAATTATCTTACATGTTTTATATGTTTTTGGTCTATTAGTCTGGTTTTCAATCTATATATATGATAATTAACTTTATAAGATCCTACAAAATAAATAAATGAATCTGATGGTGGCAAAATAAAAAGGGGTGGCGGAAAGGGGGAAAATGCCTATTAGAAAAAAAAGAAATTTTCCAATTACCAAAAAAATTAACTTTAAACTTCTCAACATGATCCAGTAATAAGAGCTGCTAACATTTACATGTTATTTGAATTGATTTCAATATATGAAATGATTTAATCCTCAAAACAAACCTTTGAGGTGGCTGCTGTGATTGTCCCCGTTTTACGTAAGAGGAAACTAAGGCAAGAGAGGCCTCTAATTTTCCCAAGGCCACACAGCTGGTAAGTTGAAGAAGCGGCATTCAAATCTAGTAGTGTGATTCCAGAGTCCTTGCTGTTAAACCACACCCTGCTATACTGTCTTTGTACAGTGTCTTTCATCATCTCCTGTCATAAGGACCTGTGTAGCTTTGTCACTCTTCTATCACTACCTATGTCCCTACGTTCTGGCCATGTCAAGTTACTCAGGAGCTCCTGAATATGATATTGTCTTTCACAGCTCTGTTCCCTTCCACAGGTCATGCTCCCCATGGATCACACTCACCACATCCATCACACCTGCTTGGTACACTCTCTTTCATTGTGTTTTTTCTCCTGCCCCTTTTTGCTAAAGTACGAATCTAATTTTGCCTGAGGCTACATTTTCTCAAGGACCCAACCAGCTTCTCATCACAATAGATAAGGTCCTTCAAGATCCAGTCCCTCACAGGACTGGAGAAAGGCAATCGCACAGGCAGGGTGGGGGAACAGATCTCCATACCTGCTCCGAGGTCACTCCGATTACAGAGAGGCTTCCACAGTCCATTCCAAAGCTCCAGATTCCTTTTCACCCCAGCTAGCTGATCAGAGAGCCCTTGGATCAGAAGTATCCACAGAAATGGTCAACTCAAAGGTCAAGGTGAAAGAGGAAGCATTTACTAACAACTTCATCCAACCTAATCCTATCTTCTACTTGCAAACTACACCATCATTTGTGGTTCAGAATTATCTCTAATATTAAGATAGAAATAGAGTCGTTTCTCTTCTTTTGATAAGGAACTAGAAACTTCCTATATCAGTTCTAGCTGCTGTATACATTTATGAAATGATGAGGATTTAGAGTGGTTGAAGAATTCGATTTCAGTTGAAGTATAATTGCTAGTAACAAAATGCACAAACTCTTCAATTCATCATTGTGCCTCCTCCAAGCCCCGCCAACATTTCAGTGGCAAGTTATGATCACAATTCAAAACGTCTGTTCCAAGCACTGGAATGACACCCTTCCAAATCGAGTCTAGATTTGCAAATGTGTACCCTTAACTACCAATTTCAGTAGTAGCCTGACAGGAAGATCAACTCCAGAGCTCCCAACTCCAGAGCTTCTCTGTTGTTACTCTAATAATCATTACCTTCAATTACGGAAATTAATGTACTCAACAGAGGTTATTAACATAAGAGTATGGAAATGAACAGAAGCACATGGTTCAGTTGAAGAAATATCCATAGATTCTTCAGTTCTGTGCACTTTCATAAATTCTTAAATAATTAAAAGTTCAAGGGCTGGGGATTTAGCTCAGTGGTTCCACCGCCTCCCTTGCAAGCACAAGGTCCTGAGTTCGATCCCCAGTACAAAAAACCAGAACAAAAAAGTACATCCAATTTCAAGTAGCAATTCCATGTACTGTACTAACTGTTTGGATGTTATAGTTTTTTTTAATTTTAGTAATCAGTCAAGTGAAAGAAATAGTAATAGCTACCAATGCTGTGGATCCTCTCAATCAAGCAATAAAGAATAATAAATGTTAAGATCTAAAAAAAAGATCCAGCCCCTGCCTACTCCTCAAGCATCATATTTCCATCTTTCCCTTTACATGACACACTCCACCCATACTAAACCACTTGAAATTTCCCAAATACACCATTCTATTCCATGTCTCCATGCCTTTGTCCACAGCCTTCCTTCTCATTGAAATCCCCTGCCTACCCAGAAGATTTCTACATCGGTATCAACACTCAGCCATTCAGCTAAGATCAAGTGAAGACTCAGTACAATAATCTTGTGGTGAAGCTTTCCTGCTGTGCTTTGCTCTGTCCTATCTTCTTTTACCCTCTTTGTAGTATGTTTTAGTCACATTCCTGTGTTTGGGACACAATATCCAGCACCAGTCACAATTTAAAGGAGGAGAACTTTATTTTGGCTCATGGTTTCTGTCCATGGTTGACTGGCTCCAAGGCAGAAACAGCATGGCAGAGGGGTATAGTGGAAGAAAGGTGCTCAACCCATGGCAGCAGGAATCAGTGAGAGAAAGAAGTAGCTGGTAGCAAGAATGCACCTGGAAGGGTCACGTACTCATTGACCTACCTGTTCTGACCAGACCCCACCTCTTAACAGCACATTTAGCTACTGAGCTTATCAATGGGTGAATCCACTGCTAAATATAGTACCTCCATAATCCAACCACCTTCCATATAAATGAGAATCTGGGGGGACATTTTAGATCTTAACCACAACAGATCAGAATTAGTTATTGTTTTCTGAGTTCACTCATGCATTTGGTACCTTACTTCCATTACAGCATTTATCGGACCATTGAACAGCTGATTTTCTTTTTGACATAGCTGTCTCTTTTATTAATCTTCTTGAAGGGAGTGATCATATTTTTATTCCTTTAAAGCTTACTCTAACTTGTACCTGGCACAGCATTGCCACTTCAGAAATATGTGCTCAATGAATTAATAGCTCCAGTGCCCAGCAAGGTGCTAGGATACAATAGGTGTTCAATAAATATCTGTTCAGTTAACAAATAAATGCCCAAGGCCATTTTTTTTACTCTTATGTGCTCTTCTGGGAGTTTGCTACTTCCTCAAGTAGATCTTTTAGTGGGAGCTTCCAGTGCCTCTTAGCTGACTTGTGTGTCAATTTCCAAAGCAATCAGAATAGCATTGCATTAGGAAACATGGCTATTGGAAAAGTTTTGGGTCAAGCTTGGGGGAGCAGAGAAAAGTAGAATAGTTGCTAGTACCTAACAGGTCTGGATATGCAAAAGTGCTCCACAGATATGGGTAAGTCTCCTAGGTCAGTGATTCCCAACCCTGAGTGGATAATAAGAATTGATGGGTAATAATTTTCCATGGTGTCTGCATTTCTTCTGAGCAGAGGAAATGACTTCCTTTATCATAGACTATATATTTCAGAATATTTGTACAACAAACACCCTTAGAAGATAGAAATACTATATCCCTTCAGAATAAAGAGCAGGCTCATTTTTGTCCTGTATAATAATTATTCCTTTTAGGGTAATAAAGTTAGGCAGGTTGACTGCCCATTACAAAAGATTCAGGTTTCCCAAGTTTGGAGTCCTTCTTCTGTAACACAACCCACTGCATGTGCTTGTATTACTTGACCCTCTTCATGTCTTCCTGTGAGAATGAGGGCACAGGAAACTGGCACACGTACTGACAGTCTGGCTACTGCTGTTGCTGTAAATAATAACAACAATATAATAAATAATAATAACTCCTGATTTTGATTCAGGAGTTTCATGTCTTCTATAGTGTCCATGAAACCATGACAGGCTAACTTGTCAGCCTACAGGTAAGGTCAAATCTCAGACCTTTCCACTTCTTGACAAGAATTTCCTGGAAGCTGGGCACGGTGGCACATGCCTATAATTCAAGCATGCTGGGAGGATGAGGCAGGAGAATCACAAGTTCTAGCCTAGCTTGGGCAACTTAGCAACTTTGCAAGGCCTTGTCTCAGAATAAAAAAATTTAAGTCTGGGGATATGGCTCAGTGTGAAAGCCCTAGGTTCAATCCACAGTACCACAACAAGAATTTAAAAATTAAATTAAATTAAAATGTAAAAATAGAAAATGATCTGAGGATGTAGCTCAGAGCAGAGGCCCTGAATTTCATCTCCAGTGTAAAAAAAAATCATCTGGAGAAACTGAAAGTGTAAATAAGGATTAAAAGAATTAAAACAAATAATTGATAATTTGAAATAGTAAAAGGTCCAAAGGTATAGGGGTGGTGGGAGGGAAAGGGGAAAGGAAAGAAGGGAAACGAAAAATGATGAGAAAAGAAAAAAATGGAAATGAAACCTATGTAAATAGGGAAGGGTGGAGGGGAGAAGGGAGCACAGGTAATGGGGATAAAAATAAGAACCAAGATACATCATGTACAGGTACAAGCACCCAATGATAAATGTAAATGTATTGTATACCTAAAATGTACCAATAAAAGAATTTTTTTAAAAATCACCTGGAGAGTTTATTTAAAATTTAGGCTCCTGAGTTGTCCCTCAGATTATTATTTGATAGTTCAGGGAGGAAGGCCCAGGAATATGAATACTTTGTGAGTGATTGTGATGCTGGAAGTCTTCAGACCTCCTTTAGTAAGTACTATCTTCAGGGTTGTACTACTGAGATTTGACTATAGATCAGCAGACTACACTTTCTTATAGCATAGATAGAGGTAGTCATAGATTAGCACAGGAGCTCTTTTGGCAATTTTTCTAGTTTAAAATTAACTGTTAACATAGAAAGTGGTGACTACAAGCAATATATAAGAGAAAAGTTATGTACTAGCTCTGTGTGTGTGTGTGTGTGTGTGTGTGTGTGTGTGTGTGTGTGTATGTGTTATGTACTGGCCACAGTGATATTAAAAGAAATGGAAACACAAAATAAACTGGTACCCTCATCACAAAACTCAATTGTTTTTTTAAAATTAATTTTATTGGTACATTTTAGGTATACAATATAATGACATTCATCATTAGAGATTTGTACCTTTACATAATATATCTTGATTCTTATTTTTCCCCATTCCCCTACCCTCCCTTCAAGTCCTCCATTGCTCCCTATTTACAAAGACTTTGTCTCCATTTTTTCATTTTCTCACATTAATTCCTTTCCCTTCTTTCCTTTCCCCTACCCCTCCCACTTCCCCTTCTCCTTTGCACCTTTTCTTCCTATTTCACATTATCTGTTATACATTTTGATCCTTATTTACACTTTCAGTTTCTCACACCAGAGAAACTATTCAGTATTTACATATGTATCACCCCAATGTGCATCCATTTAGCTATAAATGTCTCCAATTTCTCATTCTTTATGGCTGAGTAGTACTCCATTTTATGAAAAAACTACATTTTCTTTATCCAGTCTCCAGTTGATGGGCAACTGGGCTACAAAATTCAATTGTTAATTCACTGTGTAAATTAAACTTGAACTTTCCTTTCCCTTCTAAGAAAAAGTGGGAAATAGTTCTTATGTTAGATTAATTCTTCCACCCTGAATTCCAACAAATACTCATTGAACATCTATTATGTCCTGAGTGTTTATTCTAGGTGCTAGAAATGTAGTGATAAATGAAACAATTCCTCCCTTTGTGCAGCTTATATTCATTTTAGTGGGAGACACAGACACTGACCCTGTTGCCTCAGGTATTTTCAGACAGTGAAGAAATAAAACAGTAATGAAATAGAGAATCATGTGGAACACTGAGGGGCATTTTAGCTACAGTAGCATAAAAGGCCTTTCTAAGGAGGTAACATTTGAACTGAGATATGATTAAAGGATATTTTATAGCTATCAGTGTCTGTTTGCCAAAGATTCAGCTATTTGTGGGAACTGAAGCGCTCTCTTTTTGGGTGGTGGGATGATACTGAGGTTCAAATCCAAGGCCTCACTGAGTTCATCCCAAGCCATTTTTATTTTTTATTTTGAGACAGGGTATGGCTGAGTTGCCCAGGCTGGGCTCAAACTTTCAGTCTCCTGCTTTAGTCTCCCAGAGTTCTGGATTACAGGATGAGCCACTACAACATGCTACTTAGCATAATGCTTTAAAAGGTTTGTCCATTGTGTAGCATGTTTAGAATTTCCTTACTTTTAAAGGCTGAATAGTATTCTATTGAATCTCCCCTTTAAAAGATCAAATGGGCCTCACCCAGCTCCTGTAAAGCTGAAAATACAGTATCAGGAATTTCTTCCCAGTGTGGCTGAAGTTCAGAATTAGTCTCCTGCCCTAACCACATTCAGAATTAGTCTCCTGCCCTAACCACATGATCTGGTGTGTTTACCAAAACCCAGTTCTGGGTTTCATTCATTTGACACACATTCATAAAATGCATAATCAACATTGGGCATGTTCTAGGCACTTTGAATAGAGGAGTGAACAAGACAAACCCTGACCCTGCCATAGAAATGGCAGTTGCTGGTTAGAACTCCATCCCCACCCCACCATCTCACCAGCCTAGACCTTGCCTGGGTTCTCTCCCTAAGAGGAAAACTAGACCACATCATGTTCTTCAGCTACAGTCTTAAATTGTCTTCAAACCATATCAACTCCTGGAATCCAGAAACTTCCACCCCTATATCTATGATTATCACCACTATGCAGATACTGCTGTTCCTGTTCCTAGGGATCCCAACCAGTGCAAAGAAGGTCTGAATTTGCCCCATCCCCTTGGGCCCTTGGACTTAGATTTTTGGCCTCTCCCTTCTTTATGTTGGGCCCCGTTCCCCAGAGCCCCCCTTCTCCTCATTGCTGCCTGCCAGCTTTCCTCTCCCTTGTCAAATTCCCAGCAGGTCTGTGGCTGTGGTTATGAAATGGACTCCCAGAACACCTTCTATCTTGCTCATTCATTGCCCAAAGATCAAAGCTGAATGAAAACAGAAAATGGAGGCAGGAGTGCTTGCTTTGGCTGCCTCTCTCCAGTGAGAGGTTTCTTCCAATCAGGAAGAGGTTGCTCTGGCAACCAGAATTCTAACTTACTCTAATCCCTCTCTTATCAATTTTCTATTACAATTGAATGAATTTCTTTTCAGAGACCAGTTTCTCAACCATTTTTTATAACCTGCTTTGTGGCACCAATTAGCCTTTTCTTAAAGGGAATACATTCTTTATCTCTGAATGC